>NC_091259.1:40720227-41023257 GCF_042477335.2 Ovis canadensis | reverse complement strand
TAGAACAGATTTTTACATTCTTCCTTCTCAAGCTTTTATTGGAGGCATCAATTGTAATGAAAAAGCAACAGATTTGGGTGGCAGACTGATGTGAGCGTGAATTCTGGCTCCTTATTTATTTCTAGCTTTGTAATTTTAAGTTCCTTAAGTTCATTGAATCTCAATTTCTTCATAAGATGGAGAAAGTATTAGGCATAACAAAGGGTTATTGAAAAGTTAGTGTAAGAAGCTATGCATGGTTCCTGAAACAGGGTCTCCAAAAATGCACATTCCTTCCCTTCTTTGGTTAGATGAGTGGTGGTCTCTGCTGCTAACCTTGATTATCACTTTCTTCATTAGTGAATGAAATAATACGCACAGTTATGAGGACTAAATTAGTTACAGTCACATGAAGTACATGATTATTTAAGAAATAGTAGAGTACTTCTTTTCTTCCTTCCCAGGTTTCATCCTTCTCAGGAAGGCATTGGGAAATACCTGTTAACTAATGTGTTTTGAGTCTGTGAGAGCCTCTAGTCAACCTTAAGTCTCTTGTTAGGAGACCTAGGAAGATATGAACATGGAGGAGTATTACGGCTTTGCTTATTTTCTGTGATTCAGTGCTGCTCAATAGCAATGGGTCTGAGAGGAAACTTGCCATCTTCTCTCTGGGCCAGCTGTATACACCAGTGTACCTTTATCAGATTTTCCTTGAGGGTCTTTCACTGTGGTGCATTTAACCAATGGGAACTAAATAATGCCCTGAGCGCTCTCATTGGTTACTTGTGGGTGTTCATATTTTCTGACTGGTGTAAGAATCCACCAGTCCTCATCCACTTATTAGCAGTTCACTTATTAGGCCAGTAATGACTTCCATTAAATCAAGGTATTTTTTCCCAACCATAATGGACTCCTGTGTATTCTTTCTTCCACGGTGTACAGTGCCCACCCCAAATAAAGTGACCGTAGTCCATTCTCTTCAAATACCCAGAGCTTTCTGCAGCTAATACCTACAACAAAAGTAACAGTAGCAAGAACTACTTGTATTTCTGTGGACACATAAACTCTAATGAAGGAACTGATACATATTCAGTGTGTTTATATAATGATTTGAGCTGGGGAACAGGCATATGGAGGCAGGTGTCACACACTGAGATGACACCATTACAGTGAGCTGTTTTCCAGGATGGGTTGATAAATGCATGACTCTCACCTAGTCTCTGCCTCAACTATGACAGACTGTGTCACTCATCAGCTTACTTTAATGGTAGATGGAGTTTGATAAGGAAGAAGAGAGGGAGCAAAGCAAGAAGACGGGATGGGCAAGGATGGGCATTTTCATGTAAGAGACGCTGGGAATCTGTAACCCAAACCTCCCACTCCCTTGATAGATTGTTGTTGGCATTTGTGTTTCTGCAAGAAAAAAAGTCGTTGCTTCTTGAAAAATTAGGCAAACAGAGGACTTTAAAATGTGGCAGTGTGGAGGGAAAAAAAGTGAGAAAGTGCAGTTGGCAAGAATTCAGGGACAGCCAGTTGTCTTTATTGAAATGGCATTGAATTAAAAACTCAAAGAAGGCAGTGGCATCTTTTTTAATAGAGAGATTAAAAAAAATGCTAGGCCATCACTACCCAGTAAACACTGCAGGGAGAAAACCCCCCAAAACTGTGTGCAATGTTTCTTGCCTGTTCTTTTTTTTCTTCTGTCTCCAAACAAAGAGATTTGTGCTTGCTCCTGAAAGAAGGCAAATAAATACACTGCCCACATACCCTGGTGGTTGTGAACCTCTTTCAGGAAGGCAGACCCCTATGGCACTCCACCCCACCCCAACCCTTCCCATCTGTTCAGGCACCAAGTTCTGCCTCTGTGCCGGGTGAACAGGTCCTCCAAGTCCACGTTTACATACTCTTGTTTCCAGACCGTGGACGGACAGTGCTTCTGTCTCTGATGGTCAAAAATGAGGTTCAGGGTGAGAACAATCAGAAACTTTAATTACTCTCTAGGCATCTATAAGCCACATTCCTATTTTTATAAGGAATTAGCTACAGATTGAGTAGCGCTTGTCGCGCTTTGAAACGTTTCCTGTGTGTTTCTGGCACAACTGTGTTCTCTTTGGAATGCTGGGGCTTCAGAGCCCCTCTCCGCATCTCTCGCTCTTTTTTGCTTGCCAATTCCAGTACCTTCGCATGCATTACTCCGTCTTTTCCTCTCCAAGATGACCTGAAATGACCTTTTGCTTGGCACGAGACGTGATTCAACTGATAATAAAAGGGCTGGGGGCGGGGTGGGGACAGCGCTGGCTGGCTGTTCAGAACTGCGGAGGGGAGCAGGGGAGGGGGGAACCGCATCCATTTGAAGACAAACGCTGCTCCATTTTTTTTTTTTTTTGCCATGCATTTCCTGTAATTAATTTTCCACCTATCGCTTACTACACCCAAAGAAGTTTGAGTTTTTTTTTTTTTTTTTAAGGCATACCACTCTCTTTGTTTAACCCGAGCTCTTGTGTTGTTTGGATGAGGCCGGGGAGGAAGCGGAGGAGGAGGGAGATGGGGCACCCCGGCTGGGAGGCCCGAGCCCTCCGCTGGAATGCGGGGTCGGCTGCCCCGCAGCTTCCTTTCTTTCTCCCGCCGGGTGTTTGGTGCTGGGAGCGTTTCTCCAAAGCCACTGTGGCGGCTAAGGTTCCGGCGCGCGGCTCCTCCTATTTCCCATCCGCTGTCTTTGAGGGGCGTGGGCTTGTTCCGGAGGCCGTGTTTCTTTGTTGTTTCGGGAAACTTAATTTTTTTTTTTCCTCACTAACTCCAGAACTCCAAAAAATACCCCTGGCAAGTCTCATCGATCCTTTCTCTCCTTCTCTCACTTGGGGAGGGGCGGGAAGAAGAACAGACTATTTATTTGGGTAGTACTTGGCTGAGGTTGCAGCAGTTGCCACAGCAACAGCTCTGAACCTTGCACTGCGGAAGGTCCTCATTGCCTTCCAAAGACCTCCTCTTTAAAGAGACCCTGCTAGCGATACTCCGTCTGTCCGTTTGAGGTTTCCGTGCATGGTTATCATCGAGACTGTTTGAAAAGACAAAGACAAGGTTTCCTTAGGTGGTTGGTGGGATATTTTTAGCCAAGCTTGATTAGATGAGCTGTGAGAAGAGAAACGTGGACTTAAGTCACGTGGGATGCTGAGGTTAGGGAATGTCTCTGTCCAAAGCCTTGTGAAATGCTAGAACATAGTCTAAAGGCCTGTCGCCACCCTGCAGGTTGCAGGCAGCTGATGGGGATAGTTATGCAGCCATCCTGTCGCGCTCTCTTCTCCCAACAAAGAACTTATACACGAGATGCTCAGAGAGGTGAGGACCATCTTCCTTGGTTTGGAAAGACTTTCTCTTCCCGAGAATGCCTTACAAGCCGAAAATTCCCTGAACGGCAAGGGGACTGCTGCACACTCCTCTTCTAGTTTCATACTTTCCGGCTTTTGTTGGAAACCATCAATTCATTCATTCATCATAGACATCTTGAATGTTCGCTCTGTGCTAGGGAATATAGCTATAAGATTACCAATCTCCCCCCCCCACCCCCCCACTAGTCTTAGCACTTGTCCTCCAGAAGCTTTCAACCAAGAAGTAGAAATAAGTAAACAAGATTGAATTCAGGGAAGAAGTAACTGTAGGATGCTACCATTTCAGGGGAAGAGTAACTGTGGTCCTGCCAGTTCCGTTAGAACCACTGGTGTGATCCACACCACTTCCTTCATTAAAAGGAAGTGACTCCTGTGAAACGCTTGATGAAATACATCCCCTCTCCTCTCAGCCAATCAGTATCCTTCTCTTGCCCTTCTTCAAAAGTGCCTTGTAGGAAAAGAACTGCCCTGTCTGGAACAAATGCCAGGAAGCTGGCCTTGAGAATCCCAGTGTGGATGGGCACAACCATCATCTTGGGTGAGAATCTCAGCCCAGTTTCTTTCTAACCTGCTGTAGAGAAGGAAAGAAGCTCAGAGCCCTGAGTGCCTTCCATGTGCCATACATCATGCTGATTCTTTATCAGGTCTATAGTGTCCTCATGTGGTACCTGGTTTCATCTGAACCATACAAGTAAAGAAAAGATTGGAGTTGATAATCTTCTCAATTATCATAAGGATTGTAAATAACTGGTTCCATTCTAGATGTGCAGACAGAAATAGATTGGTTGTGTAAAGAGTGAGGATTCGCTGCCTGGGGAACATAGAAGCCAATATGATGATTTACCAGGTTTTGAGAAAAGAGAGAGCATTATTTTGTGATTAGTCAGCAAGGAGACAAGAGGCAGGGCTCAAATCTATCTCCCCAACCCAGGATTTGGGGCCAAATTGAAGGGATTAGGGGAATTTCCAAACTTGGAAGCTGATTGGCTAGTCTTGCATCAGTCCATATAGGCTATTTCTGCTGCTGGAAGCCAGATTTTCTTTACTGAAGGACTTCTTGTAAGGGCTCCGTGGCAGTGTTTCTGTTCTTTATGTTTGTTGACTGAATATTCTTGATTCTGGGTTCATCCTGCAGATTGGGTTCCTATCTTGCAAATGTTCAGTGCTGTCTCTGTAAAATAACTAGTTTTGATTAATCAACAACCTATTTTAAGGAAGTGAAACCAGTTTAAGCCGATCAGTGTCTTATATGCTGCTTCAATTTTATGCAATAGATGATCTGAGGCATTAGTCTTAATTCTCCCTCAGAGTCCCTTTTGAGAAAGTTGCAAGGTACCCATGTTAACAGATGAGGAAACTGAGGCTCAAAGAAGTTGTTCAGGATCACATAGCCAGCAGTGATGGAACTAGGGAGGACAACTTTTCCTTTTCGACTCCAAAATTCAGTCTTTTAAGATGGCTTGAGTTGCTTGTACTATTAAAAAGAATTGGTTCTAATTCTCCTCTAGGCTATTAAAAAAGAATAGAATGGTAGGATTAAAATTCAGTGACTTAAAGTGCTAATAGTTTGATAGGAAACTCTACAAAGACAAGAATTGAGTCTTTTTTCTTTTTTCGCTAATAGCTCTTTTCCTTGACATTATCTTTCGATTTAGGCAGAGAGTATCGCCAGGAGAGTCACAGCTCAGCGTGACAGGGACACCTTGTTTTTAACTGAAGTCATTACCATCCAGCTTCATCACTCACTAGACTTGACCTCACATGTCTTGTAAAACCAGAACTCTCTTCAAAGGCTGGAAACTTTTGCCATCAAAATCAAATACTGAGCCTCAAGGTCTAGGATCATTCCTAAAGAAGAGCTATCAGCACTAGCATGTTTGACAAAATGAGTGCTTTTAAAGGGATGATAGTAATTTGTAAGACTTTGTCTATGAACTTCCTCCTTAGTAGCATAGATTGTCAGTTACTCAAACTCTCTGTTCCTTAGTTTCATCTGAAAAGTAGGGTAACAGTAGTATTATCAAGTAAGATCATGGTAAGGGTTACTCTGAGAATAAGCCTGCACAGCCGTGTGCACAGTGCCAAGCCCGTGTGAAGTGCTGTTTATTATGGCAGCTATTATTATGTTAATTTTCACCATCACTTTTATTTGTATTACAATTGATTGATTAAATGGAGAGTTGGCATTGTATTTCCCAGGCCTAGGATGTAAGCCACATTACAGGCTGATAAATCTTTTTCTTTCTGAACTTTGTCTTCCTCTCACCATGACACCACCTCTTGGTTTTAAACATCCATTTATCCTTGGACTCCTCCTTTCCTTCTCCCTTAGCCTTCTCAAGCAACACAAAATATCTTGCTTCTAAAATGGTTGTATGACAACACCAGGAATCAGCAAGTTTTCTTTCTTTCTTTCTTTTTTTTTTCGTAAATAAGAAGCCAGATAAGAGTTTTACACTCTGCAGGCTATAGGACCTCTGATGTAATGGCTCAACTCTGTGGTTTATAGTGCAGAAGCACATGCCTTAGACAATATTGAAATGAGAATGTGGGTGTTCTGATAAAACTATGTATGAAACTTGAAATTTGGATTTCACAAAGGTTCATCTGTCACAAAATATTACTACTTAAATTTTTTTTCAACCATGTAGAAATGTAAAAACCACCCTTAGCTCCTGGGCTTTTTAAAAACAAGCAGTGTGATTTCCTGGCAGTCTAATGGTTAAAGCTCTGCACTTCCAATACAGGGGGCATTAAGTTCGATCTTTGGTAAGGGAACTAACATTCCACATGCTCCATGGCACAACCAAAAACACCAAACGGTTAAAAAAAATGAAAAATCTTATTTTTATAAAAGCAGACAGTGGACCCCTGTTTTGCTGACCCCTGATTTACACTTAAATATGTTTCAATCACTGTGACACTAGAAGAACTTACAGAAGATACATCTTTGAGGGGGGCAGTGCCTTGTGTGGGCCACACACGGTGGCAGTTTACCCCCTTGGTTCTCTGTGGGAAGGATGGCTGGCACGATGGGACCCAGGTTGGCCAGCTCAGTGTTTTCATTTTCAGGAAAACAGAGCATCTGGGAAGAGCATCTGCCATCGTGACAGACATGGCTTCAACCACATTTGGGCTCTCAACCCTTACTACTGTTCTGATTTAGTGTTTCAGCTGCAATTTTCCCAGCCGTGAAAGTGGAAGTGACCATGCTTACTCCGATGTTACTATACAACTAAATGATATAGATGCTCTATGTGACAATATATATTAAGAAGACAATGACAAATACAGGGTGGATATTTTCTAAATGTTTGATGAGTTATTAGTAGGCACTCAGCTTATGTTTCCTTCTGTCCTTCACCAGTGAGGGCAGCTAGGGGCCAGTCTTGGCTGTTGTGAAAGATGAGAGTAGGAGGGTAGGATGTCTGGAATTTAAAAAAGAAGTCTTCTGATCTTTCCGGGGATAGATGTGAGGGCTGGTGAGAAGACAGAGTTAGGACATTTTTGGCAAAGGAAAAAATAGATCATTTGACATAAGTGGAACTGGAGCTTGTAGAATCAGAGGCTCTGTCGTCGGGTTAAGACTCAGCTCAAGATGACATTGATGTCTGAGGGCGCGATCAAGGTGTCAGGGCCATTTCTGGTACGGCATCTTTAGGGAGAGTGAGCCATCATTGCCTGATTCCTATGTGAACTGGGGCTTCTTGAATGGAGAAGCAGAGCTCTTTGAGAGACTCTGCACTGTCAGGATCTGAATCACTGAGGGAAGTATGTCTATGTGCGTGCCTGTGTGCATGAGAGAGAGGCGTACTCTTCTGCTCATATACGTTAGTCTTGCTGGTTGAGATAAAAACAGGAGAGAAGTGTCTTAGGAGTTTGGAAACACAGGGAAAGTAAAAGTGTTAGTTGGTTAGTCATGTCTGACTCTTTGCGACCCCATGGACTGTAGCCTGCCAGTCTCCTCTGTCCATGGAATTCTCCAAGCAAGAATACTGGAGTGGGTTGCCATTCCCTTCTCCAGAGTATGTTCCTAACCCAGGGATCGAACCCAGGTCTCCTGCATAATAGGCATATTCTTTACCATCTGAGCCACCAGGAAACATAGGGCAGACGGTTCTATGGATTGCATACATCATAAAAGGTTCTGAACTGAAGGAAACAGATTTCTTTTTTTTCTCATCTCTGAGACAGCTTAGTTATATATATTTTGATATATGAATACAGAGATTATTTTGTATTAAAACTAACTTATGTGATGTTCCTGAAATTGATGCCTCAAATTAAGAGAGGTTTAACTTTAGCTTAAAAACAACTGTATTTCTGCTCCCTCCTTTGACCAACATTTAAAAGTAATGTTAGCAAAATATTTTAAGATAAGATTTGGATTTAGTTTATCATGCATATTCTAAAAATATAAAAATTCCTACATAAATTCTATGAACTCTATAAGTTATCATTGTTCCTACAAATTATTTAAAATTATAAGAATATAGAGTCATATTTAATTATATGAACTTGTAACAATACATATCTTTTAAAAACAGTTGATCCTGTGAATTCCTGTAATGCTAAAAATCATGCATATATAATGTGTTAGTTTAAATTGTAATTTCTCTACCTTTAGTCAACTTTAGACTAACATTAAATTAATATTAATTTATCCATAAAGTTTGGATTTGTAGGCAATTTTAAGAAAAAGATTTAAATATTAGGTATTAAATATGATTTTAACTGACCTTTGGTTTATATATTAATTACTGTACCTTGAGCTTCCCAAGTGGCTCACGTAAAGAATTTGCCTGCCAATGCAGGAGATGTGGGTTTGATCCCTGGGGTCAGAAAGATCCCTTGGAGAAAGAAATGGCAACCTACTATAGTATTCTTGCCTAGGAAATCCCATGGACAGAGGAGTCTGGTGGGCTATCGTCCATAGGGTCGTAAAAGAGTCAGACATGACTTAGCTACTAAGCAACAACAACTGCACCTTAGCAAAATATGCAAATATCTTTAAATGTTATAATAAATATGCTTGTTTTTCTACCTTAGAAATTGTCACAGTGGTAAAATATGTATGTGGAAGCAATTAGCTAGACTACTTTTGTTTCTGATCTTCCAGTTTTCTGTCTGGAAAAGCAAAAGCTGCTTACCTTAGTAAGGGAGAAATTCATGTAAACTGTTGAAATAATACTAAGAGCAATAATTTTGGAGAAATATAAGTACATATAAAAATAATAAATATGGTTTGCCTTTTAAGGAAATTTTTAGTTTATTAGAATGATAAATTTGATTACATACACACACATTTTATGCTAATAAAATCTATTTCCATAATTACATATTTGTATATGTCTAAATACATACATGTAAAGGCATATTAAGATCTAAAAAGTTTAGAGATAACATTAATCATTTATTACATTTTTTAAAGTCAAATATTAAGGGTCTGAGGAAGGTAAAATTTCTTTGCTAGGTTTGTAATGCTAGCATGAGTTTGAAGGAAATGCTGAATTGTGGAAAAAAAAAATTGCTATTTACAAGGTTGGCCTAGTGTTAATGGATTTATTTAAAAAAGAGTCCTTGCATCTATTACTGAAAATTGTTACATGGATCACGTATCTCATGTCTCAGTTCAGTTCAGTCACTCAGTCGTGTCCGACTCTCTGTGACTCCATGGACTGCAACACCCCAGGCTTCTCTGTCCTTCACCAACTCCCGGAGCTTGCTCAAACTCATGTCCATCGAGTCGGTGATGCCATCCAACCATCTCATCCTCTGTCATCCCCTTCTCCTCCTGGCTTCCATCTTTCCCAGCACCAGGGTCTTTTCCAGTGAGTCAGTTCTTTGCATCAGTGGCCAGAATATTGGAGTTTCAGCTTCAGCATCAGTCCTTCCAATGAATATTCAGGACTCATGTCTATGACATGTCAAATTAGAATATATTTGGGCTTTCTTTTTAGATTTTTACATTTTATTTATTTTTTTAGCCTTTTAATCTTGCATTGGGGTATTAACAATGTTGTGATAGTTTCAGGTGAGCAGTGAAGGGATTCAGCCATACATAAACAGGTATCCATTCTCCCTCAAACTCCCCTCCCATTATTTGGGTTTTCTTTTTTTAAAAATGGCCAAATTATTCTGTGTCCAAGTAACAGAGATTCCTTTTCATTGCCCAAACATTCTGCTAAATGTCTAAAATTTTGGCAAATTTTGAATCATTTTGACCCAGATTTCCCCTTTTATTGACAAAGGTTAAATTTCTAATAATCATTGTTTTTCTTCTGAGTTTAAAAATATTGTCCATAACTGTTTTTTGCCTTTAGATGTGATGATTTATATTCCTATTTTGTTTCCTTTGACATCCCTTCTTGATTTTAGCTTTCCAAGGCAAAATCCCCAAATCAGAAGAATTAAAATGTTAAGATATCTTTTCAACAAAATTTTTGGGTTTCTTGGTATGTCCATTAGGTAGCACAAAATTGAACTCTTTCACTTTATCAAAGAAAAAGTAATACAAAAATTTTGGACCTTTCATTTGAGCTTGCCTTTGTAATCAAACTTATTTTAAGAAATAGAGCTTTGGAGTAATTTAGGGAACAATGCTCTGTTTTTGGACTTTTCCTTTTTTTTTTTTTTTTCCCAGACCTTACAAGAAAAGCTCATTACTTAAGATAAAGCCCAAGTTATTTTGATTTAGCCATATCTGATGATGGCTACTTTGCAAGTTTCATCTCCTGGTGTAGTATCACTCTTGATGAGTGGTTCAACACTTTGTGTTATTTGATAACCCTCTTGGAGTATTTTTTCCCCTGGAAAATAGATCATTGGATGGCCCTTAATATCTGTTATTCAGTTTGCAGTGTACAAGTCTCTTGACAACTACCCACAAATAGGGCACAAATCTTTTATCTTGTTAACCTGATGCTTTTCAGGATAGTCTGTGATGTATCATCCATGATTATTTTGGTCCATGAATTTTTCTTCTTAGAAGAAGAGATCTTTGGATGATTTAATTCAAGAAGGGGGAAAAATTATAAGTCTTATTTAGAGTTCAAAGCCTTTAACAACCAAATGGGGTACTCTGGACTGTCGTTTTTGTCTGAAAGCCCCTTCATTTCATGTTTTACAAGAATTCTCCAAAATGAGAGGATCTTACATGTTGTGGTTTGGAAAGGAACAGGAGAGTCAGAATTACTGGTGGCTCAGTGGTAAAGAATCCAACTGCCAATGCAGGAGATGCAGGTTTGATCCCAGGGTCCGGAAGTTCCCCTGGAGAAGGAAATTGCAACCCACTCCAGTATTCTTGCCAGGGAAATCCCATGGACAGAGGAGCCTGGTGGGCTAGAGTCCATGGGATCACAAAGAGTTGGACAGGACTGAGCCACTAAAGAAAAATGAGCTTGACTAACACAGGCCGCCTAGAGGGAATTGTGTCCTAGAAGAAGATTTTTAAATTTGTGTCTCTATAGACCTCTTAGTATCTTTAACATTACTAACAGGATCTAGGGATCAAAGAAATCTTGACATTAGGTTGATTAGTTCATTCTCCTGTATCTGGTTCTTTAGTCTGACACCAGAGGTCATCTATTGTAAGATTCCATTTATTTTTCAAAAACTTAATTTGTTATTTTTTATATTTTAGTTACGTGTCTACATCATTTTTATTTCTCCTGGAATTTAAAATTTATTGGAGTATAGTTGATTTATAATGTTGTGTTAGTTTCAGTTGGAGAGCAAAGTGAATTAATTATACCTGTACCTATATCCACTCTTTTTTAGATTCTTTTCCCATATAGGCCATTATAGGATTTTGAGTGGAGTTTTATATGATTCCATTTAAATGAAATATCCAGAAAAGGTAAATCTATAAAGTCTAAAAATCCTGGGGGTGGGGTTAGGGAATGTGAAGCAAGTGTTGTGGGTTTGGGGTTTTTTGTTTTGTTTTGGAATTTGATAGAGATGGTGACTGCACAAAATGATGACTGTGCTTATTGCCACTGAACTGTTTTCTTTAAAATGATTAATTTTACATCATGTGAATTTCACCTAAAAAGCAAAACTATGAGATTGTTCATGAAGGCCCTCTTCAAGACCCTTGACTTCCTGTGCCCACCACTCCAAGGGTCCAACGTCCTAAGCTTTGCTGAGTCTCAACTCGTTCCATGCCTTCTAAGACCTGCCTTAAAAATGCAACTCAGGCCCTTAAACTTTATAAATACATTCCCCTGATTTCTCCAGCTGAGGCACTTTGGTCTGTCTTACTGCAGTAGTTTCAGTAAACTTGTCCTTGGACTTAAGACAGACTGGATCAGGGGATAAGGGAAAAGCCCAGAAAAGCTAATGTCTGAGGCTTAACTCTGGATATGGGAGGCCAGGCTTATAGAGAAACCAGTCTTAGACCAAGTCTGTTGGGAAGGAAGGGTATAAACATGTCAGGGGACTTATGCCTTGATCTGATTTGACTCAAGAAACAGTGAATGCATGCATGCTCACTTGCTCAGTCATGTCAGACTCTTCGTTACCCCATGGGCTGTAGCCTCTCAGGCTCCCTGTCCATGGAATTTTTCAGGCAAGAATACTGGAGCGGGCTGTCATTTCCTACTCCAGAGGATGCTCCTGACCCAGGGATAGAAGCCACGTCTCCTGCATTGGCTTCTTTATCTCTGCGCCACCTGGGAACCCCGCGAGAAATAGTGCCCAGTCTAACTATGAAGTGTCATGGTACTTGATGATAATTAGGATTGATTTTTTTAGAGGTGTGTGTGTGTCTGAAATAATGTCTATTACTTTATAAAGAAAAATCCCTAAACTAGTGGCTTAAAGCAATACACATTTGAGTATCTTACAGTTTTTATGAATTAAGTGTGCAGTACATCTTAGCTGGTCCTCTGTTCCAGGATCTCTTACAGGCTGCAATCAAGGTATTGGCTGGGCTGCAGTCATCTTGAGTTTCACGTTGGAAAGTTCTGCTTCTGAGCTCTTGAGAGAGTTCCTCCTGGGCTGTTTGACTGAAGGCCTCAGTTCCTCAGTGGATGTTGTTTAGAGGCAACTTTCTTGCTTCCCACATGGATCTGTCCAACATGGAGGCTTGGTTTATCAAAGGGTGAGGACTGAGAAGTCGATAGAATCTAACAAGTGAGAAATCAGTGTCTTGTAATCTGATCATGAAAGTGACATTCTATCCCTTTTGGTGTATTAAAAAAATTATTTTAATTGGAGGATAATTACAATATTATGATGGTTTTTGCCATATATCAACATGAATTGGCCATAGGTATACATGTGTCTCCACCATCCTGACCTCCCTCCCTCTTCCCTCCCCCCCATCCTTCTAGGGTGTCCCATAGCATGAGCTTTGGGTGCCTTTCTTCATACATCAAACTCACGCTGGTAAGAATCAAGTCACTTGGTCCATCCCACCTTCAAAGCAAAGGGACTACACAAGGGTATGTATACTGGTAAGGGTCATTTGAATACAACCTTTGAAAACTGGCTTCCACAGATGATAATCATACCCAAATTAAACAATATGTCTCATTAGCCATAGAAGCTTGAAAATTATAGTGAAATTGGTTCTCTTTGATTTAAACTTAAAGCTAGAATATTAGGTTGGCCAAAAAGTTTGTTCAGGCCTTTTTTCCATGGAAAAACCCAAATGAAATGTTTGACCAACCCAATATCACAGGTAAAAGTGAACTCAAATTATTATCTTGAGGTTCTACAAGAGGCGAAATAGTTAATACACCCTTCGGTTTTTAAGATTCCAGATGTATTCTTGCCTTTTTCTCAGATGAAGTGACAGATAGTCTTGAAACAGGAGTGTCTGAAAAGTTAGAGTGTTTTGTAAGTATTTCCTGTTTCCCTTGAAAATTACAAGGCTTGTGTCGTCATCAGCCTCATTCCAGTTGATTAACTGGATTTGCAGACTTCTCTGTGGAAAAGCTTCACGAAATGAACCAAGCATTTTACAGTCAGTGAAACGTCTCAAAATATGGGAAATTGTAGCGTTTGCTTCAGAAGCAGAAGGGATTATTATATTTTCTTACCATCTGAACTTGTCCAGTGATAGAAACAGAAACTTGGTTTGCCTGTATCCAGTAGATTATCAGTAAGTATTGCTTTATTCTCTCTTGGAGATGGAGCTCTTTGGTGGGCTACAATGGAACAAGATTTAGATAAGTAACTAAGAGACCAAGGCATTGAAAGAACAATTATATGATATATCTGGGATAACCCTTAAAAAAAACCTTCTCATTTTATCTGGGGAGAAGTTGAGGCACAAAGAACTGAAGCTGTTTTTCCAAGAAGATAAAGCTGGTTCAGAGAATTTTTAGATTTATATCTGATCTGTTGTTGATTTTGTTTAACTACATACTATAAGTATTATAGTGGAAAGTATATGAGACTAAGACCAAGATTCAGATCAACAAACTGTGTCTGATTTTCCCCCCACTGTATCCTATACCTGAAACCGAAAACCTCTGACATTATATCTGAAAAAGTGTTAGTCACTCAGTTGTCTACAACTCTTTGTGACCCCGTGGACTGTAGTCTGCTAGACTCCTCTGTACATGGATTTCTCCAGGCAAAAATACTGGAATGGGTTGCCATTTCCTTCTCCAGGGGATCTTCCTGACCCAGGGATCAAACCCACGTCTCCTGCATTGCAGGCAGATTCTTTACTGTCTGACCACCATAGTTTATATCAGTAATATTGGTTGAACACATAATGAGTGAATGAAGCCCTAGTTGTATGATGAATTGCTTGAGAGATTATGGGCAGTTTGTTTTCCTTCTTTGAATGCTAGTTTCCTCATATTTCAAATGAGAATTTTGGTCTGGTTCATATTTAAAATTCCTTTCAGTTCTAAATTTCTATGATTTAATAATTAATATTTGTCAAATACTTTTTGTGTCATGTACTATGATTAACATAATCCTAACATTTAATTCTTATGACCACCCTGTGATACAACAAACCCAGAAGGAAAATAGTGGATAGCTAACAGTTACTTTGACCTCACTCTGAGCCAGACGCTTATTAACTCATTTTAATCCTCATCTCCACCCTATGAGGTACAGAGAAATTTAATTTGTCTAAGGCCACATAAGTAGTAAGGGATAAAGCTACAACTTGAACTCAAACGGTCCAATTTCAGAGCTTACCTGCTTAATCACATTGTAATACTGAATAGTGACATTGTAAGGTCAAGACTGTGGCTCATTCTGTTCAGTTAAACCTGAGCTTCTTTGTGGCTTCTTTGTGGCTACCAGCTTCCTTTTTATTTATAAAATTATTTGTACCCAAATACATTAGTCTCTACATTTCTTCCCAAGGTATAGTTCCAAGCAAGCCTTAAATTACTAAATGTGTTGCAGATTTGGTATATCTTCTATAATTCTACCAGTCATATAAATGGTGGGTAGAAGTTAGTATAATTGGCGTTAGTTCTGTTTCACAAATTGGAAATGGAGAAATATTTTCTGAAGTCATGTCTGGGGTATGGTGGGTGGATGTTTGGCTTGCTTGGAGAAATTTAGCTGAAAACTCCAGAATTACTCAAGTGTTTGGACTGGTGAGGCTCAATGTTTTGGCCAACTGGCAGCAGGAAGACATGAATCAAACCCATGGAGAATGAGGAAGATGAGGTTCAGATGCTGTGGGTCCATCTGTTTTATTTTTGTCTTAGTCTGTTTGGACTCTGACTCAAGAACTCTGTGAGTCTTCATTTTCTTTTTTCTTTTTCCTTTTCCTCTTTGTCTGATTTATCTCATTTAACAAAATGCCTTCAGGGTCCATCTGTGTTGCCACAAATGGTAGGATATTCCTCATTTTTATGGCTGAATAATATTCCATTGTGTGTGTGTGTGTAGTTCATCTTAATTTCTGAATACCTATTATGACTAAGAGTAGATACTTTGTAAATCTTTATGCAAAAAGTGAGATTAGAGGCAATTTTCTAAATTAACTTTTTGTATTGAACTATAAAAGACTTTGAAGAGTCAAAGAAATCTTGAGAAAAAAGAACAAAGCTGGAGGTTTCACTCCCTGACTCCAGGCTATACTACAAAGCTACAGGAATTAAGACTATGTGGTACTGACACAAAACAGACACATGGATCGATGGTACAGAATAGAGAGCACAGCAATCAACCTATGAAGGTCAATTACTCTATGACAAAGGAGACGAGAATACACAATGGGGGAAAGACAGTCTCTTCAATAAACGGTGCTGGTGAAACGGGGCAGCTACACACAATATCATGAAGTTAGAGAACACTTTCTTGTACCATATAGAAAAATAAACTCAAAATGGGTTAAAGACCTAAATGTAAGACCAAAAGCCATAAAATTTCTAGAAGAAAAAAGAGGCAGAACATTCTTTGGCATTCTTTGGCATATGTATTTTTATCTGTCTCCTCAGTCAAAGGGAACTAAAGCAGAAATAAACAAATGGGATCTAAGTAAATTTGAAAGTTTTAAAAAACACAATCTACTGGATAGAGAATATTGCAAATGATCAGACCAATAAGTGTCTTATTGGTAATGTCCAAAACATATAAATAGCTCATACAACTCAATATCAGAAACCCCCAAACAGCCTGATTAAAAAATGGGCAGAAGACTCGAATGGACATTTCTCCAAAGAAGAGATACAAATGACCAATAGGCACATGAAATGATACTTAACATTGTTAATCACCAGAGAAATGCAAGTCAAAACCACAGTGAGATATCACCTCACCCTTGTCAGAATGACCATTATCAAAAACTACAAGTAATAAATGTTGACAAGGATGTGGACAGAAGGAAATCCTGGTACACTGTGGCAATGCAAGTTGGTGCAGTCACTATGGAAAACAGTATAGAGATTCTGCTCAAAGCTAAAAATAGAACTGCCACATAATCCAGAAATCCCATTCCTAGGAATATATCCAAAGAAAATTAAAACACGAGATCAAACAGATACATGTACCCCAATGCATAGCAACATTATTTTCAATAGCCAAGATATGGAAGCATCCTAAGTGTCCATCAACAGATGAATGAGTAACAAAAGATGTTACACACACACACACACACACACACACACACACAGAGGAATATATTACTCAACCATAAAAATTAATGAAAATTTTCCGTTTTCAGTAACATGGATGGAACTGGAGGGTATTATGTTTGGTGAGATAAGCCAGAAAAAGAAAAAATATATAGTGTGTCTTATCAGTTATATGTGGAATCTAAATAGTGAAACATGAGTATAACAAAACAAATTCAGAAACTAGTGGTTACTAGTGGGGAAAGAAGGGTGGGGGTAAGACAGGGGTTAGGAGATTAAGAAGTTCAAACTACTATGTATAAAATAAGCTATAAGCATATCTTGTGTAACACAAGGAATATAGCTGATATGACTTGAAATGGAGTATAGTCTATACAAATATAGAATTACTATGTTGTATACCTGAAACTAATGTAATACTATAAATCAATTATAACTCAATGAAAAAAATTGAGATTATGGTGAGGAAATGAAAAGGCATGTATTTTGAGCATAGTCATCTTCTCCAGTGGAACCCACTGAGTATCTTTTCAGTGCTGGCTTCAGTTCAGCCAGCCTATAGTTTCATATCGATATGCATGTGGGTGGCACTGTATAGGGTAGTGTTAAAGAGAAGTGAAATGCTATTTAAAAAAAAAAGGCCAAAGAGTGAACAGTTAGTAGGAAAAGTATTCTTATCAAGTAAGCAAAGTGTTCTTATCAAGTGTCTAATACAGAGCCTAGATTTTGGAAAGAAGATTGAAGTGGGTCCTTTTTTTTTTAGAATTTAATTTGTATTTATTTACTTGGCTGTGCTGGGTCTCAGTTGCCGAATGTAGGATCTTCAGTCTTCATTGTGGCATGTGGGATCTGTAGCTGCAGCATGTGGGATCTAGTTCCCTGACCAGGATTGAACCTAGACCCTCTACACTAAGAGGGCAGGGTCTTGGCCGCTGGATCACCAGGGAAGTCCCTGAAGCGGGTCTTTTCAAGCTAAAAAGTGTCAGTTGTCTCTGCCTTATATTAGGAGAGCACTGTTTTTGAGTGATGCTGACTTGTTGGGGATGCCTGGGATTGTCCGTTCTGTAAGTCTGTGCTGGCCAAATGTGCCTGGCAGTGTATATGGGGTGCCTACTTCCAGGTCCTGGTGGCCGGTTACCTCTGCTCTGTATGTGATATTCTGCCTCACATTATGTCCCTTGTTCAGTGTCTGCAGCTTAGGTGGCCAGTTCAGAACTTACAGGAGGGAGCCTGTGGATCCTAACACAGGCTTGAGAAGTCCTGGGCTCTGGTCTTGGTAGTGCCATGCCTTTAGCTCTGTGAACCTTTGGCTCACATTAGCATTCCCTAGGACTTAGTTTCCTAATTTATAAAAAAGGACAGAGACAGCCTAGATCTGTGAAAATCACCTCACATTCTGCTATAAGTTCTGTTGAAGCATGTCAGGAGTAACAGTGGTGCCCTAGCCCACCCTACCTGAACTCCTACCCTACAAGAGTATCTCTTTACGTCTGCTGTTTTACACAGAGGGGCTCCTTCCCCAGAGTTTTCTTTCTTTTTTTTTTAAAATTGTATTTACTTAGAAGCATTCAGAATGTCAACAAAACAGCTGCAACTTTTTTTCTTTTTCTTTTTTTGCAATTACAGAGTGGTATTCAGTTAACAGAACAACAATTATTCGTAGAAGCTGCATCAGACAACTGAAGATGAAAAAACTACCATCCCCATATATAACTAATTTGTGCTGTGCACCAACAAGAACCTGCTTTCAATTTCCATGCCAATTTACAACCCCCATACTGTACCAGGCAAGGTTAGTGGCTATTGAAAATACCACCAGGACAGGGCTATCTAAAGACACATTCGGTAGTGTGTTAACTATACAAAAAAAAGACACTGTACAGTTTAAAAACAAATCTTACACAGCCTTACATTTCAATTTTTTTTCTTTAAAAGGAGTGAGTTGTGTACAGGGGGGTTAAATGCTGTATAGACAAGAAAAAAAAAACTGCGCTAGAACCAACTTATTCATCATCATCATCTTCTTCTTCCTCCTCATCCTCTTCATCTTCTTCTTCCTCCTCATCCTCTTCATCTTCCTCATCTTCCTCCTCTTCCTTCTTTTTCTTGCTTTTTTCAGCCTTGACAACGCCCTTTTTTGCTGCATCAGGCTTCCCTTTAGCTCGGTATGCAGCAATATCCTTTTCATATTTTTCCTTCAGCTTAGCAGCCTTCTTCTCATAAGGCTGCTTGTCATCCACAGCAGTGTTATTCCACATCTCTCCCAGTTTCTTTGCAACATCACCAATGGACAGGCCAGGATGTTCGCCTTTGATTTTTGGACGATACTCAGAACAAAACAAGAAAAAGGCCGAAGGAGGCCTCTTGGGTGCATTGGGATCCTTGAACTTCTTTTTTGTTTCCCCTTTAGGAGGGATATAAGTTTTCATTTCTCTTTCATAACGGGCCTTGTCCGCCTTTGCCATGTCTTCAAATTTTCCTTTCTCTTTAGCAGACATGGTCTTCCACCTCTCTGAGCACTTCTTAGAAAACTCTGAGAAGTTGACTGAAGCATCCGGGTGCTTCTTCTTGTGCTCCTCCCGGCAAGTTTGCACAAAGAATGCATATGATGACATTTTGCCTCTCGGCTTCTTAGGATCTCCTTTGCCCATGATTAATTATTTTTCCTCCGTGAGGCACAGAGTCGCCCAGTGCCCGTCCGGCTCTCACTTGCCCCGGCGCTGTCTCTATGGAGCTCAATGTACTCCAGAGTTTTCTTAAGGAAAGGTCCTGGTTCTTAAAAATAAAATGGTCTTGAAGATTACTTCTAGCTCAGACGTTCTAGAAAAACAAGTTTGAAACTGCTTACCCTCAGAAGTATTTTAAAAATCAATTATACTCTGACTGAAAACATCATATTTTGCATGAAAGGAGAGAAGAGCGTGGGTTTCATTTTTTTCTTCTAGTTTAAGATGAGCCTGTTGACATGTCATTGTGAAAATATGGGAGCCTGCGGTGGCATGTGAATTCATGTTTCTGGATCCTCAGTTTAGCCTGAGAAATGATACTGGATGGAAGACATCCTGTTCACCCAAAGAAAATAGCCTCTCACTGTGATTTCCTTTGGTAAATATCATTTTGGAGAAAGATGGCATCATTTCTTTTGGAAGTTTTCCCTTCATCATTCCTCAGAGTGTATTTCCATTGAGCTCCCTGGAGAAAAAAAAGGCAAGTGAAAGGGAAATCAGAGAGTATGTCTACTGAGAGTACCTAGTGTCCCATCTGAACTTCTGGGAGATGGAAACACTCCTCGCCAGCCCACGTGACTCACTGCCGTACTCTTCCGCCTGTAGCCCCCAGGTCAATGGTGCTGCCAGCATATCTGTTTTATTAACTAAATGGAATTTGCATGCATCAGGCTACTAGTGATTTAGCAAGAAATATCAACATTCAGAAAACTAAGATCATGGCATCTGGTCCCATCACTTCATGGGAAATAGATGGGGAAACAGTGGCAGACTTTATTTTTTGGGGGCTCCATAATCACTGCAGATGGTGATTGCAGCCATGAAATTAAAAGACACTTACTTCTTGGAAGGAAAGTTATGACCAACCTAGATAGCATATTAAAAAGCAGAGACATTACTTTGCCAACAAAGGTCCATCTAGTCAAAGCTATGGTTTTTCCAGTGGTCATATATGGATGTGAGAGTTGGACTGTGAAGAAAGCTGAGCACCAAAGAATTGATGCTTTTGAACTGTGGTGTTGGAGAAGACTCTTGAGAGTCCCTTGGACTGCAAGGAGATCCAACCAGTCCATCCTAAAGGAGATCAGTCCTGGTTGTTCTTTGGAAGGACTGATGCTAAAGCTGAAACTCCAATACTTTGGCCACCTCATGTGAAGAGTTGACTCATTGGAAAAGACTCTGATGCTGGGAGGGATTGCGGGCAGGAGGAGAAGGGGACGACAGAGGATGAGATGGCTGGATGGCATCACCACTCAATGAATGTGAGTTTGAGTGAACTCCGGGAGTTGGTGATGGATAGGGAGGCCTGGCGTGCTGCATTTCATGGGGTCGCAAAGAGTCGGGCACGACTGAGCAACTGAACTGAACTGAGTATGTATGTTGCAAAAGTCATCGACTCTCATGGAAATTAAAGTTGAGGTCCACTTTTCTGCCCAAATGCTTCATCCTTATGTAGGCAAATCCCATAAAGGTGGCCGTTCTCCATAGGCATCTCCAGTATCTTAACCTCGTCAGGTTCTCCATGAGGTTTTCTCTAGTGAGTTTGTTCGTGTCCCTGCAGCTCTAGAGATGGCTTTCACAATTCCATCTAAAGACTCCAAGGTCACTATTCCAAATGGGATACAGATCAGAACATCAGGGAGGTTTCATGTGACTTAGTGCTGTCTTGGGAAAATTCTGACTTTATTTTTCATCTGCTGCACCCAATATGCACAGTATTTGTTTGGCAATCCAGAGTGAAGAGGCACCTATGAAAGTGTATTTGACAGTCATGGGGAAAAAGTTGAGTTAGGTACTATCCTTCAAGGCTCTTCTGTGTGTGCTCTTTTTTATGTTAAAAACTTTATATTTATTTTTTAATTTAAAGATTTATTTTTCTACTTTTAAATTAAAATTTTTTAACCTATGTGTGTGCTTTTGTGTTCTCTTGCTATCTAACAAAACTTAATGACTTAGAACAGTGGTGATCATTACTTTGCTCTGCAACTTGGGCAGCTGGATGGGGCTACTTGAGCCTCTTCCTTGCTCCATACAGACATCTGCGGGCCTCCACCGGTATGACATAAATAGCAAGGGGCTGAAACAGCTCAGGCAAAGCAGGAAGCCCTTTCTCTCTATGTTCCCTAAGGTCTTTCCACTGGGCCTCTCTAGCATGGTGGGCTCAAGGTGGTTTAAGTTCTCATACAGTAGCTCATGATTCCCAAAGCTATTGTTTCATGAGGCCTGGATTGAAGCTAAGAAACTTCTTATGACCTATTGGTCTATTGTTCAGACAAGTCACTATAGCCAGACCATGTTCAAGGGAAGGAGGAATTAGTCTCCAGCTTTCAATGGAAGTAACAAAGAACTGACACAGCATCTAACATGTGTTGAGTTAAAAAAAAATTAAAAAGCGCAATGTGAGAGTTGCAGGTTTTATCTGGGGCAAAATGAGGACTGCAGCCTGGGAGATAGCACCTCAGATAGCTCTGAGAAACTGCTTCACAGAGGCAGAGGGGAAGGTCAGGATGTATGTGATTTTGGTGCAGGGGAATACATGCAGTCAAGTACATATTTTTCTAGAAGATTTCTACTAGTCTTAAGAAGCTTTTGCTAGTCATGAAGAACAATTGTCACCATGAAGGATTTTAGTATGTTTCTAGATATGAGGAGATAGAAGAATTGGGCTCATAAAACCAACTCCTGAAAATACCTATCTGAAGACCTGTCCAGCCAGCTTTTCCCTGAGCACAGAGTACCTCTTTTCTGCTGTCCACCCTGGACTCCTTCAGGAGGTGTTGAAGGTCTGCAGCTGCAGCAGCACATGATTTAATCCGTATAGAGGTAGATGGCAGATGCCGATGGCAAGGGTCAGTCTGTAGTTGACACATGTTATGGATGTCTCCCTCCGTGTTCGCAACCACCTTGTATAAGAATGTTACAGATGAGTTAACTGAATTATGATGGCTCAGGTAACTTGCCCAGGCCACTGAGGTCGCAAATGGCAGAGTCAGGATTCAAACCTTATGTTCTTGCCTTCCAGAAGAGGACTTTTAGGTCTTTTGTTCAGTTTCTTTAATTTACATTAAAAACAAACAAAAAACTGAACCCCAAAGAAAGGAAAGGAACGCCTGCTTGGTATCACACATTTTATCAGCAGAATTAGGATAACCCATGCCCAGCAAGTTAAGCAAACATAATGACTATAGGCCACTTTGGCAGCTCCACGGGAGGGGCTTTGAAAGGGTTAATGGAGGCTGCTCTTTCAAGGCTGGATGTTTTTGGATGAGGTAATGCTGTCTGTGGTCAACAGACACAGTGTTACTACACTATTCAATGTGTCAATTCCAGGAAACTATAGGAACGCTTTAAACTGATGCCCAAATGACTTTGACCTATTTGACATACTTGGGGTAAAATTATTTCATGTTGAAGTCTAAAATTCTGTCATGTTCTGTTTAAATGTATTTTAGATGATTGCATGAACTAGGATTTAAACTCCAAATGGATAATACAGCTTTAAGAGAAGGAAGATTTTTTTTTTTTCTCTGTGTTGCGTGAAAGAGGGTTGCCATTGCCTTTAGATCCATCAGCATTTACCCATTAGGTGGAAGGAGAGAAGTCTCTGTTGTAAAGGGGAATTAAGCTTTTTTATTACAAAAGATGGGCTTGTGTCGTCTTGTTGATACAGATGCACACTATGGGTCTATGCTTCCTCTCTTTCTGCAAGTAAATGATGAAGACAAGCAATTTTTATGCTTTCAAAGAAAGAAGGTATAAACCTGGGTTGTATGTAGGAATGTGGCAGGTAGAGACAGACAGAAAGGAGAGAGTGCAGGAGAGCCAGCCAGCCTCTGGTTATCAGATGACTCCTTTTAAGGAAAGAAACTGTAAACAGAAGAAATATTGCCATGGTTTCCATACCTTCTGAAATTGTAAAAAACTCCAGAAATGGACCATTGAGGAGGTCCAATTTCAAATTTAAGAAATCCACTTGGAATTACTATGCAAACTAGGGGAAAAGTTGAAACATATTAAAGTTTGCTGTAACTGAGAATCAGTGTAAGCAAGTGTGTGTGTGTATGTATGTTTCAATGTGTACATTTCCTCCTAGCTAAAAGTGTTGTTAATCTAGTTTTCTTGTAATTAGGGATAAAAATTAGTCTTTGCTCCATTTTTCAACAAAATACTCATTTTTTAAAAAGGATGAATGAGGGAGAAAATAACCTGCTTATTTTTAATCACAATGGGAAAGTGTGAAAAAGTTAACAATAAAACCAAAGTAACACATTGCAGGAGACTTGTAGTTGTTTACTCTAATTGTAAGCCAAGTATGCAAGAAAAGAAAAGGCCACCCCAGAAAGCAAGCCCATAAAGAGATGGTTGTCATCATGCTTTTCTTGAGTCAGTCCTCATCTTTACGCAAGCCCCACAAAGTATTGTCTAAGGAGATCAGTTACCTGCTTTAGGTGGGGCCTATGTGGAGGGCAGGGATGGAGAGGGGCCAAGAAGAGCAAAGTAAAGGAAGGAGGAGTGAAATTACTACACAGACAATTCACCTTGGCACCTAGAACTTGCCATTATCTTTTTATAACTTTATTTGGGGAAAAAGGAGTTTGGCTGTGTTTTTTTTTAAGTTTGAAACTATTGTGATATGAAATAAGTTTGGAATTCACAACCCCCAGCTCCAAGGTTATGAGATTTAGAACAGGAATGTTTCATGTAGGCGAAGCCTTTACCAAAGGATGTAACGAGAGTCCCCAGCAGATGGGTAGGTCCTGGGTGAGGCAGCTGAGCTACAGCTCACCTGGGTCTGTGTGTTGGGGGTGTGGGTAGTGGGTGGTGGAGTTTTGTGAGTTGTGATAGAAACAGATTTGAGGAAAGAGACCTGTTCCCTGTCACATTGCTTTTGTCCTTTCTAGCCTCTTCCAACCATACATCTGCCCTCTGTTGCTTCCACACTCCCTCCATTCATGATGGGCAAGGAGGTTGACCGGGCTTTGGGACTTTCTGGAACAGTTAAAAGCAATTAAAAAGGATATTGCTATAGTGAAATAATCATATGTAAAGAATTTTCATTCCAACCAGGGTTAAGTGATATGCCTCTGTCCTAGGGCTTATGAAACCATTCAGTGTCACTTTAGGAAAACAGTAAGAGGGACGAGTTAATTGAATTCCATTCTTTGTAAGACTTTTAATTCCATAACATTATTGAAAGGCAGTTAGGATGGAAGATCACTTTGATCTAATTTTCCTCTTTGAGACATTTTGGGTCAGTTTGTTCCTAATGGGCTTGACTGGGCCACAGTGGGTATTGCCACATTCAGGAAAAGAGGGCAACTCTCTCCTCTGTTGGATAATTGGACAGTTAGATGGTAAAAATTACATCTCTGGGATTTCTTCTTCCTTCTAAATGCATCATGTGGAGAGACAATTTAATGGAAAGGGCTTCTCTAAATTTCATGTGGAACCCTTGCCAAGGATTTTAGCATCAAGCTAGATGAATCTTCCCAAGACGATGTGAATTAAGAACATCCTTTCTTGCAGTACATTCCCTTTACCTCCTAGCCTACCACGAAGCCTGATGTCATCTTTGGCTGCAGTCTACTTTATTACTCTTCTAATTCCATTAGGTTTCTTTCCTTTCCCCCTGGACCTCCATCAAGGGTCTGGCTGATCATCCAGTGGCAGATTTCTGCAGTTGTGCCAACATTGAACTTATGGAGGGTGGTGGGTGAGCGGAAAACTGTGGGTGCTATTTTGTGATGGGCTTTACTTGCTGATTTTGGACCAAGAATCTGACTGTAAGGAAGTAAAATGACTCTGAAGTTAATTGCTGACTTTAGGTTACATAAGAGACAATGTAGTTTAACCTGAAACCTTTTCCATCTCGTGACTAAATCCGTGCTCAGTGTGAAGGAGGCCAAGAGTCTTGCTATAAGCTAAACCAACAGAAATGGCTTTTTCTTCCCATTGTTAACGGTATATTTAATTTTATACTTGATGTTTTTGGTTCATTCGTTCATGCATGTTCAGTTGTGTCTGAGTTTTTATGACCCTGTGGAATTTTCCAGGCAAGGATACGGCAGTGGATTGCCATTTCCTCCTCTGGGGGATCTTCTCAACCCAGGGAATGAACTTGCATCTCTTGCGTTGACTTCATTGGCAGGCAGATTCTTTACCACTGAGCCACCATTTTATACCTGATGTGTTTGGTAGCTATTTGTGTATATATACATATACATGTATACATAAAATATAGATGATAGAAATATATATATATATATATATATATATACATGATAGAAATTCTCTTATCTAACCTCCAATTAACTGACCACAGATTAACTAAGGCTCCCATTCTCTGTAATCCATACTGAGTGAAACCAGTGCCCATTTGATACAGTGTAGCCAGCTCACTTCTCCATTTGCTGAGTATCCAAGAGCCAGTGGTGTTTTGTTACCAAGTCTCCTTCTGCCCATTTTACTTGTTATTCTATAGATAGAAGTTTTTTTGAGTGTAACTTTTTTAAATTTATTTTTTTATTGAAGGATAATTGATTTATAGAATTTTACTCTTTTCTGTCAAACTTCAACCTGAATCAGCCATAGGTATACATATATCCCCTCCCTTTTGAACTTCCGTCCTATCTCCCTCCCCATCCCACCCCTCTAGGTTGATACAAAGCCCCTATTTGAGTTTCTTAGCCACACAGCAAATTCCCTTTGGCTATCTATTTTACATATGGTGATATAAGTTTCCATGTTACTCTTTCCATACATCTCACCCTCTCCTCCCCTCTCCGCATGTCCGTAAGTCTATTCTCTATGTCTGTTTCTCCATTGCTGCCCTGTAAGTAAATTCTTCAGTACTGTTTATCTAGATTCCATATATATATGTGTGAGAACACGATATTTATCTTTCTCTTTCTGACTCACTTTACTCTGTATAATAGGTTCTAGGTTCATCCACCTCATCAGAACTGACCCAAAGGCGCTCCTTTTTATGGCTGAGTAATATTCCGTTATGTACGTGTACCACAACTTCTTTATCCATTCATCTATCAATGGACATCTAGGTTGCTTCCATGTTCTAGCTATTGTAAATAGTGCTGCAGTGAATGATGTGATACATGTGTCTTTTTAAATTTTGGTTTCCTCGGGGTATATGCCTAGGAGTGGGATTGCTGGGTCATATGGTGGTTTTATTCCTAGTTTTTTTTAAGGAATCTCCATACCATTTTCCATAGTGGCTGTATCAATTTACTTTCTCACCAGCAGTACAAGAGTGTTCCCTTTTCTCCACACCCTCTCCAGCATTTATTTTCTGTAAACCTTTTGATGATGGCCAGTCCCTTGGACTGCAAGGAGATCCAAGCAGTCCATCATAAAGGAAATCAGTCCTGCATATTCATTGGAAGGACTGATGCTGAAGCTGCAACTCCAATACTTTGGCCACCTGATGTGAAGAACTGACTCATTTGAAAAGACCCTGATGCTGGGAAATATTGAAGGCAGGAGGAGAAGGGGATGACAGAGGATGAGATGGTTGGATGGCATCACTGACTCAATGGACATGAGTTTGAATAAACTCCAGGAGTTGGTGATGGACAGGGAGGCCTGGCATGCTGCAGCCCATGGGGCTCACAAAAAGTCAGACACAACTGAGTGACTGAACTGAACTGAACTGATTCTGACTGGTGTGAGGTGATATATCCCATTATAGTTTTGATTTGCATTTCTCTAATAATGAGTGATGTTGAGCATTTTTTCATTGTTTGTTAGCCATCTGTATGTCTTCTTTGGAGAAACGCCTAAGGTCTTTTTCCCACATTTTGATCAGGTTGTTTGTTTTTCTTGTATTGGGTTGTATGAGCTGCTTGTATATTTTGGAAATTAATCCTTTGTCAGTTGTTTCATTTGCTATTATTTTCTCCCATTCTAAAGGTTGTCTATTCACTTTGCCTATAGTTTCCTTTGCTGTGCAAAAGCTTTTAAATTTAATCAGGTCCCACTTGTTTACTTTTGTTTTTATTTCCATTACTCTGGGACATGGGTCATAGAGGATCTTGCTTTGCTTTATGTCATCGAGTGTTCTGCCTATGTTTTCCTCCAAGAGTTTTATAGTTTCTGGTCTTACATTTAGGTCTTTAATCCATTTTGAGTTTATTTTTGTGTATGGTGTTAGGAAATGTTCTACTTTCATTCTTTTACATGTAGCTGTCCAGTTTTCCCAGCACCATTTATTGAAGAGGATGTTTTTGCCCCGTAATACGTTCTTGCCTCCTTTGTCAAAAATAAGGTACCCATAGGTGCATGGGTTTATTTCTGGGCT
This sequence comes from Ovis canadensis, assembly GCF_042477335.2. Lineage (NCBI taxonomy): Eukaryota > Metazoa > Chordata > Mammalia > Artiodactyla > Bovidae > Ovis > Ovis canadensis. Next base: position 40,995,791 of record NC_091259.1, on the reverse strand, counting down.
TTCCATCTTGTTCCATTGGCCTATGTATCTGTTTTTGTGCCAGTACCATACTCTCTTGATGACCGTAGTACCATACTCTCTTGATGACCATAGCTTTGTAGTATAATCTGAAGTCAGGAAGATTGATTCCTCTAGTCCATTCTTCTTTCTCAAGACTGCTTTGGCTATTTGGGGTCTTTTGTGTTTCCATATAAATTGTGAAATTTTTTGTTCTAGTTCTTTGAAAAATGTCATTGGCAATTTGATAGGGATTGCATTGAATCTGTACATTGTGTTTGGTAGTGTGGTCATTTTCAAAATATTGATTCTTCCTACCCAGGAACGTGGAATATCTCTCCATCTGCTGGTGCCATCTTTGATTTCTTTCATCAGTGTCTTATAATTTTCTGTGTACAGTTCTTTTGTCTCCTTAGGTAAGTTTATTCCTAGATATTTAATTCTTTTTGTTGCAGTGGTGATTAGGATTGATTCCTTAATTTCTGTATCTGATTTTTCATTGTTAGTATATAAACATGCAAGTGATTTCTGTGTATTGTTTTTGTATCCTGTAACTTTGCTAAATTCCCTGATTAGCTCTAGCAATTTTCTGATACTATCTTTAGGATTTTCTATGTACAATATCATGTTATCTGCAAAAGGTGAGAGCTTTACTTCTTCTTTTCCAGTCTGGATTCCTTTTATTATTTTTTTTTTCTTCTCTGATTGTTGTAGCTAGGACTTCCAGAACTATGTTGAATAATAGTGGGGAAAGTGGGCACCCTTGTCATGTTCCTAATCTTAAGGGGAATGCTTTCAGGTTTCCACCATTGAGAATAATGTTTCCTGTAGGCTTATCATATATGGCCTTTACTAAGTTGAGCTAGGTTCCTTCTCTGCTTACTTTTTGAAGAGCTTTAATCATAAATGGGTGCTGAATTTTGTCAAAGGCTTTTACTGCATCTATTGAAATGATCATATGGTTTTTATCTTTCACTTTGTTAATATGGTATATCACATTGATTGATTTGCATATATTGAAGAATCCTTGCATCCCTGGAATAAACCCAACTTGATCATGGTGTATGAGCTTTTTGATGTGTTGCTGAATTCTGTTTGCTAAAATTTTTGTTGAGGATTTTTGCATCTATGTTCATCAACATAGGAGCACTGATATTGGCCTGTAGTTTTCTTTTTTTGTGTTGTCTTTGTCTGGTTTTGGTATCAGGTGATGGTGGCCTTGTAGAATGTGTTTGGAAGTGTTCCTTCCTCTGCAGTATTTTGAAAGAGTTTTAGAAGGATAGGCATTAGCTCTTCTCTAAATGTTTGATAGAATTCTCCTGTGAAGCTCATCTGGTCTTGGGCTTTTGTTTTTTTGGGAGATTTTTGATCAAGCTTCAATTTCAGTGCTTGTAACTGGGTTGTTCATAATATCTATTTCTTCCTGGTTCAGTCTTGGAAGATTGAACTTTTCTAAGAATCTGTCCATTTCTTCCAGGTTATCCACTTTATTGCCATATGGTTGATTCTAATAGTGTCATAATCTCTTGTGTTTCTGCACTGTCTGTTGTAACCTCTCCTTTTTCATTTCTAATTTTGTTGATTTGATTCTTCTCTCTTTTTTTCTTGATGAGTCTGGCCAAAGGTTTGTCAATTTTATTTATCTTCTCAAAGAACCAGCTTTTAGTTTTATTAATCTTTACTATGGTTACTTTCATTTTGTTTTCATTTATTTCTGCTCAGATCTTTATGATTTCTTTCCTTCTATTAAATTTGGGGATTCTTCTTTTTCCAGTTGTTTTGGGTGTAAAGTTAGGTTGTCTACTCAATGTTTTTCGTATTTCTTGAGGTAGGATTTTATTGCTATAAACTTCCCTCTTAGAACTGCTTTTGTTGCATCCCATAGGTTTTGAGTTGTGTTTTCATTGTCATTTGTTTCTAGAAATTTTTTGGTTTCCCTTTTGATTTCTTTGGTAACCTGTTGGTTATTTAGAAATGTATTGTTTAATTTCCACGTGTTTGTGTTTCTTACAATTTTTTCTTGTAATTGATATTTAGTCTCATAACTTTGTGGTCGGAGAAGATGCTTGATATGATTTCAACTTTCTTAAATTTACTGAAGTTTGATTTGTGACCCAAGATGTGGTCTATCCTGGAGAATGTTCCATGTACAGTTAAGAAGAAGGTGTATTCTTCTGCATTTGGATGGAATGTCCTGAGGATATCAGTGAGATCCATCTCATCTAATGTATCATTTAAGACTTGTGTTTCCTTATTAATTTTCTGTTTTGATGATCTGTCCGTTGGTGTGAGTGGGGTGTTAGTCTCCTACTATTATTGTATTACTGTCAATTTCTCTTTTTATGTCTGTTAGTGTGCGTCTTATGTATTAGGTGCACCTATGTTGGGTGCATAGATATTTACAGTTGCTATGTCTTCCTCTTGGATTGATCCCTTGATCATTATGTAGTGTCCTTTCTTACCTCTTGTAATCTTTATTTTAAGGTCTATTTTGTCTGATATGAGGATTGCTACTCCAGTTTTCTTTTGCTCACCATTTGCATGGAATATATTTTTCCATCCTCTCACTTTCAGTCTATATGTGTCTTGAGGTCTGAAGTGGGTTTCTTGTAGACAGTGTATATATGGGTCTTGTTTTTGTATCCATTCAGCCAGTCTGTGTCTTTTGGTTGGAACATTTAATCTATTTACATTTAAAGTAATTATTGATATATATGTTCCTATTGCCATTTTCTTAATTGTTCAGGTTGATTTTGTAGATCTTTTTTCTTCTCTTGTATTTCTTGACTATATTAGTCCCTTTAACATTTGTTGTAAAGCTGGTTTGGTGGTACTGAATTCTCCTAACTTTTGCTTGTCTGAAAAGCTTTTTATTTCTCCATCAATTTTGAATGAGATCCTTGGTGGGTACAGTAATCTTGCTTATAGATTTTTCCCTTTCAGTACTTTAAATATGTCCTGCCATTCCCTTCTGGCCTGAAGAATTTCGCTGAAAGATGACGAGTTAAATGTATAGGGTTTCCCTTGTATGTTACTTGTTGCTTCTCTCTTGCTGCTTTCAATATTCTTTCTTTGTGTTTAGTCTTTGTTCTTTTGATTAGTATGTGTCTTGGCTTGTTTCTCCTTGGGTTTATCCTATATGGGACTCTTTCTGCCTCTTGGACTTGATTGACTATTTCCTTTTCCACGTTGGGGAATTTTCAACTACAATCACTTCAAAAATTTTCTCATACTCTTTTTCTCTTCTTCTTTTGGGACTCCTATAATTTGAATGTTGGTGCATTTTATATTGTTCCAGAGGTCTCTGAGACTATATCCTCAGTTGTTTTCATTCTTTTTACTTTATTCTGCTCTTCAGAAATTATTTCTACCATTTTATCTTCCAGATCACGGATTCATTCTTCTGGGTCAGGTATTCTGCTATTGATTCCTTCCAGAGTATTTTTAATTTCAGTAATTGTGTTGTCTTTGTATGTTTATTCTTGAACTCATCTAAGTCTTTGTTAATTGATTCTTGCATTTTCTCCATGTTGTTTTCAAGGCTTTTGATCATCTTTACTATCATTATTCTGAATTCTTTTTCAGGTAGTTTTCCTATTTTCTCTTCATTTATTTAGACTTCTGTTTTTCTAATTTGTTCCTTCATTTGTGTAGTATTTCTCTGCCTTTTCATTATATATATATATATATATATATATATATATATATATATATATTTAAACTTGTGTTTGAGGTCTCCTTTTCTGAGGCTTCAAGGTTGAATTCTTTCTTCCTTTAAGGTTGGAAGAGTCCAGTGTTTAAAAAATAAAAAATTATTAAAAGAGAAAAGAAAAAAAAATCTCAGAAGTTTAATTAGATTTCATAGTGCCAATAAAATCAACAACTACAACAGAGAGAGAGAAAAAAGGAAAAAGAAAGAAAAAACAATCCAAAAGAATCTACAGAACAAGTGAAAACATAAGAATAATAAATGTTTTTCTTGAGTCACTGCTGTCAGAATGCTTTCCCTCACTGGGAGTCACAGTCCACCTCACCTCCCTAGGATGCCCTCCAACTCAGTGCTGGTCTCTGGACATGCTGTGGAGTCAGCTCAGATTCTAGTCTGGTCCTACTTCTGTGTGTTCTTGCTTCCAATGTCCACAGCTATCAGAACTAGTGTGTTTTCTTTTGTCGGAGCTCTCAATGTCCTTTTATATATTCCACAGACACAGAGTCTGCCTAGTTGATCATGTGGATTCAGTCTGCAGCTTGTACAGCTGATGGGAAGGTTTTGGGTCTTCTTCCTTAGCCACACTGCCTCTGGGCTTTGATTGTGGTTTTATTTCCACCTCAGCACGTGGGTCGTCCAGTGAGTTTGATCCTGAGGCTGCCCTGGAGGACTTGGGTTTACCCCTGTGAGGGCCAGGGGTGGAGGTGGTGCAGCTGCTTGGGTCTCAGGGTTCTGGCTGCACCAGGTACTCAGGGGAGTTGGAGGCTAGGGCAGCAGGAAATACAGTGCTCTAGAAGGGTATGGCAACCAGTGTTGGCCAATATACTTCAGTATTCTTGCCTGGAGAACCTCCCCTAACAGAGAAGCCTGGCAGGCCACAGTCTGTAGGACCACAAAGAGTTGGACATGACTGAAGCAACCCTGTGCACATAGATGGAATATATATATATATATATATATATATATATTTTTTTTTTTTTTTAATTTTTTTTTTGCCTTGTGGTAGCAGTGCCCCTGTGAGAGCTGAGCATGAAGGTGGCAGAGCTGCTTGGCTTGCGGGGACCCTGGCAGCCCAAAATGTGCAGGGGTATAGACTTCCTCTGCCCCAGAAGTTATGGCCCTATCAGAGTATTTTTTTGAACCTCTTGTAGCTGGCAGTCAGAAGGCCTCTTTGGCCAGTCTTTCCATAACTCTGCCCTTTCATGGAGCCTTGTCTGGGGTCCTTCTCTGTTGTTCAGCGTCAGGCACATAGAGCGGCTCTTCTGGCTGGGGTCCTGCTCTGTGGATCGGTGCATCAGGCACTTAAAGGGGCACTCTGGCTAGGATCCTACGCTGTAGATCAGTGCATAAGTCACTTAAAGGATCTCCCTGGGTGGGGTCCTGCTCTGTAGTTCAGTGGATCAGGCGTTTGATGTGTCAGCCTCTCTGTTGTTCAGCTGCCGATGCTGGCGTGTGGGGAGGAAGAGGCTATGGTGATGGCTCCACCCCCTATGCGTGACTCAGCAGTATCACCTTGCTTCCATGGCTGCCTGACTTTCTTCCACAGGCATTCCTACCACATTCTCCTTCCTCACATCCCCTTGATCTGTCTCTCTGCAGTCAACAGCAGCCCTCGCCCTGGGATTGCTCCACAATCCCTAAACTCCAGCTTCCAGCTCCTGTGCCATGCCAGGGACCTGTGTCCCTGTCTGGGGTATGTATGGCTGTGGCAAGGACTGTCTGATTCTCATTGCATTTAGGCTGCCACAGATCAGCTGTTTCACTCTCAGCCTAAAATGTTTCTCTTCTGACTCAGTTGCCCTGATGTGGGGATCAGACCCCTGCTTCAGTTCCCCCACCTGTGGAGGGCAGGTCCAGTCCTACCAACTCTCCTGTTTTTCCCCCTAGTTCCTTCGACCTACTGAGTTTTGTGTGGTTCTGTATTTTCTTTTCCACTGGTTGGGTATTCCTATTCCCACTCAGCTGGTGTTCTGCATGCACTTCTGTGTCTGAAGGTGTATTCCTGATGTATCCGTGGAGAGAGATATACTCCACGTCCACCTACTCCTCTGCCATCTTGTTCTCTCCTATAGATATAATTTAATTATATGTTACATGAGATGTTTCTATGAAAACTAAGTTGAATCCTTTGGAAAGACTTGGGAAAACAGTCAATATGAAACTTGTTCTTGAATTAAGTGTGATAAAGATGATTGTAAAAAAAAAAAAGTAGGAAATATCCTAAATATCTAGAAGGATCTTAGATATTTTTAAAATAATTACTCCAGGACAAAAATTTTCACTTAGGACTGCACTGTGTAAATTGCTGCGTATTTTTTTCTCTGTTTAAAATGGAGATGCTTTATCAGGCCAGGCATGTGGAGGATGGAAGGATATTTCAGTAAGAGTGACCTGCTCGAGTAAAGATGCTAAAAGGAAGGCATGTGCTGTGTGTGCATGAGAAAGTGGAACTTTGGTTTGGTAGATCACAGAAAGGCAATGCAAATTATTGAATAATAGACAACCATGTGCTTTATTTTGTTTAAGCTTTTTACTAAAGTGTAATCTATGTATAAAAAGACACAAATGCAAAATGTAATGACTTTTCATCATGTAACTAGTGCCTAGAATAAGAAACAGGATATTACAAGGACCCCCTTCTGGTCCTGACCAGTCAGTATCCCCATAAGGGAAGCCACACATGATAGATTAGTTCTGTCTGTTTTTGTACTTTATGTAATGGAATTTTGCTGAATGCATCTTTTTGTGCCTGGCTTCTTTCATTCAGTGTCATTTGTCTGAGACTCATCCGTGTTGTTCACATGTTGTATTTCATTCATACATTCTGCTAATGAGTGTTTCATAGTATGATTACACAACAGTGGATTTTTCCATTGTACTGTAGGTGGATATTCGGCTTGTTTTCAGGCTTTGGCTATTACAAAATATACCAAGTGAGTGAATGTTCTTGAATATGTCTTTTATGGAATAGATGCCCATTTCTGTTAGTGAATACCTGGGGTTAGAATTTCTGTGTCTAGGGTTTGTGTGTGTGTGTAACTCTTACTGATGTGAAAGTTTTCTCTAGTTGGTTGTGCTAACTTGTATTCCCACCAGTAAGCGGGTTTCAGAGTCCCAGTCGCTTCACTTCCTCACCATTATTTGGCATTTTCTATCTTCTTTATTTAACCTTTCCTGTGAGGTGTGCAGTAGCCATTCATTGTTGTTTTAATGTTTATTTTCCTGGTGCCATATGAAGTTAAGTGTGTCTTCATAGATACACTGGCCATTCAGATATCCTTCTTTAAGAAACACCTGTTTAGATTTTTGTTCACTTCCTATTGAGCATCTAAGTTACACCTTTATTGATTTAAGGATTTTTTTGGAAACATTTTTATTTTGAAATAATTTTGAACTTACAGAAATGGTGTAAATCTCCCATATAATGGTCACCTAGATTCTTCAAATATCAATATTATACAATCATAACATGATAAATAAAACAAAAAAATTAACGTGGACACAATACTATGTAGTAACCTACAGACTTCAGTAGGATTTCGGCAGAGTAGTGATTTTCAAACTTCACATTGTGACCCATTATTGCAGTGATTCTCAACTTTGGCTTCACATTGTTATCATTTGGAAATTTTGTTTATTTATTAAAATTGTGTATGTTGATGGTATATGACATATTTTGATACACACACATATACATATAAATGACTGCTACAATTACTCGAATTAACCCACCTTCTCACATAATTATTAGTGTGCATTCGTGTGTGTTGAGAGCCCCTGAATCTACTCTCAGAAAATTCCCAGTATTCAATAGTTATTATTAATGATAACTATAGTCATTATGCTCTACATTAAACCTCTAGACATGGAGAAGATCATGGTGGTATATACATGCCAGAGGGCTTGTGGGAAGGGGTTGGAGATGGACTAGCCAAGAATCTATACACACACCCACACCCACCCACACCCACCCACACATATATATATGCGATATATAGCAAATACTTAGGTATCACCTAGGATTTAAAGAGAAGGAGAATAGGATCAAGAGCTCTGGTGAAGAGGTGGGGCTGATCTTCCTGCCTGACTGCGTGAAAGAATGGATCCAGAACTCTGGTCTAACTTGGATACTTTCTTAGACACAGAGAGAATGGAAATCCTTTCAAATTGTAGAATCCACCCTTCTCAGTGATGTCTTGAGTACATATATGCCAGATGCAGAGAACAGAATAAGCAGAAAGTTGTAGCAGGTATAATTCTGGAACAAGAAAGGATTGGAGAAGTTGGCTGGGGGAGGTCGTGGGTCTTGATCTGAGAAGCAGAGTGACCAGCCAGCTGTGTGAGTAGGTGGACTGCTGGCTGGATGGAGTGAATGCTAACGGCTTTAGCGCGTCCTCATCTCGCGGCTTGAGGCTGAGTCATGGGGGCGGTTTACATGGGGAAGCTGACATCTGTTTAACGGCAAGGAGGGCTGGGTTTGCCAAGTTTACTTTTCCGAGGCTGTGATTGGTACACTTCGCTGAAAGACCTTCTCCTCTAAAATACAGACGTCACATTTGAATGGTTTGTGCCCTGGGACTCTCTAAATGACGCAGACTTCAGCATAGTCACGTCATGAGGGAGAGGTCTATGTAAACTTTTCAGAGAAGAGAGCCTGCAGTTTAGAATTTTTTGTTGCTAATTCATTCTCACTGCATTCTGGTGAGGATGAGCCCGTGATTTAAGTAAACAATTTCTCCATCAGATTGGAGATTGAGGTAGGAGTAACCCCATCCTTTGCTAGATCAAAATATTGTGCCAGATTTCAAATTCCACAAATTTTGACTAGTTGGGTTTTATTGTGAGGCAGTGAAGGGATAAGTAGAACATGAGATATGAAGACTCTAATTTAAAAAAATATTTACTGAAATATAGTTGATTTACAGTGTGTTAGTTTCAAGTGTACAGCAGAGTGATTCAGTTATGTATACATGCATATATATATTCTTTTTTTACATTGTCTTCCATTATAGGGTATTACAAGATACTGCATATAGTTCCTTGTTGGTTATCTATTTTATATGTAGTAGTTTGTATATTTTAATCCAAAACTCTTAATTTTATTCCTCTTCCTCCTCTCTTTTGATAACCCTAAGTGTGTTTTCTATGTGCAGACTCTGATTTTTAATATCCTAACATTGTTTAAAATTCTCTCATTTTTGGAAATGTTTACTTGCCTTTGTGCCTGTTCTCTTTGGACTAATGAGGAATTGGGTTTCATTTGCAGAGGACTCTAGTCCCACAGTAGGGCTTTATCTATGGGTTCATTCATTTGCTGTGTTTCAAATCCTAAAAGATGATGCTATGAAAGTGCTGGACTCAATATGCCAGAAAATTTGGAAAACTCAGCAGTGGCCACAGGACCAGAAAAGGTCAGTTTTAATTCCAATCCCAAAGAAAGGCAATGCCAAAGAATGCTCAAACTACTGCACAATTGCACTCATCTCACATGCCAGCAGAGTAATGCTCAAAATTCTTCAAGCCAGGCTTCAACAGTATGTGAACTGTGAACTTCCAGATATTCAAGCTGGATTTAGAAAAGGCAGAGGAATCAGAGATCTAGTTGCCAGCATCTGTTGGATCATCAAAAAAGCAAGAGAGTTTCAGAAAAACATCTACTTCTGTTTTATTGACTACGCCAAAGCCTTTGACTGTGTGGATCACATCAAATTGTGGAAAATTCTTCAAGAGATGGGAATACCAGACCACCTGACCTGCCTCCTGAGAAATCTGTATGCAGGTCAAGAAGCAACAGTTAGAACTGTACATGGAACAACAGACTGGTTCCAAATCGGGAAAGGAGTACATCAAGGCTGTATATTGTCACTGCATATATTTAACTTATACACAGAGTACATCATGTGAAATCCCAGGCTGGATGAAGCACAAGGTGGAATCAAGATTGCCAGGTGAAATATCCTCTGAAAATAACCTCAGATAGGCAGATAATACCACCCTTATGGCAGAAAGTGAAGAGGAACTAAAGAGCCTCTTGATGAAACTGAAAGAGCAGAGTGAAAAAGCTGGCTTAAAACTCAACATTCAGAAAACTAAGATCATGGCATCTGGTCCCATCACTTGATAGCAAATAGATGGGGAAACAATGGAAACAATGAGATACTTTATTTTGGGGGGCTCCAAAATCACTGCAGATGGTGACTGCAGCTATGAAATTAAAAGACGCTTGCTCCTTGGAAGAAAAGCTATGACCAACTTAGACAGCATATTAAAAAGCAGAGACATTGTTTTGCCAACAAAGGTCCATATAGTCAAAGCTATGGTTTTTCCATTAATCATGTATGGATGTGAGAGTTGGACTATAAAGAAGGCTGAGCACCGAAGAATTGATGCTTTTGAACTGTGATGTTGGAGAAGACTCTTGATTGTCCCATGGACTGCAAGGAGATCCAACCAGTCATTTCTGAAGGAAATCAGTCCTGAATATTCATTGGAAGGACTGATGCTGAAGCTGAAACTCCAACACTCTGGCCACCTGATAGGAAGAGCTGACTCATTTGAAAAGACTCTGATACTGGGAAAGATTGAAGCCGGGAGGAGAAGGGAATGACAGAGGATGAGATGGTTGGATGGCATCACTGAGTCGATGGACATGAGTTTGAGAAAGCTCCAGGAGTTGGTTATGGACAGGGAAACCTGGTGTGCTGCAGTCTGTGGGGTTGCAAACAGTTGGACACAACTGAATGACTGAACTGACTGATACACTTAACATCTCATCTAGGTTATCACCTTCTAAAGATATAGGTCCTTCCTTATTCTTTGGATTCTGTAAATATCCTAGTATATTGCATTACATGTAGAAAGTACTTAATAAATAGTATTGAAAAAAAAAAAACAACAACAGTGGACTAGCACAGGAAAATGGGGGTGAGAGATCTATGCAGAGTCTTCTGTCATATGGTCCAAACTTCTATATCCTTCCTTATCTCTGACCTCAAACTGTCATATAGACTATCATTTAGTTGCAATGGCCAATTTGCCACTTCTTGAATTTTTCTCCTGTATGTATATATATATATCCTATAACTGTACCTGACAATAGAGAAAATTGGGGGCAGAAAAAAATATTTGAAGTAATAATTGCCCCCAAAAGTCCAAGTTAGATTTAAAAATTGTGAAGTGCCAAGAAAGTCAATGAACCCCAAGTCAAATAGAGAGAAAACCATACATCTCAGCTCAGTGATTTGCCATCCCTGCCCCTTCAGCGTGGATGATCCTTCTGTCCCAGGAAAAGCCTCCAGCAAACCTTTCACCATAAAAGACACCCAAGTGGTTTATAAGCATATGAAAAGGTACTCTGCATTTTAGAAACACAAAATCACAAGGAGGTAGGGATTTCCTGGTGGTCCAGTGGTTAAGAAGGAGTTGGGGGTTCCATCCCCGATCCTTGAAGTACGATCCCACATGCTGCGGGGCAACTAATCCTGCATACTGCAGTGAAGAGCCCATGTGCAGCAACTAGGACCTGATGCAGTAAAAAAAAATACTTGAAGAAGAATCAACAGGATGTTAATTTCTTAAAAAAAAAATTACAAGGAGGTGCAGAAAGAATCCAGAGGGGAGGAAAAAGAGTATATATTGTATGGTTCTATTTATGTGAACTTCAAACCAGACCAACTAATCTCTCATGACAAAAGGTCAAAATAGTAGTTACCATAACCTGGGAGGAGGCATGGGACGGGGGAGCTGCACCTCCATAAAATTAATTAAAATAAGGATACTGAAATTCACAAAAATAACAATACTAAGTGTTGGTGAAGCTGTGAAGTTAATGGAAGTCTAACCCCTTGTCTGTCTAGTCAAGGCTGTGGTTTTTTCAGTGGTCATGTATGGATGTGAGAGTTGGACTGTGAAGAAAGTTGAGTGCCGAAGAATTGATGCTTTTGAACTGTGGTGTTGGAGAAGACTCTTGAGAGTCCCTTGGACTGCAAGGAGATCCAACCAGTCCATTCTAAAGGAGATTAGTCCTGGGTGTTCTTTAGAAGGAATGATGAAGAAACTCCAGTAAAAGCTGAAACTCCAATACTTTGGCCACCTCATGTGAAGAGCTGACTCATTGGAAAAGACCCTGATGCTGGGAGGGATTGGGGGCAGGAGGAGAAGGGGACGACAGAGGATAACATGGCTGGATGACATCACTGACTTGATGGACGTGAGTTTGAGTGAACTCCGGGAGTTGGTGATGGATAGGGAGGCCTGGTGTGCTGCAATTCATGGAGTTGCAAAGAGTTGGACATGACTGAGCAACTGAAGTGAATTGAACTGAACCCGTTGAAGGTGAGTGAATTGTTACAAGTGCACAGGAAAAGTGTTAGGCAGCATCTAATAAAGCCAACACACCCATTATGTTATACACTAGTGAATATATACCCCCAAGGAAATGAGTGCTTATGTTTATCCATAGCCGTTTATGAGAATGTTTACCATAGTCAAAACCTGCAAACAATTCAGATATCTATCAGTAGTTGAATGGATAAATAGGTTGTAGTGTAGTCACACAATAGAATATTGCCTGGCAATGAAAATGACTAAGACTGCATATGATAAGAATGAATCTTTTAGACAACATTAAGTGAAAGAATCTGAGGAGGGGGAAGAGTGTATGTTATATGGTTATATTTATGGAAATTAAAAAAAAAAAACCAGACCAACTAATCTCTCATGATAAAAAGTCAGAGTAGTAGTTGCCATGCAGGGGTGGATAGTTCTTAGAGACTGAACACAATATTTGTATGCTTTAAGTTATATCTCAATAAAACATTAAAGAATTAAAAATCTATACAGTAAACACCAAAACCAGATTTACCAGCAATTGTTATAAATACCATTATAAAAAATCAAGTATAAAATTTAGAAATGAAATATATTGTAAAAACAATTTTTTTCAAGAATATGGCTTTTTAACCTAGATTATATTGACATTATTTGGAAGTAGAGGTGAGAGGTGGGTAACTAACAGCAAAATAAATCAATCATCTTATATAAAGAGAGTAAAAATTACTATTTTTAAAAAACTGATTTTACCTGTAGGAAATATGAGAAGTAGAAAATAAACTTTTGGTTGCCTGATTTGGATTTACTTTGTTAAAACACATAAAATTTAAACAAGAACATTTTTGTTCTTAAGTTCCTATGTTAGCTAGTAACAAACACTAAGTTTTTTTCAAATCATGATCTTTGAATTTAGAACCCTTCTCTGTGGTTTCTCTTCCTTAGTAATAGACCTCTGCACCATGAAATATTAATAATAAACTGGCCTGGTGGACAAAGCAAATTTGACCTCTGTTCTCTCATGACTCCTCAGTTGGTCGCATTTAATTAATTAATTTTTGTCTGCGCTGGGTCTTTGTTGCTCTGTACAGGCTTTTTCCAGTTGCTGCGAGTGGAGGCTACTCTTCGTTGAAGTGTGCAGGTTTCTTATTGCAGTGACTTCTCTTGTTGTGGAGCACGGGCTCCAGGTGGGGGGGACTCCAGTGGTTGTGGTGCACGGGCTTATTGATAGCTTCCCTGAGGCATGTGGAATCTTCCTGGACCAGAGATCGAACCTGTGTGTCCTGCATTGACAGGCAATTCGTAACCATTGGACCACCAGAGACATCTGGCTGCATTTTACAAAGAGGGTGGAGAGGGGATTATTATTTTGTTTACAGAGTCTAAGGAGGAAATTTTTGAAAGATGTCTGAGAAATCAAGTCGGTTACCTCCCCTCCCTGCTGTCCCATATTTCTCTGCCTTCAGCCTACCTCTCAGGGGCTTCATATATTGTTCTCTTCGTTGCTCTGAAGTGTGGAGCAGGCAGCTTTTGCAGTTCTTCAGGTTGCATGGCGCTCTGGCCTGCCATGATCTTGGATCAGTGGCCACAGGCAGAAAGAGGGTCTCTTAATAAAGCTGTCATCTCTGTCTTACTGTTCCCTTCTCATTTCAAATCCAGCTGCCTTGTACTAATGCTGATCTCTTTAACTTCACAGTCATCAGAGACAAAGCTCCCCAAACAGCAGCTTCAGAGGGAGCATTATTTAATCCTCAAGACACCGAAAGGACACATGAAATCTGCAACTTTGCTATGTAACAAAGATTGTTATTATAAAACTTAAATGCAAATATGAAAGAAAATTAGCAGTGGAATAAATAATATGAACAATTTTATAGCAAAATATGGCTTTTCAACCAAGATTATTATTTGGAAGTAAAGTTGGGAAGTGAAAAAATAAAATGAGCTAGTCATCTTGTGTTAAACAAGGCCCATTGCCTGATTTTGACATAGGCAATTCCATATTTTAGTGTTTGCCATTTGTAATACCCTAAACCTGGTAGCAAATCTCTATGAAAAAGCTTGCCATTGAAAAAAACTCAATTTAACTTAAGAAAAAACAAACAGAAGGAAAAATTGAAGAGATTTGTTGACAAAATATTGTTGAAACTCTATAATAGAAGGTAGAGGTTTCAGGGCAGGCACATCTTACTAAAGTGGGAATTGGAACCAGAGATCTAGCCACTGTCTAGATGCTGTGGGGTTTTTTTTTTTTTTTTTTTTGCCTCATCTATGTTTCTCTCTACTTGGTTTCTTTGTATCTCTGTCTGTAACATACATATATATATATATATATATATACATTACACACAAATATATGTAATGTATATACATAACTATCTCTAATGAAAAGTGAAAGTAAAGTCGCTCAGTCATGTCCAACTCTTTGGGAACCCATGGACTGCAGCCTACCATGCTCCTCTGTCCATGGGATTTTCCAGACAAGAGTACTGGAGTGGGTTGCCATTTCCTTCTCCAGAGGATCTTCCCAACCCAGGGATCGAACCTGGGTCTCCTGCATTGTACGCAGACGCTTTACCATCTGAGCCACCAGGGAAGTCCCAGTCTATATCTACAAAGAATGCTTTTTTTTTTTTTCCCATGTGGTGGGAACATTGGTCCCAGCAACTCTTACGTTTTTATCATTTTAGTTTCATGACTGAAGAAGCAGGAGTTTCTTTTTCTTCCTTCCAGCTTTAGTGACTATAATTCCAAGGGCAGATTCTAGCTGATAGAGTTTAAATCATATATCTCTGAATATATGTCCAGTTACTGTAGTCAGAAGGATAGAATACTATGGTTTGCTTCGGATTTGGTCTTTGATCAGGATGGAAGATATGAATTGGACTAAGATCTTAGCTCCTGTCTTCTATGCTTTACATGGGAAAAGTATTTTGGATGGAAAACTATTTTTATGTCAAAATATTTTCAGTTTTTATAGATACTGTATTGGTGTTTAGAACTGCAGAGATCTGAGAGAATTCACTGACTTTTAAATTGATTTTATTTTTCCCACATGGAGAGAATATTTTTCTTTATAATTTAAAGAATTGCTAGGGCATGGTTATGTAAGTTAAGAAAAAATTTTAAGGTAACTTATTCATCTGACATTTAGTCAGTCCTTTCAACTAATACACGATACAGTTTCAAGTTTTTATAGGATCTTTTCTTTTCTTTTTGCTTATTTTCACTTTTTTTGCTTGTTTTCTTGAAAAATGGTGTACTTTCACAATCTAATAAAGAACAGTTAATCAGCATTTATTAATAATTTTCTCATTGTGACACAATGGCAGTTCTCACTGAAGAAATGAATAAAGTAGAGGCTTCCCAGGTGACACAGTGGGAGATAAATCCACCTGTCAATGCAGGAGATGCAAGATACATGGGTGATCACCTGGAATAGGAAATGACAGCCTACTCCAGTATTCTTGCCTGGAGAAACCTATGGACAGAGGAGCCTGGTGGGCTACAGAGGTCACAAAGAGTCAGACATGTCTGAGTGATGAGCACGCTCACCTGCTTATTAGCGCTATTGAAAAGTCATATGAAACAGAGATTGCCTGCCTGCTCAGCAGCTCAGTGGCACCAAATTGAGATTTATAGTCTTTGTATTATTCTGATGATAGAGAACTTTTTCCTTTTCCTCTCTTCTACACCAAGCTCTTGATCTTTGTGACTGCTCTCTGCCTCCTTCAACTCTTTTTACTGACTTTCATATTTTAGTCTGTCTAGAAATTCTTTTAACTGTTGGATAAGATAAAGTAAAGAAAGGTGTTCCATTTTAGCAGGAAGGATATACCTTATTATTTATAGTATCAATAATTGGTGACCCACCCTAGGCAGAAAGGTAGTGACAGCACAGATTCCTCAAGTCACAGGACCTCTGGCTAATACCTTAGCCTGGGTCTTTGCAGAAAACATAGGGTGAGACAAAAGCTTATGAGCTACCACTTCATTAAGGAATATAATCACAGGAAGGAGGCGCGAAGAAAAAGAAGAGTGAGGCAGAAGATGTGCCAATGTGAGGCTATGTTAGCCAGGTGTCTGCTGCTTGGAATTTAGTAAACTGATGTTCACAGAAAGTCTGTTGTTACAGTGGCAACCAGGGTGGAACAGGTGGTAAAGGGCTCCCCAAAACTGATACAGTTGAGAGGGTGATGCAAAGTAAGTCACTGAGAGGATGGTGCAAAGTAAGTCACTGAGAGGATGGTGCAAAGTAAGTCACTGAGAGGATGGTGCAAAGTAAGTCACTGACAGTATTAACGCTTGCGCCATTGAAGTGTCCCGTTGGATCCTTCTCTCCCTTCTGGCTCTCAGTTACAGTGTGGCACCTCATTTTTGTGAGAACAGAGTATTTTCCCTTATCTTCAGACAGAGCTAGTAAAAGCCGAGCTAATCACAAAGAGCTCCTCAGGATAGTGGCCAGTGGCAGCAATCTGGTGTAAGACTTAGGTCAGGAAGATCGTGGGAATAAGCAGCAGTTGGTCCCCAGGCCATTTTTGATCATCATCTCTTCTCTCCTCCACTCCGTTTAGGTTTTCCTTTCTATCAGCCACTCCTTTAGCTGTCTGGTGGGGACATCTGGATTTCCACTCCTGTGGGGTTGGCACACTAAGTTACCTTGACCATTTGAGTTATGGTCACTGAAGTTGCTGATTTGCTCTAGTCACTGACCATGAAAACAGAGAGAAACCTCAGAGGTTCCCTAGCTTCCAGGCAATCCCACAGACTCCCTGCTCTCAACTGTGGAGCAGCAATCCTCATTTCTCATAGTAATCAGGTTTAATTGCCACCAGAAGTCCTGCAGTTCTTTCCTTTGACCTCGACTCCATTGAGGTGAGGAGCAATAAGTGGCTGTCTGGCTACTCTTGCTTTCATCTTAGTAAAACCGGTGGAAGCGTTCTCTCCAAAGAGCCAGACCTTTAACCTGGTAGAGTCTGATGATGCAGAAACGGGGAAGCATACATTTTGCAGTCACTGGGAGGGATTCTGAGAGGGTTCAATCTTACTACTCTCCTTGGGTTCCCGGAGTCACGTTTTCCGGCTTTTAGAGTCACGGGCCATCAAGCTGATTGGCTGGCTGGCTGTGTGTGATGGGGTGCATGGTACAGTGGGTCCTGTGATTATATGTCCAGGGTTGCACCTCCTTGCCTGGGAAATATTTCGGTTGGTCTGAGGCAGTCTTGAGTGTTGTGCCGCATCAGCGGAGTAGACATCTGGATTGTGGTACTGGTGAAAGCAGCATGCACAGGAGCAGGAAGTGAAAACCCATTTTCTGAATAGAGATAACCCTGAATAGAGAACTGCTGCTTCTTTCAGAGTGAGAAAGGCATAATGGAACTGATCTAACAATCAGTGCTGGCCTGTTTATTAGGGCTGCTGCTGCTGCTGCTAAGTCGCGTCAGTCGTGTCCGACTCTGTGCGACCCCATAGACGGCAGCCCACCTGGCTCCCCTGTCCCTGGGATTCTCCAGGCAAGAACACCGGATTGGGTGTTTATAGGGCAACGCTACTCAAAATGAAGTCCATGAAACCTGTGATGTGTCTTTTGCCAATCTGAGAATAGTATAGAAATTGAGAGGAAGGGCTTAGAAATTAAAAAATAATTTGTTGGTGCCACATCCAAATATCGAATCATTTTTCTAGTAATTACTTTTATTGTGCCATAGAAAAATAATTTGTTTAAAGATTTAAGAACAGCAGACCCGGTTGCTCACCATAGATAGATTGAGAAGCAGTATCCTAGAGGAATGGTACCCTATCAAGTGGTTAGAATTGGTCTCTGCAGCTGGCAGGCTGTGCAGGATCAAGAACCTTGGTGGGAGGGAGCCCACACTGTTGGGACTGTGTGATACTCCACCATTGCCTCCACAGCCACTCAGGGGTGGCTCAGGGCCCCTGAATTGGTGCTAAGCCAAACTGAGAGGCTGACTGACATCCATTGCAGGGCATGCTGTCTCCCTGGGGACTGAGAACATTTTTCTGTTTGGCTAATGGTAACATGAGACAGAAGAATTCTCACATTTATTTTATTTTATTATTTTTTTCCTTTTATTTATTTAATTTTAAAATCTTTAATTCTTACATGCGTTCCCAAACATGAACCCCCTCCCACCTCCCTCCCCATAACATCTCTCTGGGTCATCCCCATGCACCAGCCCCAAGCCTGCTGTATCCTGCGTCAGACATAGACTGGCGATTTGATTCTTACATGATAGTATACATGTTAGAATGCCATTCTCCCACATTTATTTTAAAATTTACTTTATAATTGTAGTCTAATTGCTTTACAATATTCTGTAATGTTTGCTGTATAATGATGTGAATCAGCCATGTATGTATACATGTAACCCCTCCCTCTGGAGCCTCCCTCCCACCATCCACCTCATCCTACCGCTCCAGGTTATCACAGAGCACCAAGTGGAACTCCTGGTGTTGTTCACACTAGCTTTGTTTTACACACGGTAGTGTATACATGCTACTCTCCCAATTCCTCCCACCCTCCCCTTCCCTGCCTCCACCAACCGCCCCGCCCAAGTCATGTCCAAAAGCCTGTTCTCTCGTAACTTTTGTGCCCACTCACATAGGTCCACTCACAAATCTCTTTCTAGGACCTGCTTGTTCCAAATTGTGGTGGATTAATAGGAGCCGCTGAAGGGATCTGGCCTTTATTTCTGGAATCTATAAATATGATCTTATTTGGAAAAGCAGTTTTTGCAGGTCTGACTAGATAAAGGATCCTGAGATCCAGAGATTATCTGTGTGGGTCTTAAAAACACATGTGTCTTTATAAGAAAGAGGCAGAGGAGTTTGATAAAAGCTGAGGAGCAGGCGTGTGAAGATGGAGACCAGGCTTCAGTGATGTGGCCACAAGCCCAGGAGTGCCGGTAGTCATCAGAAGCTGGACGGAGGAGGGATGGATTTTCCTTTCAAGCCTCCAACATGTCTCTGTCAATCCAGTAATAGTGGTCTCAGACCTCAGGCCTCCAGAACTGTGAGAGAATAAACGTCTGTGGCTTTAAGCTATTGTAACAGAAGCCACAGTTAGTGAATACACTCATATTCTAGTGGTGTCCCTTTCAGCCAAGCAGCTGGCCACTTCTCAGGAGTTCATGTACATATCCAGACCTCAGACCATCCTCCATATGAAGTGTATGGCCCGGACTGCTGCTTTGAAGTTCTGATTTCTAGGGGAATTATCCTTTACCAATGTCCTTAGTGTTTCTCCTGAATGAGGCTGGAAAGTGTCAGCTGTCCACGTAATGGTATAGCCCCATTTTTAAACTAGGTTTTTATTTAATTTTTTAAAATTGGAGTATGATTGTTTTACAATGTTGTGTTAGTTTCTGCTATTCAACAGTGTGAATCAGCTGTAAGTATACATATATCCCTCTCTCCTGATGCTCACTCTGCCCACATCCCCGACGTAGGGTCATCACAGACCACTGAGTTGAGCTCCCTGCGTTAAGACAGCAGCTTCCCACTAGCTATCTGTTTTACACCTGGCAGTGTGTGTGTGTCAGTGCTAGCCTTTCAATTTGTCCCACTTCCCCCTCCCCCTACTGTGTCCACAGGTCCATTCCCTGTGTCTGTTGTCTCTTTCCTGCCTTGTAGATAGGTTCGTCAGTACCATTTTCCTAGGTTTCATATATATGCATTAATAAATGTTACTTGTTTTTCTCTTTCTGACTTACTTCACTCGGTATAGCAGACTCCAGGTTTGTCCATGTCAGTACAAATGGCCCAATTACATTCCTTTTTATGACTGAATAATATTCTACTGCATATAAGTATTCATACCACATCTTCTTTATCTACTCATCAGTCGATGCATAGCTGGGTTTCTTCCGTGTCCTGGCTGTTGTTAAAATAGTGCTGCACTGAACATTAGACTACATGTGTCATCTTGAATTATCAGGATATAAGCCCAGTGGTGGCATTTCTGGGTCATATTTGAGCTATATGTCCTTCTTCACAGGTGTGAATTGAAGGAGAAATGGGAAGGGGCATGGAAGTCTGGCCACTTACTCATATCATTCATTGGTGCCTTCTGAATCCCTTGGGCGTGATGCACAATTTCCATTGCACAGGAATTTCTCTGTCAGTGATCAGGTAATACCCAGCTTCTGATGGGCAGATACTTGGTATCCTGTTGTCTTTCATTTACTCGCGCACTTCTTTTCAAGCGGCAGTCAGCAGTCACTTCTGCTGCAGGAGACGTGGTTTCCCTCCACATTCACAGCCTATGCTCAGTATTCTAGCGTAGCCCACAATTCTACACAACATCTTTACCCATGTCTAGGATCTCTAGTATCAATACCGTTGAGTCTATTCCTGAGTGGCAATTGAATCTAGTCCAGAATTTGAACTGAGGCTGGACCTGCAGTGAAGCCTTATCTTACCCTGAACCTCACTTGAAACTTAATATCACGATGTTCAATTTCATGACTGTATCTCCTGTCAGTTCTGTTCTGTGGAGGATAGCCACCTCTGAGCTTCTCACAGATGGTGGTGACCCCGTCACCAGTGCATTCCTTATTATCTGAAGGAGGAGAGTGTGCTCTGGGTTTTCCCAAAATAATGGTTTCTAAACTCTTATATTCTAGTGTGTTCAGTGCTGAGGTGAAAATACACAGGAGGACTGTGGAGCCCACTGGGCTTCCCTGATCAGGTAGGAGACCCGGAAAGCCTTTGTCTCTCTACCTGTGATTATTTGAGGTAAGGAATAACATGCAAGTTCATGGGACAAGAAGGGACCTCAGTAAGCACCGGTTGCCCCACCCTCACCCTCTGCAAAGAACCTTTTGAGGTTGAAAGAAAAGTGATAAGGAACAGAGCTGGAGCAGAGATCCAAACTGATGTTTAAAGCAGTTGTCTGAGTTGACAGGTGTACTTTTGGTAATTGATGATCTCATGTATTTGGGTTTTATGGCAGAAAACCCAGAAGAGAACCAGTGGCATGAATCTCTGAAAACCATTCATCCTCCTAATTTCTGTGAGACAACGGCCTCCTTTGCTCACCCATCATCTTTAATGCACTGGAGAGTTGGTTGTGAACTTTCCATGTAGAGGAAACGGCAGTCTTGAGCCTGCATAGCGTGGAGACGCTTTGCCCCTCGCTCCATCCCATCTCCTCTTCCTGGGCTCCCCTTACAGCCTGGTCCTGGCAGGCCTGCTTCTCCACAGTCTGCAACATTCCACGGGGCGAGGCCGGAATTCTAGTCTAGGATTCCTGGAACAGTGAGGTAGAAGCCAGGAAGGTTACCTTATACATCCTGAGGGTTTAATAAGTCATTCTCCCCTCTGCCTGTCTGGGTCAGTTCTGAGAAAGAATGGTAGTCTACTGCCTCACAAGGCCTAGGGAACAGTGGCTCCCAACACCAGTCGTCACCGTTCAGCTTGCAGCTTAACCTTCGGTGGAACGATTTTCCTGACTGGGAATAATTAGCTTCTGGGACAAGGAAAGATAGCCAAATCCAAAATAATTAAGAAGACAAGGTCTGTGCATTTCAATAACTCACTCATCTTGTCTCCCTGCCCCTCCCTGACATGGAGGCAAGGGCCAGGGCTGGAATCCTTTCCAACTGGAACAAGAACCTGTCTCCATTCCGAGCCAAGGCGGAGTTAAATAAGCCATTGTGCCATGTGCTCATGGGTAATTAGGCATGAAAAGGATCTGCCATCGGCTCCCTCCATTGTTCCTCGCAAGCTGTCCTTTTGCCATGTGCCCGAGCCCCTGGGTCTCGGAGCTGGCACTGCTACAGAGATGAGGATGTCGTCGTCATGGCAACTGCTCTCTGCTAAGCAACTTTATGGTCTAATATTATTAAGGGGGCAGGGGTCAAAAGCCAGCGAAGGACTTTGTCTCTGAAGCCCAGGACGACTGTGGCAGGGATGGGGCAGGATTGCAAGCTCATGGGAGAAGAGGGGTTCTCAGTCAGTACTGGTTGCCCCCGCAAAGAATCTTTTGAGGCTGAGAGATGGCCATACTGTGAAGTCAATAAAATATGACTGTGAAACGCCCAGTTTCTCATCTCCATGTCCTGTTCTCCCCCTCACTCTCCCTTCAGGTACCCCATATCCTGCTGCTCCCTCCTGGGAAAGGATCTGCTTTCAATAGTTTCCATCTGAATGTGAATTCTAGTCACTGTTCATCTGTATTTGTATTTCCAATCTTATCTCCAACTGTGAAGTGAAAAGCATTGACTAGGAGGGGGTGGAAAACATTTGGGGGAGAAAAATCCCTTTTCCCCAAACTCTAAAGTTAAATAGTATATAAACTGCCTTTTCTTTCAAGTTTAATTTTTTATTATAGATGATTTTAAATAGTGACAGAAGTGGGGAGAATAGTGTCATGGGATTCTGGGTACCTGTGGTCCCAGGAGCCTTCTTTACAACCTTCTCCTCAATTGACAGGTCAGTGCAGAGCAGAAAGAAGCCTTTATATCCATCCCTTTTACCTCCTCCTTGGCAAGAGGGGGTTACTCAACAAGCCAGGGTAAGATTCCTTCAAGACCCTCAAAGAAGAGGAAGTACTGGGCACTGTCGGGGTACCTTTAAAGGACCGGGTTATGTTTAAATGTTCTGCTTTATTCTCCCCTCCATCAGCCAGTCAGAAGACCTGGGGATGCCCAGAACACCCAGGTATCCAGCCAAGCAGGGGCCAGAGGTGGCTGGCCTCTCAGCCATTTTGCCCTGTTAGCCATGCTCCTGTTCTTTGGTTTATACAGGCCCTGTGTACAGACTGTATCGTCAAGTAATCTGAAGCAGCAGACGGACCCTCAGTGTTGACCAAGAGAAAGGTTCAAGAATATGTTGTCGACCTTTGAAAAGCGTCATTCATCTTCATGTTAAGTGACAAGATGGATCCGCTGTTCTAATAGAATCCCAAGTGCTGGCACTGTTGCAGAGGTTTTCACAGTACACTGGTGTTTCTTCTGAACTAACTTTTGACCTTCATGGACAGGGAGTAGAGGACAGTGCAGTCTAGGAGACTGTGTTATAACGAGGTTGTTCTTGTCTATCTGCTAATGAATTAGGCTTATGATACTCTCCAATTATATTAAAAATGGTATTGTGGCATGAAAAAACCCTGGTTTAAAAAATAAAAGAGTCAACCTAGAGTTCTGTGTGAGGTATAAAGGTGTAAGAGTTGAGTTCAATTTCACATTGCCAAATGTAATTGTCTATAGTGTAGACATGACAGCCGCTACCACCAGTGCTTACTGCTGTCACTACCGTGGCCATTTACCACCCAGTGTTTACCATTTCTAAAGGGCTCTCTTGCCTATCATCGCTGGAATAACTTCTTTTATTTTTTTTTCAGTCAAGCAAACATGTTAGAGTGTTTCAAGGTGAGATGTGTTGATTATTCAGTTACTGGATATTAGTAACACTCGGCCAGAAATAAGACAGTGAAAGAAAGGCAATGCCAAAGAATGCTCAAACTACTGCACAATTGCACTCATCTCACATGCTAGTAAAGTAATGCTCAAAAGTCTCCAAGCCAGGCTTCAGCAATATGTGAACCATGAACTTCCAGATGTTCAAGCTGGTTTTAGAAAAGACAGAAGAACCAGAGATCAAATTGCCGACATCCACTGGATCATGGAAAAAGCAAAAGAGTTCCAGAAAAACATCTGTTTCTGCTTTATTGACTATGCCAAAGCCTTTGACTGTGTGGATCACAATAAACTGTGAAAACTTCTGAAAGAGATGGGAATACCAGACCACCTAACCTGCCTCTTGAGAACTCTGTATGCAGGTCAGGAAGCAACAGTTAGAACTGGACATGGAACAACAGACTGGTTCCAAATAGGAAAAGGAGTACATCAAGGCTGTATATTGTCACCCTGCTTATTTAACTTCTATGCAGAGTACATCATGAGAAATGCTGGACTGGAAGAAGCACAAGCTGGAATCAAGATTGCTGGGAGAAATATCAATAACCTCAGATATCAATAACCGCAGATGACACCACCCTTATGGCAGAAAGTGAAGAAGAACTAAAGAGCCTCTTGATGAAAGTGAAAGAGGAGAGTGAAAAAGTTGGCTTAAAGCTCAACATTCAGAAAATGAAGATCATGGCATCCGGTTTCATCAATTCATGGGAAATAGATGGGGAAACCATGTCAGACTTTATTTTTTTGGGCTCCAAAATCACTGCAGATGGTGATTGCAGCCATGAAATTAAAAGACACTTACTCTTTGGAAGGAAAGTTATGACCAACGTAGACAGCATATTCAAAAGCAGAGACATTACTTGGCCAACAAATGTCCATCTAGTCATGGCTGTGGTTTTTCCAGTAGTCATGTATGGATGTGAGAGTTGGACTGTGAAGAAAGCCGAGTGCTGAAGGATTGATGCTTTTGAACTGTGGTGTTGGAGAAGACTCTTGAGAGTCCCTTGGACTGCAAGGAGATCCAACCAGTCCATTCTAAAGGAGATCAGTCCTGGGTGTTCATTGGAAGGAATGATGCTGAAGCTGAAACTGCATTACTTTGGCCACCTCCTGCAAAGAGTTGATTCATTGGAAAAGACCCTGATGCTAGGAGGGATTGGGGGCAGGAGGAGAAGGGGATGATAGAGGATGAGATGGCTGGATGGCATCACCAACTCGATGGACATGAGTTTGGGTGAACTCTGGGAGTTGGTGATGGACAGGGAGGCCTGGTGTGCTGCGATTCCTGGGGTCGCAGAGAGTCGGACACGACTGAGCAACTGAACTGAACTGAATGGCAGAGTAAGTACTATAAGAGAAAGAAGTTGTAGGTGGGATGGGGTAGATGTAGGACTGCTCAGTAAATCTTTAGCTAATGTTACTAAAAAGAGAATGCAAACAGTTGTTCCTGTAATTGATACAACTCATGATTATTTTTATTAGCACCTTATATTTTCACTTTTTAGTATGATACCTAATCTTTAAATACGATTATCCATGGTATGAGATAAGTAGGTCAAGGTTTACATCACTGCATCATAGGTAAGGAAGTGAAGACCCAAACCAAGAGACTTGTTAAATAACTGAATGAGTTGGGCAAACATCAGCCCCCTTCCCAATCCAGAGAACTTTAGGAACAAATCAGTATGCCCAATCGCTGGTTGAGTTGCTCAAAGTAGTTTACTGACATCTCTTCATTCCATTTTTATTTATTATTATTATTTTTCTTCATTCCATTTTAAAGAACTCAAATGGTCTTTGTTTTATACAGCTGCTGTTCTGTTGCCTTACATTTTTATTTCACTTCGCAGACAAATCTTTAAAATAACTTTTGTCAGGCTCTTCTGGTTGCAAAGAAGAGAGACACTCAACTTCAACTTACTCAAGGAATAAAGGAACTCAATGGGCATGTGTCTGCGCTGGAAACAGGAAGCTCTCTGGAGTTGAGGAGTTGTAGAGACCAG
This sequence comes from Ovis canadensis, assembly GCF_042477335.2. Classification (NCBI taxonomy): domain Eukaryota; kingdom Metazoa; phylum Chordata; class Mammalia; order Artiodactyla; family Bovidae; genus Ovis; species Ovis canadensis. The sequence goes on along the minus strand of NC_091259.1, from coordinate 40,970,313 downwards.
TGACTTCTTTCTCTTGAGTGACCCCACTTCTCTCTGCTACTGGAGTTGATTTTTCTCTCTACCAATGAATTCCTTAGCTTGCTTAGCATTCAGTATTCTATTGTTTGTTCAGTCTCTAAGTTGTGTCCTACTCTTTGCAACCCCATGGACTGCAGCACACCAGACTTCCTTGTCCTTCATTATGTCCTGGAGTTTGCTCAAACTCATGTCCATGCCATCCAACCCTCTCATTTTCTGTATTCTATAACTTTGATCTATGTGTGACCCACTGTGGCTCTTCTGGCCTCTAAATGATAGCCTTTCTTCAGCTCTTCTTCTTTGGCCCACTAATAAATTTTTATGATATATTCTTGCTCAAAGTCTTAGAAGAGAAAATATGATTGACTCAAGTGTTCTGAGGGTTTAGGATTAGCTGCCCTTGGATCAGATGTTCATGCCTGGTCTGTCAAATGTGGCCTGTTTTGGGGTTCATGTAAGATAAAACATGGTAGCTTAAAGCTACCCTTTCAGTGTGATTCAGAGGAAAAAAAGATGGAAAACTTGAGTCAGGGCAGTACAGTTAAGCTTGCTGACTCTGCCTGCTTCCCTCTTGTTTGCTCTTCAGCATGGCCACCAAGGACACCGGTGGCCTCTATGTTGTTATAAGCCAGTGGACATTTTTCGACTTATAAGATCTTTTTTTTGACCTTGCTATGTGTTTGACACTCCTTCATTAAAACTATTCTCTGTATTTTCTTCCATCTCAAGATAATTCTAAAAAAATAATTTTATTGAAACATAGTTGATTTGCAATGTTTTGTTGATTTCTGCTGTACGACAAGGTGATTCAGTTATACACACACACACACACACACATTTGTCTTTATAATCTTTTCCATTATGGTTTATCGTTGGATAGTAAATACAGTTCCTTGCATTGTACAATAAGACCTTGTTGTTTGTCAATTTTATATCTAATAGTTTGCATATCTCCAGATAATCTTAATCTCCTGCATGCTCCTTTTTTCAACCAGTCTTTACATTTGGGCATACTATGGTTGTCTCTTAACATAACTTCCATGGGACAGTTGAACTGTACCTTGGGTTTCCATCGGAACCATGTATTGATGTGATTTTGAAGTTTACATCTTCAAACTGGATCTGTCTTTAGGTTGATCGTCCACATCCCATTTGCCTTCCAAACCTCTATCTTGATGTCTTACGTCAGAAGTGTCAAACTCAATATGCCCCAGCACGTGTATATAACTGTCCCACAAAAAAAAAAAAATCTTTCTTAGTGTTTTGTTACCCACATCAACAAATCTATTAGATCAATCAAAACAAATGACCATATCATTCATGACTCCTTCCCATCATAGCCAATTTGATATTGAGATTGTTTTGACCGTCTCCTATATATCTTGCATCTTCTCATTCTTGTCCATCTCTACTATTGTTACCTAACTCAGACTCTACTCCAGTTTCCCACAAAGTGATCTTTTTAAGTCCCATCTTCCTCACTTTCCAATCCATTCTCCATACTACAGCTAGAGTGATCTTCCAGAGATGAAATTCTGAACATGTTAGTCCATTGCATAAAATTCCTCAATAGCTTATCCTCATTTAAAAGACAAAGTCTGAACTTTTTAGTATGGCTTCAAGATCCTTTATAACCTGATCCCTTACTATCTCTGAATCTTATCTACCACCACATTCTCAGAGCCTTTAATCCAGTCGTATCATATGACTCATATTTTCCCCCAAGACAGGCTATTTCATGAATCTATGCCTTCTATATGCTGTTCCTTCTACCATTTTCTGTTTGCCCAGAAAACTCCTACTCATCATTGAAGACCTGTCTGCAGCGTTACTTATTAAGAGACTCTTTCTCATATAACCAGAGCTGAAGGCTACCTCTGTGCTATAGTGTGTTTACACATCTTTTCTCCAGCACTCATCTGATTACTGCTGCTGCTAAGTCACTTCAGTCGTGTCTGACTCTGTGCGACCCCATAGACAGCAGCCCACTAGGCTCCTCTGTCCCTGGGATTCTCCAGGCAAGAGTACTGGAGTGCGTTGCCATTTCCTTCTCCAATGCATGGAAGTGAAAAGTGAAAGGGAAGTCACTCAGTTGTGCCCAACTCTTAGCGACCGCATGGAGTGCAGCCTACCAGGCTCCTCTGTCCATGCGGTTTTCCAGGCAAGAGTACTGGAGTGGGGTGCCATTGCCTTCTCCGACTCATCTGACTAGGTTGTGGTAATTTTTCACTTCTTAGACTTCCAGTTCTTTTTAGAACAGGGATTTTCTTTACTCGCCTTTGTAACTTTGGCGCCCAGTTGTTTCACAGAGCTAACTCTCAGTGGGCTTCCCTGGTGGCTCAGCTGGTAAAGAGTCTGCCTGAAATGCAGAAAACCCGGGTCTGATCCTTGGGTTGGGAAGATCCCCTGGAGGAGGGAATGGCTACCCATTCCAGTATTCTTGCCTGGGAAATCCCATGGACAGAGGAGCCTGGTGGGCTACAGTCCATGGGGTTACAAAGAGCTGGACACGACTGAGCAACTGACACTCTGACTTTCAACTCTCAGTACTTAGAATATGAGATGCTTCTACCTTTCTGGGCTCAGGGAATGTTTGTTGCTGAATTAATACTGCTCTCTGATTTCCAGAGCATTTTCATGGGGTTCCTGTTGTGTGGGGCTGTTACTGCATTGGATGATTTGGGTCATGGCTTCTCCCTGGGATTGGTCCTATTGAAAGCAGAGTGGAGTGGCTTGAAGGGGACCAGAGATCTCCTGGGTCTGTCTTTGATGGTGACATCACCCAGCTTTGCTATGTCATTGCTTGGGTATAGCTGCCCTCTCTCCCCTTCAGATGTCCAGTGTGTTTCCACTCTTCTCCTCTATTCTCAAGAGTAACCTTTCTGTTCTTAGGAAATAATCTGATAAGCTAATTCACCCACAGGTGAATGACTAATAGCACTCAAAGGACACCTGGCCTCAAAACCTGTCAAATCATAGTGGTCAGGCCACCACCAGCCAGCACCTTCAAAAGACCTGCATGTCTCCCACTCTCTAATTTCCTTCCTCAGCACTTGTTACTTCATTTCCTGAATTAAAACATGTGTGGCAACTTTGATAATATTCAGTTGTCAATCCATTAAATCTTGTTAACATCTTGGCATTGGTGAGTTTGTCACAGTATTGGATTGGCCAGATATCTTACCGAAAAACCCAAATGAACTTTTTGGCCAACCCGGTATCTTATTTAGCAGAGCTCTGAGAGAATAAAGGTCTGACCAGGGGTAGGAGGGTGGGGAACATAGGAACTGGGAATCAACTGTGTCTCTTAAGATCTGGTCCAAAGTGTGGGTCACGGGTAATTTGAGAGCAGGGGAACTGGCTGGCGTTTGGACAGTGGTGAGCAGTGGTGAAAAGGGGAATGAGGGACTGAGAAGCAAAGAGGATATGTTTGGATATGTTTGGTGATTCATTCAGTACTTTTATTTAATTTCACTATGGGCTAGGCTCCAGGGTGATGGGAAAAAATTAAAAAGTGATGCTTCTGCATTGAAGAAACTCATTATGTGGGAACATTAGATACTGAAGGTTGCAAAATAGTGTTTCGATTATTATGGCAGAGGTTAAATATAACATGCTCGTTAAAACGAGCACTAGGAGGGAGCCATGAACTCTGATGGGGAAGAGAAGTCAGCAAAGCTGGGGGAACTGCAGAGAGAAGGTAATCTTTGATATCTGAGTGGGTAACTGTCTGAGTAGAGAAGAGGAGGAAGAATGTTTTAGGGAGGGAATATGTGGGAAAGGTATTCATTGAACAAATATCTACTGGGCACCTACTATGGATCAGGTGCTTTTCTGATTGTATGGAGTATATCAGTGAACAAACAATCGTCATGCTTACAGAGTTTACAGTCTAGTTGGGGAGAGAAATAAGATGAATAATTAAAATATATAGTAAGTTATATATAAGTGGTAAACAGCAAGAATAAAGCAGCCATGAGACATGTGAAACATTTGGAGGAAGAGTAACCTTTTATTTATTTGGTCTTTTTTAAAATTAATTTTTATTGGAGTATAGTTGCTTTACAATTTTTTCTCTTTGTTTTTTACTTTTTAAATTATGAAAGTAGATAACACATTTACAAGAGACTTGGAAAATACGGAAGAAAAGTACATATAGTTCCCCCATATTTTTAGGGCTTCCTTGGTGGCTTAGTGGTGAAAAAACCTGCCTGCCAGCATGGGAGATGTAAGAGACACAGGTTAGATCCCTGGGTCAAGAAGGTCCCCTGGAGGAGAAGGCAACCTACTCTAGTATTCTTGCCTGGGACATCCCATGGACAGAGAAGTCTGGTGGGCTATAGTCCATAGAGTGGTAATGAGTTGGTTACAACTAAGCAACTAAATAACAACCTCTGTCTATTATAATTATTTTTTAAGTAGATAAATTAAGAGTTTTAGTTAGAGTTTCAATAGCAAACTCTCAGAAATGAATATACAGAAAAGTAAAAGGACATAGTAGACCTGGAAAGCACTGTGAAGCAATTCAACATAATTAAGATTTATGCAATTTTCACACAGTAGTAAGATACAAATTCTGTTCGAATTCCTATAGACTATGAACTTGGAGACACTGGAACATATCCAAAGACATAAAACAAGGTGCAGAAACTTCATGGTCTAAAAGTGTTGAAATCATACAGAGTCTGTTGTCTTATAACTGTGGAATTATGTTAGATGTCAATATCAAAAGATATTTGAAAATAATCCACATATTTTCAAGTGCAATGTGACATTTACCAAGAGAGATCTTTGACTTAGTCTTTGAAAACCTCAGTAAAGTTAGAAGAATGGCAAACCACAGAGAGTGACTGCAGAGAGGAAAGCTTTTAAATGAGAAATTAATATAAAAATGAGAAGTTAGTATCAAAGATACTTTAAAAACCCATTTATTTGGAAACTAAATGTCCGCTTTTAAATGGTGATTGTATCTAAGAAGCCATAACGAGGAAAATTAGAAAGTGGTTGTAACAGAATAAAAATGAAAAGAGAATTTACCAGAATTTGTTGCATGCAACTGAAGCTGCTCAATGCAATTGAATACAGTGTGGAGTCTTGAATTAGGTATGAAAACAAAAAATGAACACTGGCATAAAATTTTGTGAAATTTCAATAACTTTAGTTAATAATGTATCACTTGGAAATTTCCTGTTTTTTTTTTTTTTTTTGCTGCATAGTGTTTATTTATATTCTCAGAATTGGATTAAAATTTTCAAGCCTCATTCAGTTAAAAAGAATCACTAAGATACTAAACTTTCTGGACTTTTAGCAGTCATACCAGATGCCAAAATTTATGGAACTATATCAAAGTTTTGAGTGAATGTAAATTAGAAATCTAGCATTCCCTCCATACTAAGTCAAACAAATGAAATAAAAATGTCATAAATTTTTTAGTTAGGCCAAAATTTAAAAGTTTTCAAATGTATATTATGCATGCTATTTCTATGTGTGTGTATACAAAAGTTTTTGTATTAGGCTTGATAAAGGGTTGAGAAAGAACAACAACAAAAAAAAAGATGGAGAAATTGGAAAGCATAAACTAAAGGAAATGAGATTAACGTTTTAGATGGGAGACCAGGAAAGGCTACCTGAGAAGGTGGCCTCTGGGTAAAGGTCTGAAGGAAGAAAGGGAACGAATCATATGAGATTATCAGAGGTAGGAATGCTTTGAGTAGAGGAAACCGAAAGAGCAAAGGCCTCCGCTAGGGGAAGGCATGGAGTCTTTGAGGGTCACAAAGGAGGTGAGAGGGACAAGAATGAAAAGATGGCGTGGGGGCTAGGAGGAAGTGAGGTTAGAGAGGCAAGGAGGAGGCAAATAATTTGGAGCTTTGTGGGTCACAGTAAGGACTTTGGCTTTTACCGCGAGCAGATGGATGGCCATCAGAGGGGTCTGGACAGAGCAGAAAGGCATTCTTAGGTCCTAACAGCACCGCTCTGGCTGTTATTTAAGAAATGACAGCAAGGAGTCAAGGAGGATGATTAGGAGGCTATTGTGACAGTCCAGGCGAGAGCTGATATCGACTGGAACTGCAGAAGAGGTAGAGGAGATGGTGAGGAGTCAAATCTTAGATTTATGATGGCAGTGAGCCGCAGAAATTCACGACATTTTGGCATGAGGTGCAAGAGAAGGAAGAATCAAGAACAGCTCCAGGTTTTAAAGCCTGAGTAAGTTGCCATAAACAGAGAAAGGAAAGGGATGGCTTTGGGGAAAAATGACAGGAGCTCATTTTGAGGGCATGTTAAACTGTAATATCCAAGAGGTGATATTAAATAGGTAGTTTTGGGTATGTTGGGAGAGATCCAAGATCCAGGCTGCTGCTGCTGCTGCTAAGTCGCTTCAGTTGTGTCCGACTCTGTGTGACCCCATAGATGGCAGCCCACCAGGCTCCCCCGTCCCTGGGATTCTCCAGGCAAGAACACTGGAGTGGGTTGCCATTTCCTTCTCCAGTGCATGAAAGTGACAAGTGAAAGTGAAGTCACTCAGTCGTGTCTGACTCTTAGCGACCCCATGGACTGCAGCCTACCAGGCTCCCCCGTCCATCGGATTTTCCAGGCAACAGTACTGGAGTGGGTTGCCATTGCTTTCTCCAGAAATACTATTGAGAGTCATCATCACCAGACAGAGAGTCATCCTAATTATATAGATAGCATTTAAGGTCATGAATCTTGAAGAGGTTATGTAATATAGATAGGAGATGACATTTTTTGTCAGTAAGTATAAATAGAAGACATTCTAGAAATGAGCAATGGGGGGATAGCTCTAAGAAGTTATACATTAAGGAGTAAGAGAGATGAGGACAAACCAGGGAAACAAACAAATAGGGGCAGCCAGAAATGAAGAAAAGAAAGATAATGTGCTTTCCTGAAAGCTACGAACATGAAGTGTTTCAAGGAGAGTTTTCATGTACATCAAAAGCAGCTGATGGGTAAACAAAGATGAGGACTTGAAAAATGGCCTTTGGATATAGCAATGTGTAGGTCATTTGTAGCTTTCTGTTCCAGTGGAGTGATGGGGACAAAAATTTGATTGGAGTGTGTTTAAGAAAGATGCTCAACATCATTAGCCATCAGGAAAATGCATCAAAGCTGCCATGAGCTACTGCTTTTCACCCACTAGGATGGCTGTAATAAACATGACAGATAATATGAATTGGCATGGAAAGAATTTGGAGACATTGAAAGCTTCATACATTGCTGGTGGGACTGTGAAATGGTGCCACTACTTGGGAAAACAGTCTGGCAGTTCCTCAAAAAAATTAAACGTAGTTACCATGAAGTGAAGCGAAGTGAAGTGAAGTCACTCAGTCGTGTCCGACTCTTTGCGACCCCATGGACTGTAGCATACTACACTCCTCCGTCCATGGGATTTTCCAGGTGAGAGTGCTGGAGTGGGCTGCCATTTCCTTCTCCAGAGGATCTTCCTGACCCAGGGATCGAACCCAGGTCTCCCGCACTGTAGGCAGAAGCTTTACCGTCTGAGCCTTCCATTCCTAGTGTATACTCAAGAGAAATAAAAACATACATCAACACAAAAATGTATGCATGAATATTCATAGCAGCTTTATTCATAATAATCAGAAAAGCAGAAATGACCCAAACGCCCATCAACTAATGAATGAATACATAAAACAGAATCGTATTTGGCAATTTAAAGGAATGCATCACTGATACATGATATAACACGGATGAACCTTGGAAACATGAAGCTAAGTGAAAGAATCCAGCCACCAGACCACATATTAATTTCCATGTATGTGAAAAGTCCAGAATAGTCAAATCTATAGAGACAAAAAGACTAATGGTTGGCCTGAGTCTAGAGGGTAGGAGACAGGGATGGATAGGGAATGAGCTGCTAATTGATACGAGGTTTCTTTGGGGCTGATAAAAATGTTGTAAAATTAGATTGTGCTAAAAACTGCAACTCTGAATACTAAAACCATTGAATTGTATCTTGTAAATGAGTGAACTGTATGGTATGTGAATTGCTGCTGCTGCTAAGTCGCTTCAGTTGTGTCCGACTCTGTGCGACCCCAGAGACGGCAGCCCACCAGGCTCCCCTGTCCCTGGGTTTATCCAGGCAAGAACACTGGAGTGGGTTGCCATTTCCTTCTCCAGGTATGTGAGTTATATTCTAGTAAAATTCTCTCAAAAATTTGTACTGTGAGGAAAGGAGAAAAATAAGTTGGAGGGGGAAACTGGATTAAGGAAGGAATTTTTTTTTTTAATCACAGAAATTTATCAGCATGTCTTATGATATTGCAGTTGATCTAATGGAAAGAAAAAGTTTGATGACACAGGAAAGAGATTTGGTGGAGTAAGAGAAAATAAAGTGTGCATCGGTGAAGCAAGTATGGGGAACTCATACAAAATAATAACAGCAAGTGGAGTATATTCACTCTGGTTCTGGTAGCTAGGTAGATATGGAGTTGGAGGAATTTAAAATTCTATTCTAATTGCTTCATTTGAAAAAATTATAGTAGAAAGCAAGATCGACAGCTGAGAGTGAAGATAGGGAAGGAGGTGCTGGAACTAAGAGAAAAAAAGTCTGAAATAGTTGTCCTGGAGAGTAAAACAAAGCATGAATTAGGGAAGAGAAGAGTGATTTCTGAGGAGACTTAAGGACTGACCCATAGGAGGTTGAGTGAGCCTGAATGTAAGATGAGCCTGACTGGCTTGCTTGTGTATTTTCCCTTCAGCTATTTTCGGTTGCGTGGGTTCAGGCATGGAGTAAGTTAAGAGTTGCACTTAGCCAGGGTTTTGATTTTGCCAGATGAGATTGGGTTTCCAGAAAACAGACTCTGAGGTGGAGATTTGTGTGCCGGAAGTTTATGGAGGAGTGCTCTCGGAGACAACATCTGTGAAGAAGAGAGGGAAGGAGGAGCTGACCCGAGGAAGGAGAGGTTGACAGGCCAACACACGTGCAGCAGAGTCTCAGGCAGTTCCGTGAGGGGTTACGGGGCTGGAATGCCTTCAGAGCTGTCCCAGATTGAGGTAACGGGGGTGGTTTGTGCCCCTTTGTAGATACTTAGATATGGGATTCCCCTGGGAAAGAGGTACTGTCTTGGGCAAGGAGACTTCCTTCGGGTGAAGGGAATTCTGCAAGAGGGACTTGGCTGTGGAGGAAAGCCACCACTCTTTAGGAGCTGAGGCAACAGTGCCTCAGTCCTCTGGGGCGGGGACACATGCGAGGCCACACAGTCCACTGCAGTTCCCCCCGTGCTCTGCTTGCTGGCGTACGAAGGTTACCCCTTCTAGGAAGCGCTCCTCCGGGTTTCTGATTGGTCTCCTTTTCCCAGGCATGCTTCCAAGAAGAAGGTTAGTGGGACTAATCCCACCGCTATAACTGGCTTGGAGACTGTGCCAGGTATGCATCATCTCTGTATTTTGAACCCATTCTGGATTCTCTCTCTCTTTGGCTGGCACCTCTGCGTATCTGGATGGCTCACCTAGTTTTTACACCTCAGGTGTCTGAGCCCATGGTGACCAACCCAGTCTCAGGATTTGGCTGCTGCATTTGTCCATTTACCATTAAAATTGGGTAGAGAAGTACCAAGAGAGGCCACAGTGGACTACCTAGTTGCCAAACCCAGTTTCCTCTCCACCCTTATGGAAGAGCCATCCTATCTTCTTCTGATGGTCAGGGTTAGGTTCTTCTATCAGGCTGATGATACCTTTCTTCAGCTGCTAGTGCTGTGATACAGGGCACTCAGAGTGACCAAGTGGCAGACATAGTTTAAAGTTTGGCTTAGTCTGTATAGAATCCACCTGCAATGCAGGAGACCCTGGAGACCCAGGTTCAATCCCTGGGGTGGGAAGATCCCCTGGAGAAGGGAATGGCTGTCTACTCCAGTATTCTTGCCCGGAGAATCCTATGGACAGAGGAGCCTGGCGGGCTACCGTCCATGGGTTGGAAAGAGTTGGACACGACTAATAACTAAGCACGCATGTGTGCAATGTGTGTCTTTATTGATTTCCATTTTGCGAATGAGGAACTTTAAACCTGTGGGGGCACTGATGTGACAACAGGATGCTCATGTTCCCAAGTGGGTCACTGGGATGCTAGGAAGCAGGCCACCTGGTTCCCAGACCCATGCATTTTACATACGGAGGACATGGGATCATAAAGTCTTCATTGAGTTAAGGTGTGCAGTGTGTTTTAGGGGATAGCACCTCATCCTTTCAGAGTATCATCTCCAAGCTGGTGCTAATTCTGCACTTCTGAAAGGTCTTTCTATTGCCTAACCAGTTTTATAGGTGGAGTGGTGCAGTATATAATGGGATCTTAAGTTCAGGTGCTCTCTGCCACATCTGCTTTAAATAAAGTTTCTTGGTACAGTTAGTGTTATATGGCATTTCATGCTAGTGGATCAAACATTCCAAATGCTCTTGGTTAGTAGTGCTGGTCAAGGTCTTTTGGGCAGGAAAAGCAAACCCACATTGGGTTTGGATTTCCTGTGAAAATGAATTGCTGTTCCTTTTAGCATGGAAGAGACTCAGTGCAGTAAACTTAGCACCAATGTCTTATCGGTCTCCTCTAGTGATAGGGCCACAATCAGCGGCTGTCTGTTACATTAGTCTCTGTTGCTAGCAAGTTGAGCATTTGGCAGCATCAGTAGGGAGCCTCGGTAGCTAGATTGGCATCACTGACTGGTGTTTCATGCTGGTGGGTTCATGAATAGCCTCTAACTCTATTACCATAGCTACTCTATTCAGAAGCCTGTTATGCTGGCACTGGGATGACTGCTAACAGTGGCTGGGAGAATTATTCGGTCCATTTGGTTATTTATTGCTTATTCCATGATGGGTGCCCTCTTGTGGGCATAACCAGCAATAAAGACTTCCTTACTTTGTGATCCTTCCATACTTCCATTTGGGGCTTCCCAGGTGGCGCAGTGGTAAAGAATCTACCTGCCAATGCAGGAAATACAAGAGATGGAGGTTCAATCCTCAGGTCGGGAATATTCCCCTGGGGTAGGAAATGGCAACCCACTCCAGTATTCTTGCCTGGGAAATTCCATGGACGGAGCAACCTAGTGGGCTATAGTCCATGGGATAACAAAGAGTTGGACATGACTGATCAGCACAGTGGAGCATACTTCCACTCACACATCACTTCCCCTGGCCTCCCGTCCACAGTCTTCCAAACTTCCTAGGTTCTGACCAACAAGCCACATTCATTATCACTGCCCATGGGTCATGTGTATTCTCATCTCAGGCCACTTCTTTCTCCATACAAAGTAGGTGAACAACTTCTCCCTCTGAAGTCTGCACATTGGGAGGACTTTCTCTTACCTCTGTCTGTGGTGTCACCTTTGGGTGAGGCTATAATACATCAGTGACCCTCAATTATCTTGTAACATCATACTGAACTGATGCAGCCATGATCCAAACTTCAACTTTTTCATCCCCAGCCAGAGTAATCCTGCACCCCATGTTTTCATAGGTATGAGCTTAGAGACAGGTGTTGGTGCAATTGTGGGGATAACACAGGGAGTGGGGCTCTCTGCTTATTCAACTTGTACCTGCCTGCAGTCCTGCTCATGCCTGATCCTGGTAGACCACTTCCATCTTACAGCAAATTGCCAGTGGGTCCTCTGGACCTTACAAAACATAGATCTCTCCAGATGGCTAGCAGGATCTAGCCCATAATGATAGTTCTGGCCACATGGCCTCTTAATGTTCAGTGGTCAAATTCTTCATCTCAACCAGGGTCCAGTAGCAATGCAAGGAACATTGTGTCAAATAAATTGCAGTTATCTGTTAGAGAAAGCATAGCTTTGCTCTAGATGCCTAGGAGTTTCTGTTGTGATTCTTTTATCCAAGTATGGTGTAAAGTTCCTATGGTGGACAGTCCATGACTCTGCTGGATCATATGGCCCAAGTGGTTGGCTACCTGCAATGTGGTCTTGATTCCTGTTCTAGGCCTTACTTGGAGCTGAAAGACTTTTATATTGCTCAGTAATTGGGTCAGAGAAGCATCCCAAGAGTGGAATATGCTGCCTCTAGAATGTGGAGAGGTTTACCAGGCATTTTTCCTTTCCTCGTAGTGGAAGGTACATGATACAATAATATGAGCTTTAATATAGACAGGGTGTTTCAGCCCACATTCTTTGTAAGAATGGTGGTCCCCTCAGTCTTTGAAAGTTGGATTTGTGTCATACATGTCTTAATAATGTACTTGCTAGTTCTTATCCACCCAGTTGGACTAACGAGATGTCATCAATATAGTGGAATAATGTGATATTCTGTGAAGAGTCCAAAGTGTTCAGGTCCTTTTACACAGTATTAAGGGGAAGGGTCACCTTGGGGCAAACTTGTATCTGTGTTCTTTTCTCCATTGCACGTATATGCAAACTCTTTCTGAGCCTACTTTTGATAGAGAAGGAAAAGAGCACATTTGCCTGGGTATCCAAATACCATGTGCTTAAGGCTGTGTAACCAGCAAAGATCCAACATCTGGAAAAGTAGCTACAACCAGGGTTACTGTTTGGTCAGATTTGCTGCATATCATTGCCATATATCATAATCTGTCTGGTTTTTGTAAGAGTCAGAATGGTTCATGAAATGTGATATGATGGGGACCATCACCTTTGCATTCTTCATGTCTTTGGGGGTAAGTTATCTCTAACATTGCCTCCTGGGATAAAATACTATTTTGATTTATTATCGTAGCCAGAGGATAAGATTTAGAGGATTCCACTTGGATTTCTCAGTTGATAAATCTTATTCCACAGTCCAAGGAACCATATGTGGATCCTGTCAATTATCAAGTATGTCCATTCTGATTGCACATTCAGGTAGCAGAGAAATGACCACTGGATGGATCTTTGAATAAGTGGACCCATTGTAATTTGGACCTGAGACAAGATTCCATGTATTACCTGGTCCTCAAACCCCCCCACTCTCATAGGGTGGCCTTGGAGATAGATTTCAGTGTCCTCAAAATGCCTCATTACTCCCATCTTCTTAGTAAATGACTTTCTTTCACTTTGGTTTTTCTGGAAGGATCAGGAAAATTATTTTCACATATACTTGCTGACAGCAAGGAGATCAAGTCAGTCATTCCTAAAAGAAATCAACCCTGAATATTCATTGGAAGGACTGATGCTGAAGCTCCAATGGTCACCTGAAGAGCCTACTCATTGGAAGAGACCCTGATGCTGGGAAAGATTGAAGGCAGGAGGAGAAGGGGACGACAGAGGACTAGATGGTTGGATGTCATCACTGACTCGATGGACATGACCTTGAGCAAGCTCTGGAAGATGGTAAAGGACAGGAAAGCCTGGTGTGTTGCAGTCCATGGGGTTGCAAAGAGTTGGACATAACTGAGCTACTGAAAAACAACAAATACTTGCTTTATTCCATACATTTTCTTCATGGGAAATCAGCCTGTATTTCAAGCAGTGGGTTCTGGATTTGTCCAAAAGATTTTGACTCTTGATCAGAGTGACTACCTTTAGTTTCCTAGGATCCACGCTTGATTTCTTTTGGTTCTATGAATTAAGCAACTTCCTTGTTGGCTGCACATCATCTTTCCCTAAGGATTAGTAAGAACCATCTTTTATCAATCATCTCCATGGCAGTCCTTCAAGAGGTGGTACTATTCTTTTGTAAAACCAAGACCTAAAAAAGGCATAAATGTCCTTATATAGGCATAAATGCCAGCTTTTAACAAGGAAGAGTGGGCCACTGTTACAGGTCTAGGAAGTTCATGGGTAACTGGAGATTCTAGATTTTCAAGTTCATCACCATACAGGTCCCTATCCCCAGACTCAGGGTTCCATTCCTTCCTAATTGTGGAGTAGCATTTCCCCAGGGGCTGAGAATTCAACTTCTTCTGGAATTCTGCTACAGCTATCATTAAGTTGCCCTAGTCCTCAGCTTTCTGTTTCTCCAGCTGCAAAAGAGAAGTTCTCTTTAAATACATCTGAAGAGGCCAACTGACTTTCACACTTAACCTTTAATTGATGATTAATCACCCACAGCCTTTCACTGTCATTCCTCGCATCAGTAACCCCCAACAACAGCTATTCAACTTCATGGTCTGTGTCTTTCATGTTCCTGAGATATCCTTCCTAGTGCATTTCATTACACCAGCAACTTGCCCAGTTTACCGCTGGTGGAAGTTACAACAGTTGTACCATGGGAGCGTGCCAGGAGCCATGCATACCTCTCACCCCAGCGATGGGGTCTTTACTGCCAGCCAGCTGGTGGGTGATATGGCTCCAAAATTCATTTTAGAGTCTGCTTCCAAGAACTCATGGGACCAATTGTCTTGGGTCAGAATTTCTTAAATTTTTTAAAAAAATTTTATATTAGAATATAGTTGATTAACTGTGTTATGTTAGGTTCAGATGTACAGCAAAGTAATACAGTTACACATAAACATGTATTCTTCAAATTCTTTTCCCATCTGAGTTATTGCAGAATACTGAGAAGAGTTGCCTGTGCTATACAGTAGGTCCTTGCTGGTGATTTAAAATATAGCAGTGTGTATATGTCAGTCTCACACTCCCAATCTATCCCTCCCCCGACCCTTCCTTCAATAACCATATATTCATTCTCTGTGAGTCTGTTTCTGTTTTGTAAATAAGTTCATTTGTATCACTTTTTTTAGATTCTATATATAAGCAATATCATGATATTTGTCTTTCTCTAAGTCTGACTTAGTATCATAATCTCCAGTCCATCCATTTGCTGCATAGGGCATTGTTTCATTCTTTTTTATAGCTGAGTAATAATATTCCATTGTTTGTGTGTATAATATAAATGTTTTATGAGTGTGTGTTGGTCACTCAATTGTGTCCAACTCTTTGCGACCCCATGGACTGTAGCCTGCCAGGCTCCTCTGTCCATGGGATTCTCCAGGCAAGAGTGCTGGAGTGGGGTTGCCATTTCCTTCTCCAGGGGATCCTCCTGACCCAGGGATTACACCCATGTCTTTCATGTCTCTTGTATTACAGGCGGATTCTTTACTGACTGGGCCACAAGGAACGCCATATGTGTATGTATGTATATGTACATATACACACAGAGCATCTTCTTTATTCATTGCTTTGTCAATGGACATTTAGGTTGCTTCCATGTCTGGGGTATTATAAACGGTGCTGCAATAAACATTGGGGTATACGTATCCTTCCGAAGCATGTTTTTCTCCAGATATATGCCCAGGACTGGGATTGCTGGATTATATGGTAGCTCTAGGTTTAGTTTCTTGAGACACACTTGGAGGTAGATATCTGCGTGTAGGGAGCTTTGGGGATGCTCCTGGGAGAAACAGCTGTAGAGGAGTGAGGGTGGCAGGATGGGGCAGAGGAAGGTAGAAGCGTGGTGCTGTTGTCAGAGAACTGGCAGTATTGTTCCAAATGAAGCCCAGGGGGCCTGGCTTTCGTACCTGCTCAGGGACCGATCAGGATGTGGGCTGTCTCAAGGGATGGGGTCTAGCCTTGGTGAGGTGGCTCCGATTGGCTGAGGACAGTGCTCAGGGAGAGACTCATCTGTGAGCCCTCAGCAGCAAATCCCCGCCACACCCCCTTGGCATTGGTATTGTACTGGGGGCCTTCAGAGCTGACTCCTCCAGGCCACCACAGCATCCCCTCTGCTCTGTGAGCATGATGACTTGAGAGAGGCTCAGGAGAACTGAGGGTGTGCACAGAGGGAGAACTCTGATGGTTGCCCATGCCTTGGTCAAGAGAAAAGTTGGGGTAAGGATAGTGAAAAAGTGGCAGGACCAACAGATTGTAGGTTCCTGAGGAGCTGAAGGGTTGTTGGAGTTAGAGCAAGTGGTAGCAATTAATCTGAAAAGATAACTAAGGGTTAGCATATGAAAAGCCCCATGCATCTAGCTAAGGCATTTGGCTTGTCTCAAAGAAAATAGGTAAGTGATGGAGATTTAAAAACACCGATTGTCTTAATCATATGTGATTTAGAAAGATTTAACTTGCAGTGGCTCACATACTGTACAGTCTAGAACAAGGCCAACTGATTAACATGCTTTTGCAATAATCCAGGCTTGGTTCTGGCTTCAAATGCTAGATATTTGTTTCCAAAGCTGCCGATATTAGGAAAGGCTGCAATATTATCAAAGAAGGGGCTACTGATGTAAGAGAGAGACACTGGATAAAGCTTTTGAGAAATCTATATTGGGATAGGTAAATCAGCTGAAGATAGGTAAATCAGCTGAAGGCAAGTGTAGAAAGCAGGCTTATGTTCCCTAAAGATGTCCAGGTCCTAATCCCTGGGCCTTTGAATATATTACCTTACATGGAAAAGAAGGATTAAAGTTGCAGATACAGTGTTGCTTATCAGCTCCATCCTAGATTATCCAGGTACACCCAATGTAATTTCATGGATCCCAAAAAGTAAAAAAGAGGGAAGAGTTCAGAGTAATGCAACATAAGAAGGACTCAACCCCAGTAGAGGAAGGGGGTCCCAAACCAAGGAATGCCGTGGCCTCCAGAAGATGGGAAAGACAAGGAAATAGGTTCCCTCCTATAGGCTAGCAGGAAATGCTGCCCTTCACACTTTGGTGATACCCGAAAGAGACCAAGTCAGATGTGTTTATATTTTTTAAGTCACTAAATTTGAGGTAGTTTGTTACAGCAGTCATTTTTACTTTTTACTTGACCCGTGCTTCTTTCTAAATTCTGGAAAGCAGATGTGATGGTTGGAGTTCCAGCAGCCATGTTGGACTATAAAGCAAACCAAAGCAGAAACAGTGTACATTGAGGATGATAGACCAAAAAATTACAAAGGCTTGAGTGGCCAAGTTTTGGACTGTCAACCTCTGAATTTATTTTAAATGAGAGAAAAACAAACCTGTGGGTACTTAAGAAACTGTAATCAGGTTCCTACTAATAGTTACACATAGTTTCTGAATAAAATAATAGTGTAGGCTGGATATCCTTATAACCCTTAAACTCAACATACTCAATCCAGTAAATATTTGAGCTAACCATATATTAGACATGATTTTCTTTCTCCAGATTTCCTGATTTCTGCTAAAGGTACCACCCTTCTTTTTTAACCCACATTAGATTGGCAAATAATTAGTTTTCCAAATATGCCTCACATTTTCCTGGTTTTGTGGCTTCAAGCCCTGACATACCCACCCACCCCCCCACCCACCATGGTTTTCATAGCTTATTCTTTCTCGTCATTTCCCTTTGATTCTTTCCCTTTGCTTACGTTCATATTTGTTTACATGGTTATTTATTTATACTTTCATCATAAGCTCCCCCAGGGGAGGAACCATGTCCATCTCAACCACTACCCAATTTCTAGGGCCCAGATGAGTGTCAGAGTAGGGGCTCAGTAAATGTTCTTTCAATTAAACGGATGAGTGTGCTGTCATTGTAAAAACCATCATAGCTTTGCATAAAATTGTCTTTAAAATTCGAGCTGAAAAAGGCATGACTTTCCATCGACAGCACCCTTAAATTCAAGATGAGTGCTCATTCTCATGGGAGAAGACAAACAAATAAACAAACCCACTATCCCGTGATGGCAGGGAGGCCTGGCTGTCTAAGGTCAGAGCACCAACCTTGATCAAGGGCCCCTTGTCTCTGTGTTGTGGGGCCTCTCTGATCACTAGTCCATCTCTTTCGGTCAAATGAACAAGCGTCCTTCCTATTTTACTGTATGGCAGGCGATGAGATTATTTCATCTTTTCTATTAAAAAAATTATTTAGTTTTAGCTGCGCTGAGTCTTTGTTGCTACACCGGCTCTTCTCTAGTTAGAAGAGCAGGGGCTGCTGTCTAGTTGCGGCGTGCGGGCTTCTCATTGCGGTGGCTTCTCTTATTGCAGAGCGCAGGCTCTGGGGAATGCAGACTTCAGTATTGTGGCACACTGTAGCTCGTAGGCTCTAGAGTGCAGGCTCAACATGGCAGCCTGTGCTGGAAACTTCGTTTTCTCTGTACCAGGACAAATAAACACACTTGGAGCAGGGGGCTAAACCTTATTTTTTCCCTTGGGCAAAGCCTCCACAGTTGTGGCTCACAGGCTTAGTTGCTCCACAGTGTGTGGAGTCTTCCTGGATGAGGGATCAAACCCATGTCTCCTGCATTGGCAGGCAGATTCTTTACCACTGAGCCAGCAGGGAAGCCCTGTTACATATTTTGAAATTCCGTTTCTCCTGGGCTTCATCTAACTGCTGGGAACTTTGCTGTTTGGTTGCTAAGTCATGCCTGCCTCTTTGCGACCACATGGACCGTAGCCCGCCAGGCTTCTCTGTCCATGTGATTTCCCAGGCAAGAGTACTGGAGTGGGTTGCCGTTTCTTTTTCCAGGGGGATCTTCCTGACGCAGCGATTGAACCCACGTCTCCTGCCTTGCAGGCAGATTCTTTACCACCGAGCCAGCAGGGAAGTCCATGCTGGAAACTTAGTTTGCTCTGTAACAGGGGACAAATAAACATACTTGGAACAGGGGGCTAAATCTTATTTTTCCCTTAGGCAAAGCCTAAAACAAATAAAACACCCCCATCATCTCTCACAGTGAGTCTGTACTCACTCCAGACTTCATAATTACAGGAAGGAAAATGTGTCTGAGGAAATTTTATTCATTCAACAGCAGACAAGGAGATAGTTTATACTGCAAGGCTCTTATGTAAGGAAATACGTCCTAGCAGTTCAGTGGCTGCTAAAAATGTTACAGGTATGAAGAAGCAATGGGTTTACTCGTAAGGTATACAGAAGCCCCTTGTGTTAATCCATGAAATCAATACTAGTTAGGCAGGCTTTGTATTAGAGGCTGAGTGCATCATATTTCCCTGTACACTTAGGAA
Organism: Ovis canadensis; assembly: GCF_042477335.2. Classification (NCBI taxonomy): domain Eukaryota; kingdom Metazoa; phylum Chordata; class Mammalia; order Artiodactyla; family Bovidae; genus Ovis; species Ovis canadensis. Next base: position 40,951,472 of record NC_091259.1, on the reverse strand, counting down.
ATTTCTATTGCTTTTCATCCTCTGTGACGTCATTTCTTTTCAAACACAAATTGGTGTATGTGTGTGTGTGTGTCTGGGCAAGTAAGTACTTTAATTCCAAATGAGTATTTAATCATATTTATAACTTGTAATTTGATAAAGCACAGAAACCCATGAATGGTACCCTGAAAATGTCAGAAGAAAAACAGAAGATATTTTATTATTATGATTACTTTAAATATAAAATACTCTTTCATTACTATGCTGTCTATATTAAGTTTTCTCTCTTCAGTCTTTTTCATTTGCAGGGTAAAAATCCTGCCTTCTTGGACTGTCAGAGAAATAGTCCATTTTTACATTTTTTCAGAATCTCAGGCCTCCCATCATTAAACATGACAAAGAGATTTAGAGAGAGGGAAAGCATTGTTTGAAAATTAAAACCTTTTTCTTTTTTTTTAAGTGTGACCTGGGCAGCAGGACAGATTAAATCTGAATTTTGAACATATTTTAACACTGTCTACTGGTGTATAGCATTTTGGAAAGACGTGATGTATAAGTTATCAGAAAGAATACATTTGGGGTAGAAATTAAAAAAAAAAAAATTCCTGAAAGTCCAAGCATTGTCACAGTGTGTTCTGATATACAGATGACCTTTATTCTAATCTGGGTTTGGAAGCTTCATCTGGAAAGGCCTTTACACTGGCGTTTAAGATGTGGTGTTCTTTAGAAAAAAAGCAATTTCTCTTTTCTCCAGGGGAGCTGCAGTTTAGGACAGGCACAGAGCTGGGAACACAACCAAGGGCAGAAAAAAAAATTCACCTTCATGTTCTATTTGTCAAACTGACCTGCAGGTCATAACCTGAAAGTTTATGGATCGGTGAGGCCTTGTCTCTGCATAAGCGTGTTTTCTGGACTTTGGCTGGAGCTAAATTCCTGACTTCTGAAAGCGGAGTGGGTGTGGACTTCCAGCAGGAATAGCCAGTGGGAAGGAAGTAATATTCATTAAGTGTGTCTCATGCAAGCCGTGCGGGGCTAAGCATGCTCAGTGTAAATTCTCCTGTAGGCTGTCAAGCTATGTTTGAACCCGGTCCAGAATCCTGGATTTACTTTTTTTTTTTTTTTTTCCACGAGGAAGAATGCTCGATTAGACTGCATTTTGCCCTGCTTTTCTCTCTCTCTCTTCCCTTTCTTTCTTTCTCTTTCTTGTCTCTCTCTCTTTTCTTCCTGCCAGAAGATTGGGAACAATATCTTTTTCCGATCAGTTCAGTAATACAATGTCCTTCAGTGTTCACACGAGCATTTCAGTGGAGAAGAAAAGAAACTTTGCTACCTGGGAACAGAAGACTACTTAGGTCTGCTAATAAAGTCCTTAGGACTTCTGGAGCCAGAAGTTAAACTTTTCTCAACTGTTAAGGTAATCTACAGCAAATTTAATTGCCTTTTCAACTAAGTGGGTGTACATCAAAAAAATTTTTTTTCCACACAAAAAGTATGTTTTTCATATGTTGGAGTGATTTTCCAAACACAGGGAAGATATATCTTTTGGTTCATTTGCATTTGAAAGAACCTCTTTTTTGTATTAGAGGTTCTCTCTCTCTACCGCAAATTATGTGTTTTTCAAACAAATATTGTGGTAAGCTGATGTAGCCATAATGGTCTTGAGTGTGGATGTGTTCTGTATTATATTAATTCTTGGCGTGGGTTGGTTTGGTGAAAGTTATTGCTTTTGTTGCTGCCAAAGATGAAAGAGAGTTTGTTTTCCGTTGCTGTTGTTTTTGGAACTTTTGGTGGGCTTTGAGGCTGCACTGGGAGCCCCTTAGATAGAGGAGAGCCACCTCTTTCTATGTTTAATGTGCATTTTTTGTAATGTTCAACTATAACGCTGAGAAAAGGGGAAAGGAGTACAGATTTTATTTTAGAATTAGTGTAGGAGTGGAACTTTTTTTTTTTTTTAATGTAGTTTTGGAGGGAAAGAGTATTTAGAAAGGCAGAAACAGGTTTGTAATGAAGGAATTAAAATCAACACCTTCTCGGTGAAAATAAGAAGTAAATGCAAAAATATTGCCTGCTATATACTCACTGATTTTGGTTAATAATTTTACTTTCTTAATTAAAAAAGGGCAGATCAGACTTGAATATCAATGGATGACACAGAAAACTCTGATTAGAGAGCTGCTGGGATCTCAAAAATAGCAAGTTGGCAAAGGCAGCCCCTTTAAAACATCCGAGGACTGAGGTTATGAAACCACATGGCTTCACGTAGGAACAGTGCATCCTGGGCTAAAGCAGCTTAATTTTATTCAAGAATTTTAAGAGTAAAAAAGGGGATTTATTTCTTTTCAAAAAAAAGAACAGCCAGACAGGGATTATTGATCAGTCAGGGATTAAATATTTGCTGGAATACAAAGCATCACATATTATCAATGTGTAAATCAGACTAGCCAGCTATTCAGGGGATGTAAATGAAAAGAGCACAGTTTCATAGGAAATCAAATGCATTCGCACCTCTGCCCTTCATTCTCCATCTTTATGTCCCAAGAAGGGATGATAGAGGTGGGGCAGCATGTGAAATAAGAGTTTAGTTGGTGGGCTGACCTGTTCTTTTAACTTCTGTCCATCTGTTCACACTGGGCAGCTGAAGCAGTGAGCAAACTCAGAGGGAAGGGACCTCAGGGAGACAAGGACGAAGAAGCCAGACCCCACCAGGGCCGTGATCTGCTCGCTCCCCATCCTGCGATTTCGACATAAGTAGAGGAGCTAAGTGGATGCATCTCGATCCACTTTCTTCTGCTCTCGGGGTTTTGATTTAGTACCATTGCTGCCATTCTGCACCTGCCTCTGTTTTTCATAAGTAAAAGCCTCTCCAACGCATAGATGGTGGTTTATTTGATATGGATCGATCCCCAAGGAGATGGCCAAAGTAATTCAGGCTTGATTTGGTTTTTCCTTTCTTTCCTAACATGTGGTGCAGAGCTTGATTGGTTTAATTGAAACAACAAATCCTTTCTGGGATGGGAGAGCACAGTTTTCCATGAAAGTGTGTGTGTGTGTACGCGTGCACACCACCTGTGAGGCTTTGCATGGCTGATGGCATTGGTCTGGACTCAAGGACCCTCTCCCTGTCTTGCCTCTGTCTGTGTTAAGAGAGAGGAAACACACGTTCTGGAGCATTCTATACCTCTTTTTTTTCCTGACTCCCCTGCATCCCTCTGCAACTTTGTTCTCCTTTTCAGCATGGCCTGTGTTCTAAAGAATAGTATGGAAACCTATTGAGGCACAAAGGAAAATGAAAGGGTATGCATAGAGGCAGAGAACAAACAAAGACAGGCCTCTTCATTTTCACATCTGGATAAAATTTAGACTGTGACAAGGGAGAGTGAGTGGGAGGAAAAAAGAAAAAGTGTGACATCACATTGAAAAAAATGCATATAATTGACTTTCTAGAGGTTTTCTTGTCTCAAATGCTATGAGTGTTTCTGTATCCTGCCCACACCCTACCTTCTGGGCTTGGGGAAGGCAAGCATCATATCCTTATTTCACAGTGAAGCCTAGTGGCTCATCCAGAGCAGTGGCCGAGTTAGAACCAGCAGCCAGAGCTCTCAAGCTCCGGTTTAAGACTCTACCTATGCAATAATCAAGAGCAGTCTGGGCTGGGTTTCTGTATCTTGGAGTCAGTTTCCCCACTCACTCTCTGACATTTTAGATGATGGTAGTTATTTTGTGCAACAATTTCTCTAACTGAATCCCTTACTAGGATGGTTTCTTAACTTGGAGAAGTGCTTGCAAATCTTTCAGGGATCTTTTGCCTCTTTCCTTTTGTCTTACCTTCAGCACTACTCATTACAAGAGATCAGGCCAGTGTTGACATTTTCCTTTGACAAATGATGAACATCAAAAGATTGAATGACTTGCTACCTGAGGTCAGGAAGAGGATGGGAGTTCAGGTTGCCCAACTCAGGATCTGAAGTTCTAGACCATCCTGAATATAGATGGGACCCTCTAGGCTTCCTGAGGTGCAGGGATAATACAATAGGAGGAGTTCCATGATTCATGGATGTAAGATGAGTGATAGTGCCAGGAACTTTATTGTTAGTCCCGTGGTGAAGGAGAAAATTCAGGCTGGAAAAGTTATGTACATCACCCACAGTCACACTCAGGATATTGGGGAGCTAGCTTTGAATCCTGACTGTGGGACCTCTAGGTGTATGCCGTGTGGAATAATGACAAAGCACATGGCCTTCCAAAATTATCCTATTTGTTTATTTTTGCCTGTGCTTGGTTTTTGTTGCTGTGTGGGCCTTTCTCTAGTTGCGGTTCACAGGCTTCTCGTTGCGATGGCACCTTGTGGAGCACAGACTCTAGGGCTCAGAAGTTGCGGTGCATGGGCTGAGTTTGTGTCACATGGCCTTAGCGTGCACAGACTTTTCTGAGTTTCTTTGTGTCTCTGTTTCCTTGTATGTAGATTGGGGGTATCTAGCACAGGGTTGGCCATCAGAATTATATGAGATGATGCTTCATGCAGAGTAAACTTTCCAGTGTTTTGAACGATGCATGCTCTCATTGTTGTTTGTGTTCTGTTTTACCCAAGCTAAATGTCAGCTCTTCTGATTGGGATTCCCAATCCCTGGTGGCTCAGAAGGTAAAAAATCAGCCTGCAGTGCAGGAGACCAGGGTTCGATTCCTGGGTTGGAAAGATCCCCAGGAGAAGGAAATGGCAACCCACTCCAGTATTCTCACTTGGAAAATTCCACGGGTTGAGGAGTCTTGTGGGCTACAGTCCACAGGGTTGCAAAGAGTCAGATAGGACTGGACGACTAACACTTTTGCTTTCAATCAGCTCTTAGCTCAACTCCTAGATCTTCAGGATGGTTGTGATGGTAAGTTAGCATCATCAGATGAGTTAGGCATGTTGACTGAAAACTCAAACTGTGCTGAATGGCCCAAGGAGATAACTGAGATAAGAGCAGGGGTCTCCTTGGTCTCTGTTCAGGAACAGGCTGGAGGGAGGTCATTGTCTAAGAGGACCAGTGCTGTTGGGTAACAACTAGTTATCTCTGAGGGCCTTCAAGTGCAGGCTCCTAGCATGGGAGGACTCTTCTATGAAGGGAAGAGTGGATAGTTTGAGTTATTCTCAGACCATGGGTCTGGTAGGTATAGACAAATGAGGGAAGGCACACATACAGGCAAGCCATAGAATTGTCATGAATTTGTTTTTCTTGGCCCTTCTGAACAGCACCAACTTGGCTGTTTACACTGATGGATTATCTGGACCCTGAAGCTCCTGGGATTACCCTTGGCATTGTGTTATCAAGATCCCCTTAGAGAACTCAAGGGCTTGTTTCTGACCCAGCCACTGCTTTCTCATTGAGTATTCTCCGGATAGAGAAATGTAAATCCACCATCATGGCATGCATGCATGCTCATTTGTGTCCAGCGTTTTGCAACCCCATGGACTGTAGCCCGCCAGAACCAGGCAAGAATACTGGAGTGGATTGCCATTTTCTTCTCCAGGGGTTCTTCCTGACCCAGGGATCAAACCCACACCCCCTGCATCACCTGCATTGCACACAGATTCTTTACCACTGAACCTGGGAAGCCCCAACTCCACCATCACAGGGATGCAGGGCCATTTCCCTCAGAACATGTTCAATCCAGCTGAATAGATGGTGCATGTAAAGGAAAGCACAGACTAACAAAACAGGTATGGAGAAGCAGAAGCATGAAGTAGGCTGCAGGAGCAATGGAGGATGCGCAGAGGTGTAATCCTCTTAAGTTTTTTAGTCGTGTTCTCCTTCAGATGGCTTGCCATGGCCTTCAGCCGCTTGTCCTTGCTGGGAAGGGAAGGTCACTCCCAGGGGATGGGGTAGCTGGGTCTCAATTTCTTGAGCATCTGTTATGTACCCAACACTAGATTTTATTTTACTAACAATCTTCGAAGTTCAGAATATCCATGGGAAGCTTAAAGAGGAGGAAATCTGCCCTGAGGGAGAAGTATATGGTTGGTCCTCTGTATCTGCATGTTCGGCATCCTCGGTTTCAACCAACCAGGGGTTGTCTGCCAGGGTCAACTATACCACCCTGTTGTACATAAGGCTTAAACATGTTTGGAGTTTTTTTAAAAAATGATATTTAGTTAGTTTTGCGGCTGTGCTGGCTCTTAGTTGCAGCTTACAGGACATTTTAGTTGCAGCATGTGAACTCTTGGTTGCTACATGCAGGGTCTTAGTTCTCCTACCAGGGATTAAACCCATGCCCCTACATTGGGAGTGCAGAGTCTTAGCCACTGGACCAACAGGGAAGTCTCCATGTGTGGATTTTGGTACCTATGGGAAGGTGGGGATTCCTGGAACTGATATCCTGTGGATACCCAGGGCCAGCTGCACATGGCAAAAAGGGTTCATGTAATTGAACAACTGAGCATACTTTGTCTTGTGTAATCGGAAAGTGCCCACAAAGCATTTTAGGTGGAAAAAAGATGACTGTGGTCCAGTAGACTTGGTTATTGAGTAGTACTTCTCCAGGCTTCTTAGATGGAGGATACCTGTTCTTGTCTAATTCTGGATCCATCACATGAGTTGTCCAGAGTTGGGCAAGTCTGGTCCCAGGAAGAGATAGTGCTTCATGCTGTATGCACTGCTTGCCTTTGGGGAGCTGTGGAACAACAGATAGAAATTATCCCCCACCCCCCTCCTTTTGAGGTGAACCCAAGAGGAGGTTGGAGAAGGCAATGGCAACCCACTCCAGTACTCTTGCCTGGCAAATCCCATGGATGGAGGAGCCTGGTAGGCTGCAATCTGTGGGGTCGCTAAGAGTCGGACATGACCGAGCGACTTTACTTTCACTTTTCACTTTCATACATTGGAGAAGGAAATGGCAACCCACTCCAGTGTTCTTGCCTGGAGAATCCCAGGGATGGGGGAGCCTGGTAGGCTGCCGTCTCTGGGGTTGCACAGAGTCGGACATGACTGAAGCGACGCAGCAGCAGCAGCAGCAGCCCTGCCTATAGTTAGATCCTTAAAATTTTGCAGCTTCAGAAATGAAGACCTCAGTCATTATTAGGTAGTATCATGTAGTTTAAAAACAGGATTGGAGTGACATGACTGGGATTTGGGTCCTGACCCTGAAATCTTTCAGCTGTGTGACTTTGAGTCAGTTATTTCACTTCACAGTGCCTCAGTTTGTACATCTGAAAAGTGGAACGTAAGCAGGAATGCCTTTAGGTGGGAAGATCAAAGGTTAAAGTGATTTAGAAAAATGTAGGCTGCTACACAAGCATCTCTTTTACACCTATCCCCTGGCTGTTATCCCAGAGTTCTAGTGTTTCACTTTTTTGCTTCTAAAAAGCCTTTCTACCTCACTTACTTAAATGGTAGGTGGCATGATCAACAGAGCTAGACGAACTGCTTTGAATCAGAGGTCTAAAAACTTTTTTTTTTCTACTTAAAAACTATCTTTTTAAACAACAATGAAATAGAGTTGACATACAACATTGCATTAATTTCAGGTGTACGACATAGTGATTTGACATTTATATACATTGTGATATGATCACCATGCCAAGTCTAGTTACCATTTGTTACCATTTAAAGTTATTATATTATTGACTATATTACCTATCCTGTATATTACTTTCTCATGAATTATATATTTTGTAACTGGAACTTGGTGCCTCTTATTCCCCTTCACGTATTTCACCCATACCCCAAGCCCTCTCTTCTCTGGAAATCACCAGTTCTCTGTATCTGTGAGGCTCTTTCTGTTTTCTTTGTTTATTTATTATTTGTTTTTTAGATTACTTATGTAAGTGAAATCATCTGATATTTACTTTGTCTTACTTCACTTAGTATAATACCCTCTAGATCCATCCATGTTGTCGCAAATGGCGAAATTTCATTCTTTTTTATGGCTGAATTGTATTCCGTGTGTGTGTGTGTGTATCTCACGTTTTCTTTGTCCATTCATCTATTGATGGACATTTTGTTTCCTTCCCCTGAAGTCTCTTTAATTGCCCAAATTAACTTTACATTTCCTAAATTAGTGGAAGACAAAAGACTTTGAAAGGACAGGAAGACTGTATAGAAAATGTAGCCAGAACAACATTTGTTTGAGCATAAGTTTCTGTATGCAAACTAGAAATTAACAGCAAGTCAGCGTACCAGACAAATTGTTGACACATGCAAGTTTCCCCCAAACTCTCTGAGAAGATGGGAGAACCACTACATCCATTAGGAGGGCTACTTTAAAAAAAATGACAAGTGTTGGCAAGGATGCGGAGAAATTGGAACCATGTGCACTTTTGGTAGAGATGTGAAATGGTTCAGCTGCTGTGGAAAACACTACGGCAGTTTCTCAAAAAGTTAAACCCAGAATTACCATTGTCGTTGTTGTTTAATCACTAAGTCATAATTGACTCTTTTGCGATCCCATGGACTGTAGCCTGCCAGGCTCTTCTGCCCATGGGATTTTCCAGGCAAGAATACTGGAGTGGGTTGCCATTTCCCTTTCCAGGGGATCTTCCCAACCCAGGGATTAAACCCATGTCTCTTGCATTGGCAGGCAGGTTCTTTGCCACTGAGCCACTAGGGCAGCTCTATAATTACCATATGATACAGCAACTCTACTTCTGAGTGTATAACCAAAATAAGTAAAAGCAGGATCTCAACGAGATATTTGTATAGCCATGTTCACAGCAGTTTTATTCACAGGAGCCAAATGGTGGAGGCAACCCAAGTGACCATCAGCAGATGAGTGGATAAACAAAAAACAGTATATAACACAATAGAATATTATGCAATCTAAAAAAAAGGTGGAAATTCTGATGCATGCTACCGCATGGATGAACCTTGAAGACATTATGCTAAGTGAAACAAATCAGACATAGAAAGACAAATATAGGTATACCTCAGTGATACTGGATATTAGGTTCCAGACCACTGCAGTAAAGTGATGATAGCAATAAAGCAAGTCACAAATTTTTTGGTTTCCTAGAGCATATGAAAGTTATATTTATACTATACTATAGTTTATTAACTGTGAGATAGCATTATGTCTAAAAACAGTGTGCATATCTTAATTTAAAATATTTCTAAAAAATGCTAAGCAGCATCTGATTGTCCAGTGAGTCATAATCTTTTTGCTGGTGGAAATTGTTGATGGCTGCTAAGTGATCAGGGTATAGTTCTGAAGATTGGGGTGACTGCGGCAATTTATTAAAATTAAGACAACAGTGAAGTATGTCACATAAACTGACTCTTCCTTTCATCAGAACTGGATATAGTATGCAATGCTGTTTGATAACATTTTACCCACAGTAGAACTCCTTTCAAAATTGAAGTCAGTTCTCTCAAACCCTGCAGCTATTTTAGCATCTTAATTTATATAATATTTTAAATCCTTTGTTGTCATTTCAACAGTCTGCACCACATCTGTCCCAGGAGTAGATATCATCTTAAGCATCCGTTTTCATTTTTTTGCTCATCCACAGGAAGCGGCTCACCATCCCTGAAAATGTTATTATCAGATTACAGCAATTCATTCCCATCTTCAGGCTCCACATCTGATTCTAGTTCTCCTGCTCTTTCTACCACATCTTCAGTTCTTCCTCCACTGAAGTCTTGATCCCCTCAAAGTCATCCAGGAGGGTTGGAATCAACTTCTTCTAAACTCCTATTAGTGTTGATAGTTTGACCTCTTCCCATAAATTACAGATGCTCTTTATGGCATTTTTTTCCATTCCAAAAGGTATTCAATTTGCTTTGCCCAGATCCATCAGAGGAATTACTATCTATGGCAGCTATAGCTTTATGAAATATATTTCTTATATAATAAGACTTGAAAGTCAAAATGACTCCTTGACCCATGGGCTGCAGAATGGATGTTGTATGAACAGGCATGAAAACAACATCAATCTCATTGTACATCTCCCTCAGAGCTCTGGGGTGACCAGGTGTGTAGTCAGTGAGCAGTAATATTTCAAAAGGAATATTTTTCCTGAGCAGTAGTTCTCAACAGGGGCTTAAAGTTTTCAGTAAATGATGATACAAACACATCCTCTCTTCCAGTCTTCTTTGTTTCATTTAAAGAGCAAAGGCAGAGTGGAATTGACATAATTCTTAGGGTCCTAGGATTTTCAGAATAGTAAATGAGCACTGGCTTCAACTTAAGGTCACCAACTGAATTCATCCCTAACAAGAGAATCAGCCTGTCCTTTGAAGCTTTAATGCCAGGCATTGACTTCTCCTCTGTAGCTATGAAAGTCCTAGATGGCATCTTCTTCCAAGAGAAGGCTGTTTTGTCTGCCCTGAAAATCTGTTGTGTCTGGCAGCCATCTTTATTAATTGTCTTAGCTAGATCTTCTGGATCACTTGCTCCAGTTTCTATATCAGCATTTGTTGCTTCATTTTGTAAAATACTTTGAGATTATGGAGTTGGCTTTTTGCCTTAAACCTCATGAATCACACTTTGCTAGCTTCAAATTTTTCTTCTGCAGCGTCTTCACTTCTCTCAGCCTTCATAAAATTGAAGAGAATTAGGGCCTTTCTCTGGATGAGGCTGTGGCTTAAAGGAATGTTGTGACTGGTTTGATATTCTATCCAAACCACTAAAACTTTCTTTAAACTGGCCATAAGGCTGTTTCACTTTCTCATCATTTGTTGTTCACTTTAGTAGCACTTCTAATTTCCTGCAAGAATGTTTACTTTGCATTTGCAGCGTGGCTAACTTGGGCACAAGGGGCTTAGCTTTTTTTTTATCAAATAATTTTATTTATTTATTTTTGGCTGTGCTGGGTCTTCATTGCTGTGTGGTTGTGGCTTGCAGGGGCTACTCTCTAGTTGCAATGCGTGAGCTTCTCATTGCAGTGGCTTCTCTTGTGGGAGCACAGGCTCTAGGGCACTCGGACTTCCTGAGTTGTGGGCTCAGTGATTATGTCCTCTAGGCTCTAGAGCACAGGCTCAGTAGTTGTGGTGCACAGGCTTAGCTGCTCCTCAGCATGTGGCATCTCCCTGGATCAGGGAGCAAACCCACGTCCCCTGCATCGGCAGGCCAGTTCTTTATCACTGAGCCACCAGGGAAGCTCAGGCGCTTAGCTTTCGACATGTTTTCCTCACTAAACTTAAGCAGTTCTAGTTTTTAATTTAAAGTGAGAGACTTGCAGCTCTTCTGTGAACACTTAGGGTCCACTCTAGGGTTATCAACTGGCCTAATTTCACTATTGCTGTGTCTCGGGAAATAGGAGCTTTCCCAGTGGCTCAGACAGTAAGAAATCTGCCTGCAATGCAGGAGACCCAGGTTTGATTCCTGGGTTGGGAAGATCCTCTGGAGAAGGAAGTGACAACCCACTCCAGTATTCTTGCCTGGAGAATTCTGTGAACAGAGGAGCCTGGCAGGCTACAGTCCAAGGGTTCACAAATAATTGGACATGACTGAGCAACTCACACAAACACACACAACAAGACAGAGTGAGATTGGGAACCAGTTGGTTGGTGATACAGTCAGAAGGGATAGGAGGTTTATTGGTTAAATTTGCCTCTTATTTAGGTGCACTCGGTGGCACCTCCAATTACAGTAGTAACATCAGAGATCTCTGATCACAGATCACTGTAACAAATATTGAATATGATCATAAGCAAAGAGTGAAATACTGTGAGAATCACCAAAATGTGACAGAGGGATTAAGTGAATAAACGCTGTTGGAAAAATGGTGCCGACGGACTTACTCAAGGCACCGTTGTTACAAACCCTCAGTTCATAAAGAACGCAGTGTATCCGTGAGGCCCAGCAACTTGAAACACAATAAAACTAAGAAAACAGGGGTATGCCTCTTATATGATTCCGCTGACGGGAGGTCCCCGCCAAAGTCAAATGCATAGAGACAAAGTAGAATGGTGGTTGCCAGGGGCTCGGATAGGGGAGAACGGCCAGATTTTCTCTAATAGGTACAAGAGCTTCAGTTGGGGAAGGTGGAAATTTTTGGAGATGGATTGTGGTGATGGTTGCACAGTAATGTCAATGTGCTTAGTGTTACTAAACTGTATATTAAAAAACGGTAAAGATGGTAGCATTTGTATTATGTATGGTGGTGGTAGTTTAGTCGCTGAGTTGTGTCCAACTCTTTGCAACCCCATGGACTGTAGCCCGCCAGGCTCCTCTGTCCATGGGATTCTCCAGGCAAGAATACCGGAGTGGTTGCCATTTTCTTTTCTAGGGAATCTTCCCGACTGAGGGATTGAACCCGGGTCTCCTGCGTTGCAGCCTGATTCTTTACCAACTGAGCTGCAAGGGGAAGGTATTTTAGTGCAATTACAAAATTGAGAATATAAAAAATACAGTCTATTAGATAATTGTGAGGCCTGAGATACTGAAGTGTTTCATTACTGAAATTCAGCTGCATATGAGGAAGAAGGTTAGGCTCAAACTGAGAAGAAAAAGAGAATAATGTCATTCAATAAATGCAGTTTGTGGAAGTAAAACACACACACACAGACACACAGACACACAGACACACACACATACACACACACACACACACGGGAACAGCTACAGGAGAAAAATAGGCTCTTGGAACAGAGCAATGGAAATTCCAGAATTTCTCTCCATGAGGTACTTAGGCATAGGGTTTTGTTTTGACACTGTGTTCACATAGCAAGCATGGCACTTTAACATAGGCTATTTATTTGGGGTGACATTTAGTAGCTGATACGTGGAGATACCAAAAGCCCTTCTGAGCATCCTGTTTTTGGTGGACCCTGAACTTTCAGATTAAATTTTCATCAGCCCTCACCTTTGTGAGCAATCTGTGGTGAAAGGACTTGGAGAACTCAAGAGCAGTGGAAAAGCTACTCAATAATCAGACTGAGGGAGGGAGGAAAAATAGCTAGCGTCCATTCTATGCCTATTTATGTGTATTATCCAGTTAATCCTCTTGGTCGCCTCTAAGGTAGATCTCATGTTGGCATTTTATGAAAGCGACTTTCTTAAGATCCTTTTGCTGCCGAGTGGTGAAGCCAGGACTGGAACCCAGGTCCGAGAGAGCCTAAGCTTATTCTGTTGCATCACCCTTCAGGCTTTAGGAATTATTTCCTTAGTTAACGATCTAGGTGATCTCTCCTTGGCTTTGCTGTCAGCGGCCAGAGAGACGTCTTCCTGGAATAGATACAGATCTCGCACTTTATGCTTAGGGCCGTTCAGGGGGCCCCCAGCATTAGCATTCACGACCTGGACGTCGTTTCTAATTTTCACAAATCCTGGGCAGAGCAACCTTTAGCACCCCAGAGGCAAAAAGCTCCAGACGCATAGGTGTCTGGGATGCGTCTTTTCCGCGTTGCTGTCTTGGGTTCAGGTGTTGGGATGAATGAACCCACAGAGCACCCGCCCCTCCCTGGCCGGCTGCTCTCGGCTCCTTTGTTTGGTTTATGTATAGCCATCAATGCGTCATTCCTTCTGCTTCAGCTGTTTGAGAATCCCATCTTCTCTATTGATTTCCCACAGAACGTTTACTGCTCTCCAAGGTGTGACCTGTACCTCTAGCTAATTTATTTCTGTCATGGCTTAGGATTTAGGAATGAGGGGGGAGGGGAGCGAGGGAGGGGAGCGAGAGCTTGAGGGGAAAGAGGGAGGGTGGCGGGAGCAGCGCGTCCAAGATGTGGGAAATAAATTCCGCCCTGGACCCCCCGACAGGCAGGCCGGCAGCTCCGGAAGGCAGGCGCAGCAACCAGGAGACTTTGCTTGAAAATCTGCTCAGTAAGATGGAGGCTGCAGCCACGGGGTTTCAGGAGGCCGGGAATGATAGCAGGGCCCCATGGGGATGGAAAAGCAAGGAAAGAATGTGTTTGGAAATAATCTCTTGCCTGTTCAGGAGCCAGTCACCCTATTGAGCAGGATGTGGTAGGTTTTTTTTTTTTTTCCTCTTTTAATGAAATGATGGAAAACTCTTCTGGGGTGGGGTTGGGGGGTGACTGGTGAAGTCCTATTCTCTTCTTCATTATGAGATTTTCAACAGCAGGGCATTCCTGTGTCAGTCCTGGCACTGTGATTACAGTGACTGACGTGTGCAATATTAAATCGAATCACGTTAACGTAAACCTTCCTTCCCCTCCGTGCCTAGAACAGACAGAGTTACCCTTTCCATGGTCTGATTTTGCTAGATGACTGTTTGAATGCCCACTTCATTTTTTTCTTCTTCATGAAAATAGCTTATATCTTCTTAGAAATTCTAGTTATGAACTTATACAAGGAAGGATGTTGGTTATTTATTACTTTCACCTAGATGGAGACACGTTTGTGAACTGAGTGGATGTGTTACACGTGAAGGGCATTTTAAAGTTTTCAAATTTATTTCATATATTTCATTTCATTTTTATAACAATTATTATTTTCATAGTTGTAGAAATGCTGGCTTATTAGCCCAGCTAAGATCACATGGGTAATAAACAGCAATGCAGAGTCTAGGGTTTCTGGCTCCAGATTCAGGTTGCAGTACACAACACCCCAGAAATGTGGGGTCACTTTTTGCTACCAAGACCACCCCCTGAAAAGCAGAAGCTGGAGAGTAAGAGGCATATGAGTCAAAATTTGTCCCCCTCTTAGAAAGGTATTGATGGAATGAATTTGAGTTAAACCAAACATGTACCCTTCTAAGCTTCCACTCATATGTTTTATGCCCAAGGTCAGTCCATCTGAAGTGTAAAAAAGCCTTAAGAAGCAGGCTTAAAAATCACTAGTGAATATTTTTTCCCTTCTTCCCACATAGCAATCTCCGGTTGCACAGAGTTGGACACGACTGAAGTGACTTAGCAGTAGCAGTCCCACCCCAACTCATATACAGATTCTTTGTCATCCTTTATAGGGAGTAAAATAAAACAAGTCATCATTACCACTTTATGTATCACCCACCATTATAATGCACTCTGGGCTGAGCATTAGAATAGCAGTTATTTGTGAGACTGGCTAGTGGAGTTCATGCTTATGTATCCTGGGCACTCTGCGACCCCCTCCGTTTTCCTGGTGTGATTTATGGAGGGGCTTCTGGGATGTTAGTAGGAGAGCAGGATGGCGGGGTTGGTGGATTGGCGGGTCTTTCACAACCTGGACCTACTCTAACTGGAACTGTCTAACTCTGGGAGAAGAGTAGCCCATTTCATCTTCCCTGCAGCTAGATAAACGATCTGCATGCTACCTCAGAGCCTAACAGAGCCTCAGAGCCTCCTTAAAGAGTTATTTGATTTTTAGAAACAAAGCATGACAGTATTATGGAAAAGATTTATATCCTGAATGTCTGTCATGAAAGAAGGGATCATCTTGTGGATAAATTAAAGTGCCCCCCTGGTGGCTCATACGGTAAAGAATCTGCCTGCAATGCAGGAGACCTGGGTTCAATCCCTGGGTCAGGAAGATCCCCTGGAGAAGGGAAAGGCAACCCACTTCAGTATTCTTGCCTGGAGAATCCCTTGGACAGAGGAGCCTGGTAGGCTACAGTTTATGGGGTCTCAAAGAGTTGGACATGATGGGGTGACTAAAACATTTTCACATCCAATGTGTAGGAATTCAATATTACTGTGAACATCCCTTCAATAACTGAAGTTACTTTGGTTTTAAAAGATCAGGACTTTGAAAAGAAATGTGTACATTTTCTTTGTAGTCAGCAAACTATATTCCTGCCATCTCTGAGGTAACCTTCATCTCAGGACTCAGGATTTGAGAAGGGATGAGTAAGGCAAAAAGTAAGAAATGCTCAGAAGATCATATTTGCTTCCACACCAACATTGTATGATATGTTTTGCTGTTTCTCTCGCCTGGAGCAATTTTTAATTCTACTCTTATTCTTTTTGCAGACTGACTTAGGGTGATTCAAAAAGACTGAATTTTGAGTCCTGTTTCCACAAATTAAATTGTGTGCTGCATGGCTAGAGAGTTTAAACTCTCATGATCAATTTCTGCAAGGGTAGAATGGATATGTTAATATTGATCCTAACCTACCAGGTTGTCGTGAGGACCTCAGGTAACAATGGGTGGTGAAGTGTTTTGTAAACTCGAAAGCATGATACAGGAAAGAATTTACCCTTTATTTTGAGTTCTCAAAATGTATACACAGTGGCGTCCCTGGAGGTCCAGTGGTTACGATTGCATGCTTCCATTGCAGGGGGCATGGATTTGAGCCCTGGTTAGGGACACAAGATCCCGCATGCACAGTGATCAAAAAAAAAAAAAAAAAAGTATGTGCAATCAGTATTGTCTCCATTATCTGTGTGATCATGGTGGTGAAATGGCATTATGGCATCTAGAGTATCATTATTTAGCATTAGAGTCTCTGTGGGGCTATGATTTGGAATCAGCCTACAGCTCACTCAATTCGCTTCAGTTCAGTTGCTCAGTCATGTCCGACTCTTTGCAACCCCATGGACTACAGCACGCCAGGCCTCCCTGTCCATCACCAGCTCCCAGAGCTTGTTCAAACCCATGTCCACTGAGTCAGTGATGCCATCCAGCCATCTCATCCTCTGTCGTTCCTTCTCCTCCTGCCTTCAATCTTTCCCAGCATCAGGGTCTTTTCCAGTGAATCAGCTCTTCGCATCAGGTGGTCCAAGTATTGGAGCTTCAGCTTCAGCATCAATCCTTCCAATGAATATTCAGGGATGATTTCCTTTAGGATTGACTGGTATGGTCTCCTTGCAGTCCAAGGGGCTCTCAAGAGTCTTCTCCAACACCATAGTTCAAAAGCATCAATTGTTTGGTGCTCAACTTTCTTTGTAGTCCAGCTGTCATATCCATATATGACCACTGGAGAACCCATAGCTTTAACTAGACTACAGCTCACTACTAACTATGAAATGCAAGCCTTGTCCTTTCTTGGCGTTACCTCTCCTCATATTTTCTAAATATCCTGCCACTTTGCTTTGAGAGTTCATGCAACCCTCATATCCACTTCTGTTTATCTTTGGAGGTTTGCCTGGGAAGATCTTTAGTTTAAATCTCCTCATCAGCGGAATTCCATCTCACTCCTCCCGGAGTTTGCACAGTTATTGGAGCACAGTGGGGTGGGGTGGGCTGGGCAGGATGCAGAGAGAACCACTGCTACGAGGGGAGGCTGAGTTTCAGACACCTCCATTCTCAAGTTGGAATGGTTTTTCTAATAAAAATTAAGAACACATACATTTTAAGTCTGATAACTCAATGGAGTTCTACCATGTGATGGATTAGCTAGCTGGTAGACTAATATGAGACTCTATGAACCGTTTATACAATTGTGTATTTGGGAAAATGCTTTGTGAATTACAAGGACTGACAGACAAATGTATATTTAGAGCTAAACTTAGTTGTGACTTGAGGCCTTTCTTGTCCTGAATATGAGAACCTTTCTTCTAAATTTATTTTGTAGACCTATTTTATACTCAGTGTTGTGAGTAGTGACTGGGTTAGTGTGAGTAGCTGGATGAACACTGATGCTGGGGTGGATGGAAAGGGGAGGGTCCAATTGTAGACCTATTTTATACTCAATGTTGTGAGTAGTGACTGAGTTAGTGTGAGTAGCTGGATGAACGCTGATGCTGGGGTGGATGGAAAGGGAAGGGTCCCATCCTGGTTCTGTCATTTGCCAGCTGTGACACTGGACAGCTACTTATGCTGTTTATTTCTCAAATTCCTCACCTAAATAAAGATGTTGATAATAGAACTCAATTCCCAAGGTGGTTATTGTTAGAAGGAAAAAAAAATAACCAGTTTGGGGAGGGTGGGATGAATTGGGAGATTGGGGTTGGCATATATACACTATTGATACCATGTATAAAATAGATAACTAGTGAGAACTTACTGTATAGCTCAGGGAATTCTACTTACGGCTCTTTGGTGTCCTAAATGGGAAGGAAATCCACAAGAGAGGGGACCTATGTATACGTACAGCTGATTCACTTTACAGTAGAGACTAACACAACACTGTAAAGCAGCTGTACTCCAGTAAAAATTAATTAGATTAAAAATTAGAAATTAATAAAAATTAAAAAGAGAAAACTACAGCTTATATGAAGAGAGTTGTTATCCTGACTTCACACAATATTCAGGCAGCTTTCCATTTTGTTGAACGGATGATGACTGGCTTCGGAGCGAGGACTGTTAAGAGTATGTTCACTGATAGTAGGGAGCTCAGAAATTACCATGGGTGCTTTAGGGGCACATAGGAGTTGACTAAACTGGTATATACATACAGTGGAATGGTCATTGTTGTTTTGTCTCTCAGTTGTGTCTGACTGTGACCCCACAGACTGTAGCCCCCAGGCTCCTCTGTCCATGGGATATCCCAGGCAAGAATACTGGAGTGGGTTGCTGTTTCCTTCTCCAGATCTTCCTGACCCAGGGATCACACCGACATCTCCTGCACTGGCAGGTGGATTCTTTACTGCTAAGCCACGAGAGAAGCCCTTACAATGAAATGTTATTCAAGCATAAAAGGAAACATGACAGTGATACATGCTACCAGTGTGGATAAACCTTGAAAATATTATAGTAAGTGGAAGTCAGTCTCCGAAGCCTCCCTGTTATATGGTTCCATGTGTACGAAATATCCAGGATGGGTGAATCTGCAGAAGCAGAAAGCAGATAGGTGGTTGCCAGGGGCTGAGAGGAGGGAGAGGTAACAGAGTGGTATGAGATTTTCTTTGAAAAAATGATACCAATGTTTTAGAACGAGATAGAGGTGATGGTTACACAGTACAGTAAATGTACCAAATATCACTGAATTTGAAATGGTTAATTTTATGTTATGTGCAGTTTTAAAAAATGCTATGGAAGAAGAAAGCCACCTAAATAAGTTGACTGTCTAGGAAGACTTCCTGACTATAATTTATATACTCTTGGTCATTTGCTAAGTCTGTGAAGACAGTCTGTTTTATTTCCTTACTTTTTTTTTTTGCCTTTTGTAGTCCTATCTTAAGACCTTGGTTTTCTGTCCCTCCATGAAGACTCAGTTTCTGTTTGAGTCACTTCTTTCATTCACTTCCTGACTCACTCATTCACCTGGTGTCCAGGAGAATGACAATTAATAGGTGATCTGGGACAGAGGATAGCTGGCCCTGCTGTGTAACCTTGGCAAGCAACTTCTCTGGTCTTAGGGAGATATCAACGAGATCATTTCTTGGCATTCTTTCAGTTTTAAATTTCTAGATTTAAGAAATAAGGGATGCATTATTAGAGTTACTTTAAATAGTCTGTCAGCTAAATTCTCTGATTCTTTTTACTTTCAATTCATTTATCAATCTAGCTAGACAGAAAAAAAAATAAATTACAGTTAGAATGAGCCTCCTCTTTTTCATTAGACCTCAGTAACGAGGAGAATATTTATCTCCATGACTGGAGTAAAACTTCTTTGACCATGGGAAAACTTTCTTCATTTTTTTTTTTAAGGATTAAAAATGCTCAAGGCATGAAACTCATCTACTTTTCTTAAGGTTTGAAAAGCATAAAAAATGATTTTTTCTCTTTGATTATAATATATTACAAAAAACAGACACTGCAATAACTTAATAGCCCATCAAAACACTATCTTCAAGGGTCATTTAGTATTTCCATGATAAATTGCTATTTTTAGAAGCTTATGTAACCAAACAAAGAATGTGTTCTTGGCTATGGCCATGAAGACAAGTTATTATCGTGGGAGGGACAAAGGAATCTGAGAGGCTCATGAGAGACGGAGCCAATTGCAGGGAACAGTTTATAGAGCGCCCTTTCTTCTGGGTCTCCAGTTTCTGCAATCAGGATAACTCAGTGCCTCTCAGAGCCATTTTCATTTTTGAAGTGCTCTTTCACCATTAGCTAATAAATACTCATCAATGAATTTTCTTCTGCATCTTGGAAGTTGGGGGAAAAAGAAAATCGCTTTCTATCTTGTGAGTATTATTCCCCATGGGGTCTCCCTTCTCATGCTCCTAATGGAAACAAGAAATAAATTATACCTACTTTTCTGAAAGGGCCAAAGACCACCATTCTTTCCATAGAGAGCACCTGGAAATTTGCATCAGATATTAATGACCTTTAGTAACTACCTCACTGTCGTAGCAGAGGAAATGTCTGTCTCCCATTATCACGCTCTATTCTCATGAGGACAGTTGAGTGGAAAGATGCTTTGGGGGGTCTTCTCAGGGAGCTGTGTGTACAGAGTTGAGCTAAGGGAAGGTGGGGTCTTAGCGTGGGTTTCCAATGGACTTCATATCTCCAATTTCTAGGGTCAAAAAGTTATGGTTTTGGAATTTTATTTTCTTTTGTATTATCTATGTTTCTCCTCCCCTATATCAACTTCATTCCATTTAGACTTGGCTGTGAGTTTCAGTTTCTGCTGTGGTGAATTGCACCACATATACGTAAAGCTGCTCCAAGACTTTTCTAGCTGCATGTGGGTTTTGAGGAAGACAATCTGATTTATAGCATGAGCTATGTCTTACTGGGTTTCTGTTGTCTTATGGTCTAAAGTAATGCCATCCAACAGACATAGAATATAAACCACACTATGAGCCATTTATAATTTTAAAGGTTATGGTAACTATCTTAAAAATGAAAATAAAGAGGTGAAATTAATTTTGATAATATATTTTACTTAATCCAGCATATTCAAAAGTTTATTACTTCCATATCTAATCAGTATAAAAGTTGAGATATTTGACATTTTAAAAACCAAACTGATGAATTCTTTTTTTTTTTTTTGAGGTTAAAAAATCTTTATTTGAACTGCATGATTCACCATTATTGGTCACTCTGTTATCCATGAAACTCATTTTTTTTTTTCATGGCAGTTGTGATACCATTCTCTTTTTTTGAACTGTATACTCAATATTTTTACTATTTTAATTTTATCGAAGTATAGTGTTACCAAAATGATGAATTCTGATGTGTCTTTTATACTGACAACATCTTATACAACCATCTCAATTTGGACTAGCCATATTTCATGTGTCTTATAGCTACAGTATTGGACAGCATGTAGTCATAGTAGATGATATATTAACAAATATTTTAAAATTAGAAGTAGTTCTGAATTATTTATTACACGCTGAAGTTCTCATATAAATTGCTGTAAGTTTTGTCTTCAGGGCTTTCTCTTTATAAAGTAATCATTGTTTTATTTTTTTCAGAAATGGGGGGATATTAAAAGATTCTAGTGTTTATCTAGAGGAAAGGGGTTAATGTGTGTTCTCTCAAACCTACCATTCATTCTGGAATTAAGATAGCATCAGTGAATTATGATCCCATCCTCCCTATTTTGCTTTATGTTTTGCTGTACCTTGACCTCAGAACTACCTGTGAGCCAAGAAATGCCAAGACTGTTGATTTTAGATTGAGATCAGGATTTGGCCATGTTTGACTGGAGCCCCGTCTTACATTGTTGCTGTACTTGAAGTGGTTTGCACACACAATCTTAGTTTTTTGGTGCCATCACCCTCCAAAATAATTTTCTGTGCTTACTTTTTTTTTCTTTTTTTTGATGGATATAAACTTCATTTTTTTAAATGTAAAAATGATTTTATTTATTTTTATTTCTGATTGCACTGGGTCTACATTGCTTTGCTCTCCCAAGTTGTGGCGAGAGGGGGCTACTCTTTGTTGTGGGGTGCAGGCATCTCATTGCGGTAGCTTCTCTTTCTGTGGAGCACAGGCTGTAAGCAAGCAGGCTTAATAGCTGTGGTCATGGGCTTAGTGGCCCCATGGCATGTGGAATCTTCCTGGACGTGGGGTTGAACCCACATCCCCTGCATTGACAGGAGGATTCCCATCCACTGAGCCACCAAGGAAGTCCTTTCTGTGCTTATTTTTCTGTGGTTGTGTTCTCATGACAAAAAAGTATACTTTGTAGACTTGTAGCTTCTCACCTTAACTGAAGGAATTCCAGTGGGCAGCAGCCACAACCAAAGGAGGCAGAGACACTAAAGTGGCTACAAATCACTTCCCAAAGGCTGGGCATCCCCATTTCTGGGCCAGGTGTCTCATTCTGAGGGAGAGGGATATCACAAATAATTGGTCTGTCTCTCATTCCATTGGCATTTCCATCCGTCTACATAAGAATGATGGTTAATGGCGATAACTATTTATCCTTGAACATCAACAAGGAACTGTGGTGGGTGTGACGAGAAGCGAAATGGAGGTGGCATCCTCCTTGCCCCTGAAGAGCTTAGCCTGATCGCAAAGAAGAGATGACACACGGAGTCCTAGTTGAGGTTCTCAGGTGTTGGAGCCGAGGTATCACAAGGGTATGAGGTGACCCTGAGGTCCTGAACAGGGGGTCCCAACCTCCAGAATCTAATGCCTGATGATCTGAGGTGGAGTTGATGTAACAGTAATACAAATAAAGTGCATAATCAATGTATTGTGCTTGAATAATCCCCAAGCCCCTGCCCTGGTCCTCAGAAAAACTGTCTTCCACAAAAATGGTCCCTGGTGCTAAAAAGGTTGGGGACCACTGCTGTCAGATACAGTGAACAAGCATTTATTAAGGACTGTTTCATGCCAGGAGGCTGTCTAGGTGTCAGTGACAAGGTGAAGACAGTCTTTTTCCTACCAATATCCTAATCTACTGTGAGATAAGGGTGAAAAAACCACCTGCAGTGCCATGGATATGATATAATGGAAAATATATTATATAGTTAATGGAGAATATATTTTAATTATATTATATATAATATATCACATGGTATAATGTGATATAATGGAGAAACAGAACTACAGAAAGACAGAGGAAGCGGAGAGTAAGACCTCCAGTCTAGGCTGTGGTCTCGTCTTCAGAGGTAAGGATAATGGGGCTGACTTTCAACACAGGAGTTCACGGGCAGGAAAGGGAGATGGAAGCAGCCTGAAGAGAAAGGGGTAGGAGGGAGGGTGAAGGTGGTTCTGGAGCTGGTGAGCCCTGGAGAAAAGTCACACCTGGGCACGTTGTGATCTCAACTGTCTTAGGACGTTTGATTCAAATGCTGCTTGTGTTATGTTCATGGATGTTGAAAAAATTATTAAAAGTTCCTAAGGATGGATAATTCATTTTTTCATGATTATTTAACAAGTACCACATCAAGGACTGTTTTGGTTTTAGTTGCTATAATAGTGAGGATCCATGTCATGGTGGTTAAGAGCAGACTCTGGAAGTTGAAGTGTATATAGATTCACATCCCAGCTCTGCCAGTTAAAACTGTGCTACTTAGCCCCTCTGTCCTTCAGTGTCTTCATCTGTAATAGGAGAAATAATAATAGCACCTCCCTCAAAGATGGTTCTTAGTCATGAGTTAAGATTTTGGAAGGGCATAGAAGAGAGTCTGCTTCAATATAAGTATCCTAAACGCTTGTTAAATGAAGGCACTACACAAAGTTCTAGTGGCTGGTGATGGCAGAGAGTTTTCTGGGTGAGTGGTGTGTGATCAGGACATTGTGTGTGTGCATGTGTGCGTGCGTGCGTGTGTGTGTGCGTGTGCGTGTGCATGTGTGTGTGTTTGATAGAGTGAATTTGTTTGTTGTCCACCTGGTCTGAATTCATCCATGATGTTCACTGACATGAACGGCGATTGCCGTAGGCAGCCCTGCCCTGGGACTGTACATGTTTTATATTTTACTTTAGCCTGTGCTATAAAAACACTTTTAGTTCAGAATATCTAAATGATCCACTTCAAAAAAAAACTTGCATATAAAATATTCAAAATGCAGCTCTCGTCTTAGAGAATATGTGAGAATATGTATACACCAGTACTGGGTCATATATGAAAATAGCACTTTTGTAAGTAAAAGCAGAACCATGTCGTGTCTCAATGATTGATTTACACTCATAAAATTGATAAGAAAAATTACAAATAGGCATAAAAGTAAAGAGAATAGTGTAGTGACCCCTCATGTACCCCATATTTAGATTTTAGCTCTTCTTTTGGGGGGGAGTGTTTTAAAGTAAATCCCAGAAAACATGACATTTGAAACCATTAAATGTTAGATTAGGCATTTTGAAAGTTTGCTTTCTTATACAACCACATTATCCAAAGCAATAATTTTTTTTGATACATCCCATCTGTAGTCAAAACTCCCCACCTGCCCCCAAATGTGGAGAAGGCAATGGCACCCCACTCCAATACTCTTGCCTGGAAAATCCCATGGATGGAGGAGCCTGGTAGGCTGCAGTCCACGGGGTCGCTGAGAGTTAGACACGACTCAGTGACTTCACTTTCACTTTTCACTTTCCTGCATCGGAGAAGGAAATGGCAACCCACTCCAGTGTTCTTGCCTGGAGAATCCCAGGGACGGCGGAGCCTGGTGGGCTGCCGTCTCTGGGGTCGCACAGAGTCGGACACGACTGAAGCGACTTAGCAGCAGCAGCCCCAAATGGCTTTATAGAGAGTTTACTTGAATCAAGATAGAAACAAGACCTACCCAGGGCATTTGGTTATCAAGACCCATATGTTTCTGTTAATCTCGGATGGTCTAGATTTCTACTTTAGTTTGAGAGGGTCTTTGTGTGATGGCCTCCAGGTCAGAGACCTAGTTGATGCCAGGTGACAGACACGACCAAGTTCATCTTAAGTAGAAATACTTCTGTCAACAAAGGTAAATTATAATTCTCTCACGACCAGCTTTAAAACACTGTGTTTATCTGTTTATGGCTGCGCTGGGTCTTGGTTGCTACGCACATGCTTTCTCTAGTTGCAGCAAGTGGGGGATACGTTTTCTGTGGTGCACAGATCTGTCACTGCAGCGGCTTCTCATTGCGGAGCACGGGCTCTCGAGCACGGGCTCAGTGGTTGTGGCATGCGGGATCTTTCCAGACCAGGGCTTGTCCCCTGCATTGGCGGGCAGATTCTTAACTGCTGGACCACCAGGAAAGTCCCTTACAGTCAGTTTTAATGTCAACTGTAAGTATTGTAGGCAGGGGACCAGGGACCAGGAATGAATGAGACAGGATCCCTGGGCTCAGCAATCAGGCAGCATTTCTGCTCTTTGACCTACCAGAGGATAAGGTCTTGTGGGCGAGTGGCGGGTGTGGCTGCCCTCTCATACAGTGCTGCAGATTCCTGCTTATGGCTTTTCTTTGCATCAGACAACTGAGAAGGCTGGAATTTACAGCTCGGTGGGAAAGGTTCCCTGGTGATTAGAGACAGGAGGTGTGGGGTCTGCCCTCCATCCTGACACACTCTCTCTTTGGGACACACTGTCAGATGTTTCCTTCCTCCGTGATTATACGTTGTGTCGGGCCTCCACACGTATGCCAAGCCCTGGATAGCATTTGAGAGAGGGTTAATATTTCCCAGGAAGTGGCATTGTAAACAAAGCACACCTGAAATGTTAATATTTCCCCTCTTAGGTCTTGGCTTTATGTATGCCTTCCTTCTTCTAACTTGGAAGGAATTGCTGAAGGTGGTACATTTGCTGTGAAGGAAGGAGAAAGCTCCCCCTGCCCATCCCTTCTCAGGAATATGTACGTTAGGGAGAAAGCATGTTCCAGACACCAGAGGTGGACCAGGAGAATGTGGAGAGGAGCTAGGCGGTGGTGAAAGCCAGATCTGAGAACTGGAAGGAACTGGTGTTGAGTTCTTCCCTTGTCACTCAGCAGATGTTTTAACTTGAGCAAATTTCTGAACTTCCTTGAAATCCATTTTCTAATCTGTAAAATGGGTAGTATGATGCCTTTTCCATATGGTCTGTTTTGAAGATAAAATAAAAGGTTATGTTTTTTTTTTCAGTCGCTAAGTTGTGTCCGACTCTTTGCAACCCCATGGACTGCAGCACGCGAGGCTTCTCTGACCTTCACCATCTCCTGGCATTTGCTTAAACTCACATTAATTGAGTCGACGATGCCATCCATCACATTCTCTGTTGTCCCCTTCTTCTCTTGCCTTCAGGGTCTTTTCCAATGAGTTGGCTCTTCCCATCAAATGGCCAAAGTACTGGAATTTCAGCTTCAGCATCAGTCCTTCCAATGAATATTCAGGGTTGATTACCCTTAGGATTGACTGTTTTGATCTTACTGTCCAAGGGACTCTCAAGAGTCTTCTCCAACACCACAGTTCGAAGGCATCAATTCTTCGGCCCTCAGCCTTCTTCATGGTCTGACTCTCATATGACTACTGGAAAAAATCATAGCTTTCACTGTATGGACCCTTGTTGGCAAAGTGATATCTCTGCTTTTTAATGTGCTGTCTAGGTTGGTTATAGCTTTTCTTTCAAGGGGCAAGCGTCTTTTAATTTCATGGCTATAGTTGCCAACTGCAGTGATTTTAAATAAAGTCTGTCACTGCTTCTATTTTTTTCCACATCTATTTGCCATGAAGTGATGGGACAAGATGCCATGATCTTAGTTTTCTGAATGTTGAATTTTAAGCCTTCTTTTTCATTCTCCTCTTTCACCTTCATCAAGAGGCTCTTTATTTCCTCTTCACCTTCTGCCATTAGAGTGATATCATCTGCATATCTGAGGAGGTTGATATTTCTCCTGGTAGTCTTGATTCCAGCGTATGCTTCATCCAGCCCAGCATGTCACATGACATACTCTGTATATGAATTAAATAAGCAGGGTGACAATATACAACCTTGACATGCTCTTTCCCAGTTTTGAACCAGTCTGTTGTTTCATGTCTGGTTATAAATTGCCTCTTGAGCTGCATACAGGTTTCCCAGGAGGCAGGTAAAGTGGTCTAGTATTCCCATGTCTTTGGGAATGTATACCATAAAAGTCTGAGGCCATTCATTTTTAGTCTGAAAAAGACTTGGAAATGAACACTTTCAGAATCATTGCAGTTCTCCAATAGAGAGGACAGTCCCCTACCTCCCCCGCTACCCCGGCTCCCACCACCCAGACCCACATGTGCATGTGTGCTAGGTCACTCAGTTGCAACTCTTTGTGACCATATGGACTGTAGCCCACCAAGCTCCTCTGTCCATGAGATTCTCCAGGCAAGAATACTGGAGTGGGTTGCCATTTTCTCCTCCAGGGGATCTTCCCGACCCAGGGATTGAATCCATGTCTCCTGCCTTGCAGCCAGATTCTTTACCATTAGCGCCAGTGAAACACCTGTACGCTTTCTGTCTATGCACATGCATACCCCGTAGCCTCACTTCCGTTCACTTTTTGGTCCTCTGATCTTTGTTATCTAGGTTAGAAGAAGTAGTTAGGGAAAGTGAATTGAAAGTTGTATGTTACAGGTTTTAGGCCTTAAAAGATGGCATATCATCAGAGAAATATATCCTTTCTTCTAAGATGCCTGTAGAGTTACTTTGTGTGGGGGGGACAAGTCCCCCTTCTCCTTTCCAACTCTACCTCTTTAAGTTTCATCCATTATCTCATTTATTGAAATGAACTTCATTTGGGAATGAGAAAGTTTTGGCATAGCTAGGAGCTTTTAATGGAAATATGAGAGAAGACATCTCTGACATATATAATATGTTCAATATGTTTCCATATATTGCACAATCTCTGATGTGTTACCCAAGATTCATAATGACAGATGGGGCTGAGTAGAAGCAGGAGCACTCCCCAAGTGGGAATGTCTTTAGAAACCAGCACTCCTTCCAAGGTGCTTTGAGCTATTCTGAGCAATTGGGGTTCAACACATTCACCCCCAGCCAGAGCAGGTTCTGCCAACACACTGCCTGTGGGAGCTTTGTTGCCTAGCATTTTGCTCCAAACAAGAGTCAAGCCAGGCAGCAGAGTCTTAGAGAAACCTAGAGCCGGAGGATTGAGTTCCTGTTTTCAGCTGTGTGACAAGTTACTTGACTTTTTTCAACCTGTGATTCTTCAGCCATAGAATGGGGATGAGAAGCAGTTTCTGTTCATTTTCCAGCTATGAAATAAGTGATGAGAAATTTTTGAGAGAATGGTGGAGGTTATGAAAGTCTCGATGTTCTTTGCAGCTATCCTTTTTATACATCTAGAGTGGAAATATTGGGCTACCCAGATGGTGCTGGTGGTAAAGAATCCATCTGCCAAGCAGGAGACACAAGAGACGTGGGTTCAGTCCCTGGGTGGAAAAGATCCTCTGGAGAAGGAAAGAGCAACACACTCCAGTATTCTTGCTTGGAAAATCTCATGGACAGAGAAGCTACAGTCCATCGGGCTGCAAAGAGTCGGACATGACTGAGCACACAGCAGAGTGGAAGTAATTAGGAGGGATGTTTCTTTCTTGTCTTATTTGACTCTAATCTAATCTGATCATTTGATGACTCAAGATTTCCTCAAATGCAAACCGCACATTCTAGAGTAATGCAAAAATTTTATTTGGGGGTGAGAGAGATGAGCATTAAAGAGATTTGGCCATATAATGTGGAGTTAAGAAAATTGTAAAAACACCTAAGTGAAAATACAGGGTATGAACAATAGCTGTACAGTCATTTGCAGTGTTTTCCTGTATAGTCATTCTAAAAGCATCTTTTACTTTCTTATTTTTCCCTCATCCTCTCTGACTCATGCTACAACAGATCTGAATCTATGGAATATTTTATATGCCATCTTTCTTAACCACATTCTATGAGCTTAAACTGTTTATCAGAAACTGCTTTTTTTAAAAACAAAACATTTATTTTTGACTTGCACACAGTCTAATTGCCTTTTTTCACCACGCCCATACATTGTGCTGACAGAGCCTTGTTTTTTTTTCAGCATAGTTTTCCTATCTAGGGTGTGTTCTTGTTATTGTAGTAAGATAGATAAAATGCCTACGTAAAGATGTACTCGGGCTGAACCCAAGTATATTCCCGGATTTATGGCTTGTTAAAGTAGAATAGAACCAAGCTGTCTTTGGAGCCAGTGCCTTAGCTTTGCAGATGAGACAGGAAGGATTTAGAGAAAGAAAGTGCCTGGGTGTTATAGGGCTCATGATTCATCAGGGGAACACATGCCTTTGAAAGGGAATAGCTACCAATGACAGAAATCCTAGGATGTCTCCTTGGGTTAATTTAGGATTTTATTTATTTTTCTATTTTTTTCCTGGAAATACCTGGGGCCACTGGAAGTATAGAAAATTAAGGATATTATCTTGTTTCTCTGAACGAATAAGAATATTCTTCAAACTGGGAAAACATTATCCTGTTGCAAATTGCAAATCAGAAGATAACTATAACAGGCAGCTTTACTGGATGGTCTCATTCCTCTGGAAACTGTACAGTCAAATGACTATATATATTTTTTCCTTTTTGCATTCTTGACATGCCTACCAGTCTGATCACTCCTTGCTCCCCACAGCATACCTTCTCTGCCTCTCCCTTTCATCCGGCCTAAACACCCATTGCAAACACATCCTTATGTGCTGTTGTCAGCTGCCTTTTGTTCTCATCGGTCCTACGTGTGCACGCTCAGTCGTGTCTTACTCTTGGCAACCCCGGGGACTGTAGCCCGCCAGGCTCCTCAGATCTGATCTCAGCCCATCTCCAAAGGCCTGACTTGGCAGTCTTAAACTCCGTTCTGCCTGTGATTCTTAGACTTGGTGTTTGGCCTTGGCCTCCATGGAGTGTGGATATTAATGTGTTCAGTAGACGAGGAAGTGGGGCTCAGTGAGAACAGAAAGCCTGAGCTCTCAACTGGAGGCAGGAGCTCCTCCAGCTGGGGCTTGTTGATTCAGGGGCCAAGCTGCCGTTCATCACAGAATCACAGCAACAAGATGTGCCCACAAAGGGAGGCTCTTCATGTCAGGAACAATGAGTATGTTCTCACCAGCTTGCCTGCATTAGGGAATCCTGCAGTGGCAGTAAAATGCAAGGGACTTCACTCAAGGGAACACCCCACCACATGTCCAGAACTTTTCATTTTAGGTCCTCAGCCACTCACCATGCCCCAGCCACGGTCTAATCCTCTTTTCCACTCATCTGATTGCCCACGCCTGTGGTGCACACACCTCCCTCTTCTGAGCGAGCGCACTATTCACTGTCTGTAAGACCTGAGTTTTCCTCTTGCTTTACCTTTGTTTCTCCTGTTCAGTTTGAGCACCAACCTTTCAGATAATAATCCCTTCTTTTGCTTCTAGAAACTTCTTCCACAGCACCTCCCATTCAGGTGACGTTTAATTCCACTCCTTTTGGGTAGATTCAGGGAAGTATATACATTGATCCTAAATCAAACTGTAGATACTCTTTTAGAGGGGTGTGTGTATGTTTGTGTTTATGCATATAAATGCAGCTTTAGAGTAGTGATTTAGCTCCTGATTAATACAAAACAGGCATAGAATCTCAGCATTCTATCAGTGGATGGAGTCCTTGATCAGTTCAGTTCAGTTCAGTTCAGTCGCTCAGTCATGTCTGACTCTTTGCAACCCCATGAATTGCAGCATGCCAGGCCTCCCTGTCCATCACCATTTCCTGGACTTCACTGAGACTCATGTCCATCAAGTCAGTGATGCCATCCAGCCATCTCATCCTCAGTCGTTCCCTTCTCCTCCTGCCCCCAATCCCTCCCAGCATCAGAGTCTTTTCCAATGAGCCAACTCTTCCCATGAGATGGCCAAAGTACTGGAGCTTCAGCTTTAGCATCATTCCATCCAAAGAAATCCCAGGGTTGATCTCCTTCAGAATGGACTGGTTGGGTCTCTTGCAGTCCAAGGGACTCTCAAGAGTCTTCTCCAACACCACAGTTCAAAAGCTTCAATTCTTTGGTGCTCAGCCTTCTTCACAGTCCAACTCTCACATCCATACATGACCACAGGAAAAACCATCGCCTTGACTAGATAGACCTTAGTTGGCAAAGTAATGTCTCTGCTTTTGAATATACTGTCTAGGTTGGTCATCACTTTTCTTCCAAGGAGTAAGCGTCTTTTAATTTCATGGCTGCAATCACCATCTGCAGTGATTTTGGAGCCCAAAAAAATAAAGTCTGACACTGTTTCCACTGTTTCCCCATCTATTTCCCATGAAGTGATGGGACCGGATGCCGTGATCTTTGTTTTCTGAATGTTGAGCTTTAAGCCAGCTTTTTCACTCTCCTCTTTCACTTTCATCAAGAAGCTTTTTAGTTCCTCTTCACTTTTTGCCATAAGGGTGGTGTCATCTGCATATGTGAGGTTATTGATATTTCTCCCGGCAATCTTAATTCCAGCTTGTGCTTCTTCCAGCCCAGCATTTCTCATGATGTACTCTGCATATAAGTTAAATAAGCAGGGTGACAATATACAGCCTTGACGTACTCCTTTTCCTCTTTGGAACCAGTCTGTTGTTCCATGTCCAGTTCTAACTGTTGCTTCCTGACCTGCATACAGATTTCTCAAGAGGCAGGTCAGGTGGTCTGGTATTCCCATCTCTTTCAGAAGTTTCCCCAGTTTATTGTGATCCACACAGTCAAAGGCTTTGGCATAGTCAAGAAAGCAGAAATAGATGTTTTTCTGGAACCCTCTTGCTTTTTCCATGATCCAGCAGATGTTGGCAATTTGATCTCTTGTTCCTCTGCCTTTTCTAAAACCAGCTTGAACATCAGGGAGTTCACAGTTCATGTATTGCTGGCTTGGAGACTTTTGAGCATTACTTTACTAGCATGTGAGATGAGTGCAATTGTGCGGTAGTTTGAGCATTCTTTGGCATTGCCTTTCTTTGGGATTGGAATGGAAACTGACCTTTTCCAGTCCTGGGGCCACTGCTGAGTTTTCCAAATTTGCTGGCATATTGAGTGCAGCACTTTCACAGTGTCATCTTTCAGGATTTGAAACAGCTCAACTGGAATTCCATCACCTCCACTAGCTTTGTTCATAGTGATGCTTTCTAAGGCCCACTTGACTTCACATTCCAAGATATCTGGCTCTAGGTTAGTGATCACATCATCATGATTATCTGGGTCGTGAAGATCTTTTTTGTACAGTTCTTCTGTGTATTCTTGCCACCTCTTCTTAATATCGTCTGCCTCTGTTAGGTCCAGACCATTTCCGTCCTCTTCAGCAAACGTGAATTTTGTACCTAGGTCTGCTACTCTCCTTTGCTGTGTGACAGAGGACAGTCACAGTCTCCATGAAATCTTAGCTAAAAACTATGGAATCAAATTATTTGACACTGGCATCTTTAACCGATTTTGTCCATGTAAGGTAGATCAACTTAGCATGATCTGGAAATAACATGTATAGGAATTTATTATAGAAATAGTTAAGATATCTTAACCACCCACTGCAGTGATTTTGGGAGACCTGCAAGTTTGATTCAGTGGAATAAGATAGACGTGTTCATGGCTAGTAAGTAGAAGGTCAGAAGACCCAGAGGAGATACCTCATTAGCTATTATTGAAGATACTATTCATACATTTGGCTGATGTTGTTGACATGTTGACTTTCTGAGAAAATATTCTTCCAGCAGCACTTTACTGGCATGGGCTATGTTTTAAAGATATTTGGCTTTTCTCACATAAACCCAGTTAACTGTCATATTCTATCTTTCCAGGAATAACCAAATATGAGGTTGGCCAACAGCCAGTTTGCCAAGTCTTGGAGGATAATAGCTTATTATCTATCAACAGCCTTCTTTTAAAATCTCTTTATTCAATCCTGGCAGTACTTGTGATGCAGAGGTTATTTATAAGGCTGTGAATAAACGTCTTATTTTGGGTGTGAGCTGCCCTGAGTAGCCCTAGTCATTTAATTTTTCTGTTCAACAGCTCATTGTTGCTGTAGATGACCAAAACATGGACTCTCTTTCGACTCTTTGCTGAAACTCTCATTATTGTCTGAGAGCTTTGATATGTCTGACTTGCTGAGTGGTTAAGAATGGTCCAATGCAATCTTAGGTATATCCTGCAAATACAAATAAATAATAGGAAAATGTATTTAGTCAAATTTGATAGTTCAGATTCACAGGCAACAGTATTATAATAAATTTAGGTTTCTCTTCTGTAAAAAATGACCTCCATATTTAAGAGGAAAATCTGCTTTCAACAACTTCAATGAGAGGGTGATTTTTTTTTATCTTATAAAGCTTATTTGAACTAGCATATTAATGATTTATGAGCCAATAAGGGGACAATACAAGGGATTACATTTCTTTTGAGCTGTACAAAGTTGTAAAAAGCTTAGAGAAAAAGGACTTCTTTCAAGATAAATGTTTGTTGAACTGATTTATTGCACCCTTCTAAATGCTCTTGGATGAAAAGTTCATATCTAAACTCATTGTTTTATGTTGTTAAGTTTTCTAGAAGATGGGTTTGAAACCTGAATGAACATAGATTTAGCCATAATGCCTAGCCTTGATAATTCCAGTTGAGAATGTAGACACTGTGATTTTAGGGCAAGAAAGAATGGCATTCAATTTAGCGTTGTGGCTCCCTACGAAAAAAGGAAGAACCATGTGATCAGTCTTCTCTGTTTTGAATCTACTTGCATGATCTCACAATTCAATGAATATTTACTGAGTGCCTTCTATGTGCTATTACATGGCTGCATTGTAGCTATAGTAATAAAGAAGAAATGCAGTCTCTGCCTTCAAGGAGTTTATAGTCCAATGGAAGGGTCTGGACAAGGAAACAGAATATTAAAAGGCAGAGTTGCCACCAGAGGCGAATAGGATGGTTCTGGAATTTGTGGAGCATAGTCATGAGGGGCAGGGAAGACTTCTGGAAGATGGGCAGTCTGGGCTGAGCCCTGAATGGTGAGTAAGTTCTTACAGGTTAAAGGTAGAAGTGGAAGAAGATTGTTGAAAACAGAGGAAGTAATATGTGTGAAAGGCTTCAGATGACAGAGGAGGGGACTACAGCAGAAAGGGCAAGGGGTAAACGATCTTCCTCAGCTGCTTTTCATCATCATCAAAAGAACACCTTCCCTGTGGGTCAGTTGTGAGGCTCTGTGAGCCGTCATAGAGCGCATGCTTATCAATGGTTCCCTACTTTGAAAATGTTGTTCAGCTGCTCAGTCATGTCCAACCCTCAGCGACCCCATGGACTGTAGTTCACCAGGATCCTTTGTCTATGGGATTTCCAGGCAAGAATACTGGATCGAGTTGCCATTTCCTTCTCTACCCTCCAAAAGTACCTTCATTTAAAAAATTTTTGCACATGTGTTATTTAATTCTCACGGTAAACCTGTGAAATAGATCACATTATCTGGCTTTATAGATGAGGCTCCGAGGTGTGATAACTTCACCAAAATTACTTGAGTAATGAGCTAGAACTGAGTCTCGAGTAGCTTGTTTTCTTTCCTACACGGCCTTGCATCCTCATCTTCTCCATCTTCATCTGCCTAACAGTGGTCACCATTGTTAACAAAGCCTCTACCGTTGGTCAGATACTACCAAGCACTCTACAAATATGGGGCCACATAACCCTCATAACAACCAGGATCATCTGGAGAGGAGGAACCCATGTTCTTTTCACTCATCCTATCACCTATTTTGTGAAGAAGAGAGCTCACCCCTCTTCTGCCTTCAAACACAGTTGGAAAGCACTGATTTGTGGGGAGAGGGAAGGTTATTTAATAACAATTCCTTATATGAAGACGGAGGTCTTTTATCTTCTGAATACCATGCATTGTATAACCGATCAAGTTTTCCTCTTTGATCGACTGCTGGCCAGTTTTGAGCTAAATTTGTACGCACCTCTCTGCCTGAGCTATATTTGCACCTGCCTCTCCCCATGTCCCCTGCAAATCCATAGGTCTTTTTGGAATGTATTTTTGTATTAGCTCCACTCCTGTTTCTGTTTTATGAGATTAGTCTTATTCTTTCTCTTTTTTTCTCCCACATCTAGTTCATCTTACTGTTCCTGGAATAAAGCAGGGCATAAATAATTAAAATGTCATTAAATTACCTGAACATAGCAGGAATTTAAATGTTCTGCTTTGTTGTTCTCTGCTGCTGGAGGGTGAGTTTGTCCACGTCATTTCACTCCCTCCTCCCTAGGACCACAGTTTTTGCTTGTGAGTTGGCAGTCCAGGATTTCAGGTGCTCAGGGAGCAGGGGACAGAGTCTTGGCTTATCAGTCAGTTCAGTTGCTGAGTCGTATCCGACTCTTTGTGAACCCATGGACTGCAGCACGCCAGGCTTCCCTGTCCATCACCAACTTCCGGAGCTTGCTCCATCTAGTCGGTGATGCCATTCAACCATCTCATCCGCTGTCTTGGCTTATAGTGGCCCCAAATCTTTGCCAATAAACTTAGCCTAATTAGCCTTATATTAATATTTTTTTTTTCCTCTGATGCTCACTATTCACTTACTCTTCAGGTTTGCCTTGTCTTTATAAATAACAGTAGCTTTTTTTTTTTTTCCTTTTAAACAGATAAGCTTAAGGAAGAAGTCAAAGCTGTAACATCCTGTGTGCTTTCACTCTGGAAAGATGTACATGTAATTTACTGTAATTTAGAATGAATGATACGATGCAGTTTAGTAGATTTCTCCAAAAGTGGAGCATCAAAAATATACTGTATCTGCAAATGAACTTATTTATAAAACAGAACCAGACTCATAGACTTAGAGAACGAACTTATGGTTCCTGGGGGGAAAGATGGGGAGAAGGGTTAGGGAGTTTGGGATGGACATGTACACACTGCTATATTTAAAACAGATAACCAACAAGGACCTACTGTATAGCGTAGGCAACTCTGCTCAATGTTATGTGGCAGCCTGGATGGGAGGGGAGTTTGGGGGAAAATGGGTACATGTATATCCATTCAAAGGACTGAGTCCCTTTGCTATCTACCTGAAACTATCACAGCATTGTTTTTTTTTAATATAAATTTATTTATTTTAATTGGAGGTTAATTACTTTACAATATTGTATTGGTGCACTATCACAGCATTGTTAATTGGCTATACTCCAATAGAAGATAAAAAGTTTTTTAAAAAAGTATAAAAAGAATATGGTAAGTCTACAGGCACTCATTTGAAAATAAATTTTAAAATGTTAAAAACAATACTGTATCTGATGGAAAATAAGAAACATATTTCTTGGAGATGTTTGCCTAAATCAGTCAAATAATATTGTACTTGGGGCAAAGGACAGTTTAATATCATCAACCTGGCTCTTGGAGCCATGTCTAACTCTGCATGCTAATTTTGTGACTTTTTAAATCTGTATAGGTTAAAAGAAAACAGGAACACTCTAGTCTTGTAAAGATTACTCTGATGCCATGGAATTACTCTGTAGAATGCCTGATGCTCAGTGTCAGTTATTATCCTTAACTAGACTTCTGCATAGGCTTTGTATCTAAGCTTAATTGTTCCATTTCCTGAAAAGATTTTAATAGAAATAACAATAGTTATTATGATAACCACTGTGGGGTTATTATATATGTATATTGTATAAAGTATCCTCTATATCCATATGTATACTGTGTGTATCATATAAATGATTAAATAGAATACTCTCTACACATTGTATATAATACATACTGTTTTTTTGTTGTTGTTCAGTGCTAAGTCCTGTCTGACTCTTTGTGACCCCATGGACTGCAGCATGCCAGGCCTCCTTGTCCCTCACTATCTCCCACAGCTTATCCAGATTCATGTCAATTGAGTCGGTGATGCCATCCAACCATCTCATCCTCTGTCATTCTCTTCTGCTGTCACCCTTTCCCAGCATCAGGGTCTTTTCCAGTGTGTTGGCTCTTCACATAACGTAACCAAAGTATTGGAGTTTCAGCTTCAGCATCAGTCAGTCCTCCAATGAATATTCAGGGTTGATTTCCTTTATGTATTGTATATGGGAGTATATATGCTGCTACTGCTAAGTCACTTCAGTCGTGTCTGACTGTGCAATCGCATAGATGGCAGCCCACCAGACTCCCCCATCCATGGGATTCTCCAGGCAAGAACACTGGAGTGGGTTGCCATTTCCTCCTCCAATGCAGGAAAGTGAAAAGTGAAAGTGAAGTTGCTCAGTCACGTCTGACTCTTAGCGACCCCATGGACTACAGCCCACCAGGCTCCTCCATTCATGGGATTTTCCAGGCAAGAGTACTGGAGTGGGGTGCTATTGCCTTCTCTGGGGAGTATATATATGTATGTATATATGTCCAGTGTTTTTGCTACTTCTTGGTGTACTTTGCCTTTTACAAGACCTCACTTCCTCTCTGCTCTCCTGATCCCCCCTCCCTTTTTTTCCTCTAAGCATTTCTCAACATATTTCACTTGTTTACTGTTTGTCCCTGCCTTGTAGAATGTACACTGCAAAAGGGCATGGGGTGTGTGTGTGGGGGGGGTTTATTCATACTACAGTAATCCTCAACATCTAGAACATTACCTGGCTTGCAGTAGTCACTGGAATCTATATTGAATCAATGAATGATCTTCAAACATCATCAAATTTTCATTAATATGAGTTTTGATGATACTTGAAAAAGAAAAGGTACTTGTTTGGTTAAGGGCAGAAGCTCTTCGCGGTGGAAGTGGGTGCTTGAAAGGCTAAGGGAAAATACAGGTTTTAAGACTCTTTAAAAAGTGGTTGGTAGCTCAGAATTCTGTAACAAATTAGTTGCAGTCTTCTTGTCCTCAGTGAATGGAGTGCTGACTGTGAGCTAGGGCAAGACCAAATAGGAAACGTCCAACATGCCTTCAGAACACTAGCCATTTTTCTATTTATACACAAGGGTATTTTGACAGTACCAAGAGATATGAATATCTTAGTTGGAATTCACAGATGTCAAATATTTTTCTTGTGCAGCGTCTGGTCTGCTAACCCATCTGGGGTCATGGAAGTTGACCATTTTGTATCCAAATACCATATTAGTTCAAAACAATCTTAAGTCTTGATGGACACAGGAATCCTAAGATAAATTCAGCTCAACAGATATTCACATAACATATGTTATATGCAAGGATTCTGCAAGGACAGCAGGGGGCGTGAAGACAGACCCCTGTGCCAGACCTTTAGGAACCAACAGTCAAGTAGAGAGAATGAAAAGAAGTGCCAACATTCTGGGCTGAAAACAGAAGAGTTGTTTTATTTTCTATTCTTTGTGGAAAGTTTTAATTCTTCTGACTGTATTAATGATGAACTTTCTGAAAATGCCTGTCTCTTTATGAGAAGGCTTAATTTGCTACCTGTCACAGGTAGAGACGACTGTTTTTATATTCTTGGGGCTTCTGGATTTCTGTATGAAAGGAAAGTATTATTTACTAATACTTCCTTTGTGGCGGATAATGTGGTAGACACGATACTCCCTACATTCCATTTACTCCCCGCATTCCACTGTGAATCAGGTATAATTATTGCTCACATCATAGGTAAGGAAGCCGAAGCACAGAGAGATTAAGTAGTTGTTGCCAATTTACTGTTGTTTAGTCACTAAGTTGTGTCTGGCTCTTTTGCGATGCCCATGGACTATAGCCCACCAGGCTCCTCTGTCCATCGGATTTCCCAGGCAAGAATACTGAAGTGGATTGCCATTTCCTATTTCAGGGGATCTTCCCAACCCAGGGATTGAACCTGAGTCGCCTGTATTGGCAGGTGAAATCTTTACCACTGGGCCACCCATGGGTTATCAAATTCAGTTAGTAAATGGCAAATAGACTCCAAAAACATTTTTCTGACTAATATTATGCTTCTCCCTGCCCTGTTTTCCTTGTTTAACTGTAACTGAATATAAAGACTCTGAGAAGTAAGTAATATTATGGCATCAATTTTCCTGGTTCAAGGGAGAATATCACCATATGTTGTTATATATGCAGAAAACATAATTGTAACCTATGGTAAATCTTTCTCTGGTATATGAGATTTTTGAACATAAACTTACACCTGTATTACTCATATAAGAGTTGAATTTGTTGTTTATGTTCAGCACTCAGTCATGTCCAACCCTTTGCGACCCCATGGACTGTAGCACTTCAGGCTTCCCTGTCCCTCACCGTCTCCCAGAGCTTGCTCAAACCCATGTCCATTGAGTCAATGATGCCATCCAACCATCTCATCCTCTGTTGTCCCCTCCTGCCTTCAATCTTTCCTAGCTTCAGGGTCTTTTCTAATGAGTCAGCTCTTCAAATCAGGTGGCCAAAGTATTGGAGCTTCAGTTTCAGCATCAGTCCTCCCAGTGAATATTCAGGGTTTATTTCCTTTAGCATTGACTGGTTTGATCTCCTTGCAGTCCAAGGGATTCTCAAGAGTCTTCTCCAACACCACAGTTGAAAAGCATTAATTCTTCGGTGCTCAACTTTCTTTATGGTCCAACTCTCACATCCGTACATGACTACTGGAAAAACCATAGCTTTGACTATGTGGACCTTTGTTGACAAGGTAAAATCTCTGCTTTTTGATACAGTGTCTAGGTTTATCATAGCTGTTCTTCCAAGAAGCAAGCATCTTTTAATTTCATGGCTGCAGTCACTATCTTCAGTGATTTTGGAACCCAAGAAAATAAAGTCTGTCACTATTTCCATTGTTTCCCCATCTATTTGCCGTGAAGTGATGGGACTGAATGCCATGATCTTAGTTTTTGAATGTTGAATTTTAAGCCAACTTTTTCACTCTCCTCTTTCATTTTCATCAAGAGACTCTTTAGTTCCTCTTCACTTTCTGTCATAAGGGTGGTATCATCTACATATCTGAGGTTACTGATATTTCTCCTGGCAATCTTGATTCCAGCTTATGCTTCATCCAGCTCAGCATTTCACATGATATACTCTGCATATAAATTTAATACACAAGGTGACAGTATACAGCCTTGACATACTCCTTCCCCAGTTTGGAACCAGTCCGTTGTTCCATGTCTGGTTCTAACTGTTGCTTCTTGACCTGCATACAGGTTTCTCAGGAGGCAGGTAACATGGTCTGGTATTCCCATCTCTAAAAGTTTTCCAGTTTGTTGTGATCTACACAGTCAAGGGTTTTGGCGTACTCAATAAAGCAGAAGTAGATGTTTTTCTGGAACGCTCTTTCTTTTTCTATGATCTAAGGGATGTTGGCAAGTTGATCTCTGGTTCCTCTGCCATTTCTAAATCCAGCTTTAACATCTGGAAGTTCTTGGTTCATGTACTGTTGAAGCCTAACTTGGAGAATTTTGAGCATTAATTTGCTGGCGTGTGAGATGAGTGCAATTGTGTGGTAGTTTGGACATTCTTTGGCATTGCCCTTCTTTGGGAGTTGAATTACTTAGAAAGTTTTTCAAATATAAACTATAAATTGGTTACAAAACAGCAAGAGGACAGTAGTAACCAGCAAGGACTGTCATTCCATGACTGAGGATCTGCTAGATGCTGGATGCAGAGATTTTGCCACAAAAATTGAAAAGAGGAGAAGCAGAGTCAGCAACAGCATGTGGTGTTGGCTTGTTAGTCTTTTTGTGCTCAGAGCAACATTGAAGATAAATCTATTCTTTTGGTCCACCTATGTTTCTTCCTTTCTTTCTGTTTTTTACTGGTGACCATTTTTAAAGTCTTTATTGAATTTGTTACAGTATTGCTTCTGTTTTATGTTTTGGTTTTTTGGCCCCCCGGCATGTGGGATCTTAGCTCCCCTGACCAGAAATTAAACTTACATCCCCCACATTGGAAGGTGAAGAAGCCTCAACCACTGGACCACTGGGGAAGTCCCCAACCTATGTTTCAAATTGCATCCTGAAAGATGAGTATGTAGTACCACAAGATCTTGTTAATTTGAATTAGTTGATGGGAAAGACAATCTAAATTAATAAGAAACTTGAACCCAAGAAGAGATCTAAAAGAAATACATTTTTGTAATTTACAAGGAACTTGAATCAGAGACAGTTGGAGGGCTCAAGAAGATCCCTAGTCCTTGGGTGACATAAGACTAAAGTGTCCTTTTATTTTAAAAAAGCCATGGAGACTAGAGGGATCAAATGATTTTCCCCAAGCTCCCTAGCTGGTAAGTGATCTGAGAAATACCAGAATCCAGTCTTCTAAGAACAGGGCAGTCTGCTCCCATGTACGCTGAATTTAAAATGAACAAAATACTGCCCTTTTTGTATAACTTTTCATAAATGGATTTAAAAAATCATCACATGACATTTATTTGTATATAAGTGACTGCTGTTAAAGTGCTTTATCCCAATTATGGTTTTATTTTCTCCTTGTTGATACTAATTGACTTAAAAAAATTAAGTATAATTGACAAGTGAAATTGTAATATATTTAAATTATGCAACCTGATGATTTGATATACATAGATGCTGTGAAAAGATTCCTATCATCAATTTAGCACATCCATGACCTCACAGATTTACCTTTTTTTCTGGGTGTGAGAACAGAAGTTTTAATTGCTTATCAAATTTCTATTATAACATTCAGTAATATCAACTATAGTCATGTTATACATGAGGTCATTGGACCTTGTTCCTATTTATTTATTATTTATTTGGCTGCACCAGGCCTTAGTTGTGGCACACAGGGTCTTTAATTGCAATAAGCAAACTCTTTATGTGCCATATGGAGTCTAGTTCCCTGACCAGGGTTTGAACCTGGGCCCCCTGCATTGGAGCACAAAGTCTTAGCCACTGGACCACCAGGGAAGTCCCTGGACATCATTTCTCTTATAGCTGAAAGCTTGTACCCTCTTCCCAGCTTCTCCCTATTTTCCTCACCTTCCTAGCAGCCACCATTCTATTCTCTGCTTCTATGAGTTCAACTTAAAAAAATTCCATATGTCAGTAATCCCATGTAGCATTTTCTCTCTCTGTCTGGCTTAAAGGCCTCCATGTTCATCCATGTGGCTGCAGATGAGTTTTCCTCCTTTTTAAGGCTGAACAGTATTTCACTGTGTATGTGTGTATCGTATTCTCTTTACTCATTAATCAACAGACACTTGGATTATTTCCATACCTTGGCTATTGTGAATAATGCAGTGAGCACAGGAATATATATCTCTCTTTGAAATAATGATTTTGTTCCTTATGAATATATATTCTGAACTGAGATTGCTGTATCCTATGGTAGTCTGTTTTTAATTTTTTGGGTGGTCTCCATACTGTTTTCCGTGACGGCTGTACCAGTTTACATTCTAATGAACTGTGTCTGTGTCTGATGCCCTTACTGTCCTTTGCTGTCTTCTGCCTTTGTAGTGAGAGCCAGTCTAATAGGTATGAGGTGATATTTTATTGTGAGTTTGATTTGCATTTCACTAATAATTAATAATGTCAAGCACCTTTTTATGTACCTGTTGACCACTTATATATCTTCCCTGGAAAAACATCTATTCTGGACATTTGTCCATTCTAAAATTGGGTTTTTGGTATTGAGTTATATGAGTTCCTTCTATATTTTGGATATTCTTTATTGAGTATGTGGCTTGCAAATACTTTTCCCCAATTTCATAATTTGCTTTCTTTTCTTTTGTTGATGGCTTCATTTGCTATGCAGAAGCTTCATCTTTTTTTAAAAAAGAGAATTGGCAGTAGAAAAGTAAGTTGTGCTGTCTGGTTTGAATCATCCTTAATTTGAATTAGTGTGACCCAAATTAATGGAATTTTACTTGACTGTTTCAAAAGAGGATAGTATCACCATGAAGAAGATGTTCTGGTGAATTCAGGGGATATTTTGAATAATCCTTTGACAATCAATTTTTTATGTCCCTTATAAAATTGTTCTTTTTTTCTTACATATCCTCTGATCTCCTAAAGAACATTAATGTAGTATTTTCCTGTGGACTTGAGGATTCATTTCCAGTGAATATCTTTTTATTTTTGAAGCTTTTCTTTTGGGTCTCACTCTGTTTGCAATGTTCTGTGTAAAATAAAAAAAAATAATAGCTATAAATGTAGGTTTATAAGAAGACCTGTTCATTTGGTATGAACAGTTTCAACTGTGTGAACTTTTTGGCTGGTGCTGTTATATATGTTTCAGGTATATGACATAGTGATTCACATTTTTTAAAGATTATATTCCATTTTTAGTTATTATAAAATTCTGACTGTATTCCCTGTGCCATACAGTATATCTTTGTAGCTTATTTATTTTATGCATATATAGTAGTTTGTATCTCTTAAACCCCTACCCCAGCTTGTTCCTCCTCACTTCCCTCTCCTGACCAAGTTTACTAGTTTTATCTTTTTGATTCCATATATAAGTGATAACACAAAGTATGTGTTTTTGCCTGCCTGATTCATTTCACTAAGCATCATATCTTCTAAGTTCACCCATGTTGTTGCAAATGGCAAAATTTCACGCTTTTCTATGACTGAGTAGTACTCCACTCTGTGTGTGTGTGTGTGTGTGTGTGTGTGTGTGTGTGTGCGCGCGCACGCCATATCTTCTTTATCCATTTGTGTGAACTTTTTGAATCTATGGTTATCTAAGGAAAGATGCACATTGAACCTAAGCTCAAGTCAAAGAAAGTGACTTTTCTTTTAATTTCACTCTGTAAAAGGCTATTAAAATGAGACCAAAACTCAGCTCATGGGCATCATGTAAATAGTATAGCAGAGTGTGGTGTTCTTACCTAGATTAGTTTTCCTTTTTTCCAGTTTTATTGAGAAATAGTTGGCAGATGTCATTATATTAATTTAAGGCATACAGCATGATGATTTGATTTGAAAATATTGTGAAATGATTACTACAATATGTTCATTTAACATCTATCTTCTCATAAAGATACAATAAAAAAAAGAAGAAAGAGAATAATTTTCCCTTCGTGATGAAAACTTAGTATTTACTCTCCATAAATTTTCTGTGCATCTTGTAGCACCATTAGCTATAGTCATCATGTTCTGCCTTACATCCCTCGTAAATTATTTCTCTTATAGCTGGAAGTGTGTAACTTTTGGCCACCTTTTCCAGTTCCCCTTCCAACCACCTGTGGTAACCACAAGTCTGATCTCTTTTTCTATGAGTTTTGGGTTTGGTTTCACTTAGCATAGTGCTTCCAAGGCCCATTCATGTTGTCGCAAACGGTAGGATTTCCTCATTTTTTGATGGCTGAATCATAGTTCATTATGTATCTGTTGTTGTCTAGTCACTCAGTTGTTTCCAACTCTTTCTGACCCCGTGGACTGTAGCCCGCCAGGCTCCTCTGTCCATGGGATTTCCCAGGCAAGAATACTGGCATGGGTTGCCATTTCCTTCCCAAGGGGATCTTCCTGACCCAGCGATTAAAGACCTGTTTCCTGCATTGGCAGGTGGACTCTTTTGCACGGAGCCACCTGGGTGTCTCTCTCTCTCTATATATATATATCAACTTCCTGACCCTTCATTCACTGAGGAACACCTGTGTTGCTTCCATGTCTTGGCTATTCTAA
This sequence comes from Ovis canadensis, assembly GCF_042477335.2. Classification (NCBI taxonomy): domain Eukaryota; kingdom Metazoa; phylum Chordata; class Mammalia; order Artiodactyla; family Bovidae; genus Ovis; species Ovis canadensis. The sequence goes on along the minus strand of NC_091259.1, from coordinate 40,907,430 downwards.
ATAATGCTACTGTGAACATAGGAGTGCAGATATTTTTTGAGTTAGTGTTTTCATTTGAATATATTTCCAGCAGTGGATTACTGGATCATATGGTAGTTCTGTCTTTACTTTTTGAGGAGCCTCCATAGGGTTTTCTGTAGAGGCTCTATGTCGATTTACAATCTCACTAACAGTCTACAGGAGTTCCCTTTTCTCCACATCCTCACCATCATTTTTTACCTCTTTTCCTTTGGCCGATAACCATTCTAACAAGCATGGGGCTGATAACTCACTGTCGTTTTCATTTGTGTTTCCCTAATGGCTAGTGATGCTGAGCATATTTTCATGTACCCATTGGCCTTTTGTATATCTTCTTTGGAGAAACGTCTATTCAGGTCCTTTGTTCCTTTTTATCTGGGCTGTGTGTTGTTTTTGCTGTTGAGTGGTATGAGTTCTTTATATGTTTTGGATATTAACCCATTATCAGATATGGTTTTTTTTTGCTTTGTTGGTGGTTTCTTTTGCTGTCCAGAAGAGTTTGATACAGTCCCACTTGTTTACTTTTGATTCTGGTGCTTGTGCTTTAAGGGACTCTTCCAGGGAAGATGTCAGTACAGCTGGGTCCCTGGGATTGGTGCATGCACATTTCCCTGATATGAAGTTGCAGATGATGGAAAGCAGCCCCTTTGAGGTGATCATTTTTCCCAGTCTGTGTTTTTCTTGGCTTGGGTATGGAACACGGAGGTCTCTGAGCCCTTGAAAGAAGGGCCCCCCATGCACGTACTGCTCAGCTCCCAGGCCTGTGTTTGTGGAAAAAGTTCTTAAAGAAACAGATTGGAATTGAATAAGCTCAAGTATTCTCTTGGGAGTTTCCACGAAAGTTGCTTTAAAAAATTTTTTCCCCCTTCACGAGCTTGTGGAAATGTCTCAGGGCTGCCTCATATGGAGAGATTTGCACATTAAGCAAAAATTTTTCATAATTCATATCCCTTTCTCTTCTCCCAGGGCTTCAACACACAGGCAGCCTTATTTGCATTCTCCAGCATTCATCTCCCTGCTTCCTATTTATTTCAGGACTGTCTTAGGGAGTTACAGAACCCTTCTCTCCGGCTCCCAGCCTGTGTCTCTTGTAAGTCAGATAGTTGGTTGAGTTCAGAGTGGAAGGAAACGGCACTTATTCACATGGAAAGTGTCTTTCTGGACACCCACTGGCTTTCTGGACACCCACCCACTTTCTCTGTATTTCAAATCCTTGAATTGAGAGCCAGAAGAAATAATAGGAGGCTGAAGGATTCAATGACAAAGCCTTAGAACCAAGTACCATTCTCTGTTCTCTCTGCTTCAGGAGTGATTCTTAGCATGAGGATGTTTCATAAACATTGGCTTAAGTGTACGGACAGATTCCCCCCACCCCATAAAAGATGTTTGTCTAAAAGAAATTAATTTCCTTTAGAAGCATTGCTGATTCTTTCAGACCAAAGAATGTACTTAAACATTTTCGAGCATTCTAACTAGTAAGTGAAAACCTGTTACTCTGAACATTTTTGAAGCATTAAGAGCTATTTGAGAGAATAATTTATGTTCTGAGTAAATGTATATAATAATATGTTGTACTAAGAACAATCCCCCTTGCGCCTTTGTCTCCATATCAGTGAGGAGCCGAACATCGAACCCTCCTCTTGTATTGTCCTGGTGAGTCCCTTACTAAGTCTGATGGTGAACATCAGTCCATCTCACTCAGTCTAGACATCAGGGCCCAAAGGGAAGAAGAAACTGCATTCAACTCACTAACCTTGCTTCTGCTTCTGGGTTCCTGCTCTATCTTGGAGGAAGTATGATATAGTACATTAGAGCACTAATTAATTAGTCCATTCATTCAATCCATACTGTCTAGGTACCTATAGTATGTAGGTCTAGGTGCTTGCACTATGTGGAATGCTGGGCTAAATCCATATTTAAGAGCTATGAGTTAGCTGTTCAAGATAGACATGAAAAAGTGAAAGTGGTAGTTGCTCAGTTGTGTCCAGCTCTTTGCGACCCCATGGACTAGCCTTCCAGGCTCCTCTGTCCATCCATGGGATTCTCCAGGCAAGAATACTGGAGTGGGTAGCCATTCTCTTCTCCAGGGGATGTTCCTGACCCAAGGATCGAACCCAGGTCTCCTGCATTGCAGGCAGATTCTTTACCATTTGAGCCACCAGGGAAGCCCACCCATTCATTCAATACACACTCTCTAGGCGCATGTGGTATGTGGGTCTAGGTGCTTATAGTATGTGGGATGGTGGGTTAAATCAGTATTTAAGAGCTAAGAATTAGCTGTTCAGGATCAACATGTACACCAGTAAATGAACTGAAGTATTATACATGCTATAATAGAATGTATGTAGGAACAATGGGGAGAAATAGAGAACCTCTGTCTTCATGAGAGATGCTTGATACAAGAGGGCACTTAGCATTTCCTGTGGCTGGTCTCACCAGGGAATTAACATAGAAATGAAAAGTCTAGTGTTCTCTAAGAAGCACCTTGTACTTTTTCATGCATTCTCTTAGCGCTTCCTAGAAACCATTATGAAAAGCTTACATCCCACCCAGCTGACCTCCCAGTGCTGGTGGTTTAGGAGCATCTGTTGCTAGTGAGGATCACTGGCGTAGAACACTGACCCGGACAGAGTCTGTGTAAGAGTTCACAAGAGATCACAACACAGATCTCAATATGAGTAAATTAACCAATGACATGTGCCCTTTTCCTAGCTTTGTTGCTGACTCATTGTGTGACCTCCTTGGGTTTTCTGTTTATTAGTTGTAAAAATGACTGCTCTGTTTTATTTCATGGGGACTGATACAAAAGATCAAGTGAGAAGACCAAGGAAATATTTTGAAATGTGTAAAGTGCTTGAAAAAATGATACATATGTAAGGAAATGCCATTTATCATTGTATTTTGGGAAAAAAATAACATGACATAGTAAACATGGGTAGGAGAGAAGGAAGAAAGGAAGGAAGCAGGGGAGGCAGGAAGGAAGCAAAGAAGGGAGAAAATAAAGGGGACATGAAGGAAAAGGAACAGAAGAGAATAATAAAATGCAGCACATTCTTAGACACCCGAATCCAGGCTGTGGTTTCTGCATAATGCCAAGGTGTGTCAAGGAGGTACTGGGAGAAGTGGAGAATACGGTCAGGGAGGATCCCAGTAGGCTCAAGGGCTGTGACCTTCTAGGCTTATTTGGATTCCCCTATTCAGCGACTGGAGTTGATCTTTGCTGCTTCTGCTTCTACTGCAACTATTGAGGAAAACTTTTTTGGATAAATAAATGACATGAAACCAACCCTTATAAGGTCAAAAGATATATGATGAGACATCAAAAACATAAAACATAAAAACATAAAACGTGGAGGAGGTGATTAAAAATGTTGAGCTTGAAAATGGGATCAAACTTAAGTTGTTACCAACTTATTAAAATAGTCTGTTATAGATTTAAGTTGTTACATGTAAGTTTCATGGTAACCACAGAGCAAAAGCCTACAGTAAATGCGCCAAAGGTAAAGAGAATGGAATATAAGCCTACTACTAAAGAAAGTAATCGGACCACAAAGAAGAGAGCAAGAGAAGAAGACCCGTGGAGGATTCATGTTGATGTATGGCAAAACCAATACAGTATTGTAAAGTAAAAAAAATAAATAAATAAAATCAATAAAGAAAAAGGAATAGAGAGGAACTGCAAAAGAGGAAACAGTTGATAAAAGAGCAGTAAGCACATACTATCAATAATTACTTTAAATGGACTAAATTCTTCCATCAAAAGACAGAATTGCTGAATGAATGAGAAAAACAGAACCTATCTATATGCTGCCTACAAGAGAGACACTTAAGATGTAAGGAAATCCACAGAGTGAGTGTGAAGGGATGGAAAAAGTTCCATGCAAGTGGAAACCAAACAAAACTGGAGTAGCTACATGTATATCCGACACAATAGACTTTAACACGAAGACTGAAATAAGAGGTGCAGAAAGGCATTATATAATGATAAAGGGATTAATCCATCCAGAAGTTTTTACGTTTGTGCATATTTATACACCCAACATAGCACCTACAGGTATGAAGCAAACATTAATTGAATTAAAGGGAGAAATAGAGAGCAATGCAATAATAGTAGAGGACTTTAATACCTCATTTAAATCAATGGGTTGATTACCCAAACAGAAAATTAAAACCATAAGGAAGCATTGGCCTTAAACAACACATTAGGCCAAAAGGGCTTAGCATAATAGAATATGCCATCCAAAAGCAACAGAAAATACTTTCTTCTCAAGGTAAAATTCACTGCTACTCTGGTCCTACCAAATCACTTGAAATTCTTAAAACTCACTGTGCCATTTCTGCCTTAATGTCTGTATATTCTCTTTCTCCTTCTTGAAAAGGAAAAAAAAAAAAAAAAGGAAAAAAATCTACTGACTCCTTTTTTTTTTTTCCTTGCCAAACACAGTTTCTGCTCATCCTTCAAGACTCAGCCCAAGCTCTCAATCCTTCTATAAAACCTTCCCTGACTTTCCCCCAGGACAGCTGGTAGCTCTTTCTTCAGCTCCTCTTGACCCTTTCAGAGGCAAGGACTTGTCTTTTTTCACCTCAGTATCTTGATGCTTAATATAGTGTCTGGCAAGCAATTCATTCTAAAATTCGATTAATACAAATGTACATCAAATGACATGTCAGAATGAATTTTCCCCAGTCCATTTTGGAATGAATACGGTGAGAGAGAATTGAAACCAGGTTTTCTGAAATAAACTGCCTTTGATTTTTCTCCATTTCCATCATTAGGCCAGGATCTTATTACTTAGATCCTTGAAATGGCCTTGGAACATGTTTCCTGGATCCAGAGTTTCCTCTCCACCAAACCACTCTCCATGCAATCTGTAAACAGATTAATCTTTCTAAAAGTAATATTTATACCACTCTTCAGTCTAAAACTTTAATCTCTCTTTTTTCTACCCAATAAAGTTCAAACTCCTTAGCCATGTATTTAAGACTTCAAAATCTGTTCCTCAACTTACTTCCTGCTTTATCTAACACTACCTCCAAGCAAAAGCTTTCTCTTGTAACCACCTGCACTGTTTGCTGTGGTCTGTATGTACCCAGCCAGGCTCTTGTTTGAAATGTCTGCCTTCTTCATTTCAGTCGTCATCACCATAGCCCTCCCAACATCCTTCTGCTTGCCCTCACTCTTCTTTTTTGACCCTACTTTGGGATTCCTTTTTGTACCACACATTTCATTCAGAAATGATCCCACAATGTCTAATCTTCCTCTAAACACATAGGTTTATACCACCCACTTTGAACTTGTCGCATATTACATTACCTTGAAGACCTAGAACACCTTGGTTCTAGTTCTAGTTTCGGCATTGATAAAAATGACTTATTCATCTTTGAAGTGGGACTGGTGATAGCTACCCATTTACCTTTGTTACAGTATGGGAGAGATCAAGTGTGAAAATGGTATTTGTGTGAAAGTACTGTACACTGTAAGAGGGTTCTTGTTATATTTTATCTTTGATGTAAGGTTGCAGTTCTAAAGAAAGCCAGATCTACGTCTTATACATAGGTACTTTCTCTTTGCATCCTGAACGGTTTGAAGTCTGGTGCCTTGCACATAACAGGTGCTTAGGAAATGTCTCTTGAATGAATGATGAATCATCTCTGCAGGAAAGAGGGGGAGCCAGCTCATTGTCCCCACAGGGTTTGTTTGTTGACAACTGAGACTCGGGATCATCCTGAAATGTGAGATCATGTTTCAAGCTCTTTCCCCTCAAACCCCACCTGCCACCCCCATACATTCACAAAAAAAACTGCTTATTCCCTGTGTCTCACTGCTGCCTCTGTGCTTTAGAAAGTAAACAGCAGAACCATGAACACCTGCCATTCATTTTACTTTGATGCTAGTACTCGGCTAAGCCCTTGGACCCTTTGCCCAAGCAGAAGACCTAGGAAGTGTTATCAGGTTGCGTATATTTTCTTGGTTGTGATGAAGATGACAAAGGCCAGTAAACTATTCCACCTTGTTATGGGGAGAGAATGACTGTTAGAGTTAGAAATTGGATATAGATAGCTTTGTGCTTCTTGGTGTTTAGTGTTCTATTAAAGTCATGATCTGAGGCATGTCCTCAAATAGACATGCCTGTGAAGATGAAAGAGCAGTTCTGAACATTATTGTGAAAGTGACTGGTACTCAAAATGAAGGGCCAGCAATGCATCTGGTGATATTCATGCAGCTGAAGTGCCTGAATAAGAAGGGTGTACGTTTTACACTTGTGGGATATCTGAGGTGGGTGTCTGGGTGTCACTTCTGTGCCATACCAAGCCATATTTGGAGCCTAAGTCCAAAAACAAAATCCATAACACTGGCTGATCCTGTCTTTAAAAATGTGTACCATGTTCATCATGGATTTTCTGGCATTAATTTTATTTTTATAATGCTGCATTAAATATTATTTGGGCTTTCCAGGTGGTGCAGTGGTAAAGAATCTGCCTGCCAGTGTAGGAGATGCGGGAGATGCAGGTTAGATCCCTGAGTTGGGGAGATCTTAAGGAGTAGGAAATGGCTTCGCACTTCAGTATTCTTGCCTGGAGAATTCTATGGACAGAGGAGCCTGGTGGGCTACAGTCCATGGGGTCGCAAAGAGACACGACTATGCATGCATGCATGAAATATCATTTGTGTTTTAAAAAACTTTTTATTTTATATTGGAGTATACCAATTAGCAATGTTGTGATAGTTTCAGGTGATCAGCAAAGGGACTCAGCCATAAATATACATGTGTTCATTCTCCCTCAAACTCCCTTCCCATCCAGACTGCCACAGAACATTGAGTAGTTCCCTGTGCTATGCACTAGGTCCTTGTTGGCTATCTGTTTTAAATAAAATTTCTCTTGATGACAGAGATTTTGACTCCATCTTACATCTATGCCTAAGGCAAGTGCCTGGCTCTACCTCCTTTGATTTTAATGTGAGTGTCTATGTGTGCCCTGGTAACAAATGAAATAGTTTAAGCATTGTCTCAATTCCAGAAAGAGTACAGGTTTCTTTAAAGAAGCATAAATTAAGAAGGTAATGAATGTATACAATGTAGCCTACAAAACCAGAGAATAAATCATTATCCTTATACTAACAGTGATTCTTTTTAGATTTCTGCTAGGTGCTTTCCAGATCGCTTTGGTCACACATGATGTCTTGGAATTTGCAGTCTAGCTACATAGACGTGTATACGTGCAGGGACATTTAGAGGTGGTTGAAGTTTAGTGAGCACACACATTGTTCTACATGCTCTCTGAAGCAGGTTTTCGTGTTTTATCTTCTTTTATCTTTTTCATAACAGTCCTGTGTGATAATATTATACCCATTAAGAAAGAGACTATTTTTTAGAGCACTGTTTTGTTTACAACAAAACTGAGCACAAAATACAGAGAGTTCCCATTTCTATCCTCTCCTCACCAAACACAATCTCTCCCACTATCAACATCCTCCACCAGAGTGGGGCATTTGTTACAATTGATGAGCCTACATGGACATACCAGAGTCTATAGTTTACCTTAAGGTTTACTCTTGGTGTTGTGAGTTCTCTGGGTTTGGACAAATGTGTAATGACATGTGTCCACCACTCTAGTATCATACAGGGTATTTTCACTGCCCTAAATATTCCCTGTGTTCCCCCTATTCATCCCTTCCTAACCTCTCACTATGGCTGCTGGCAACCACTGATCTTTTTACTTTCTCCATAGTTTTGCCTTTTTCAGGATGTCATGTAAGTGGAATCCTATAGTATGAAGCCTTTTTAGATTGGCGTCTTTCATGTGGAAAGGTACACTGAAGTTTCTTCCTTTTTTTTTTTTTTCCCATGGCTTAATAGCGCCTTTCTTTTCTTTTTAAAAATGACTTTATTTGTTTATTTAGTTTGGCTGTTTTGGGTTTCATTGCAGCTCAGGCTTTCTCTAGTTGGGGTGCATGGGCTTCTCATTGCAGTGGCCTCTCTTGTTGTGGAGCAAGGGCCCTAGGGCATGGGGGCTTCAGGAGTTGCGGTTCCTCGGCTCAAGAGCACAGGTTCAATAGTTGTGGTGCACAGGCCCAGTTGCTCTGCAGCACGTGAGCTCTTCCTGGATCAGGGGAGAGCTATCTCTTGTCTCTTATCTCTGATCTCGTGTCCCCTGCATTGGCAGGCAAATTTGTTGCTGCTTAGCCACCAGGGAAGCCCTATAGCTCCTTTCTTTTTAGTGCTGAATAATATTCCACTGTCTGGATGATATTATATTCATTTTCATATGAGGAAAATGAGGCTCTATACCAAAGTCACAGTGAGCAGAGGGCCAAAACTGGAGCTCCAGATCTAATGCCTACTTGAGTGCAGTGTTTACAAATCTATAGTTGCTTCAGATAAGAACGCAGAGGACATCGTCTAGATATGTACGGATACAAAAGGAAAGTGCATAAGTGGCGCCTTGGATACGTGGTGAAGTCTTCAGAGCCTCTTTTGCTAAGGCATGATTGGGACAAGCTGTCATTCTTCCTTTGGCGATTCCAGTAATGTTTCAGGGAGTGAGGAGTCCTTAGGAGGTGTTTTAAAGGCTTCTTGATGAAAGAAAGAGACTGAGACTTGGGAATTTCCCAGACATATGATGTCAGTTGACGAATGTAGGCCATGTGAACAAGTCAACTTCTTGAGAAACTTGCATGCAAAGCAATAGAGTCCTGTGCACCAGCTATCAAGGTAGTGCAGCTAAAGGATGACAAAACCACAGCTCTTTCAACAGAATCAAGTTTATGTCTCTTCCTTTGACATTTTTCTTCTCTACTGAACAGTGGTTTAAAGTCAGGCCTGGTGCTAACTGCTTTATATATTGATTATATAATTCTCATATACCTTTTTTTTAATTTATTTTTTTAGTGAAGGATAATTGCTTTACAGAATTTGTTGTTTTCTGTCAAACCTCAATGTAATTCTCATATATCTTTAAGGCAGTTGCCACCTTCTGCCCAGTCTACAGATATGGAAATTCTGTACCTAAAGAGAAGAGACTTGCCTAAGTATTTAATGGGGTGAAATTTGAACCCATGTTGATCTGATTGCAGATCCAAACTCTTACCATGTTTCATAGAATCTGGCGTCAAAGTGTGTTAAACAGATGTTAATTACTGTTTATCACATTTGATCATCGTCCCTACACTTCTGAAGAAGTATGCAGGGGCACTTACCATCAGTAAACATGCACTAAATCTATCATTCGGGCTCCTCCCTATACCCGCTGCGTTGGTAATGGTGGGAGCCTCAGCTCGAGCTTGGTAATAAAAACTCTCCTGCTTTTGCATCAGAAAAAAAAAAAAAAAATCTATCATTCAGTAAAATGGGCTTATTTTCTGTTTTCAGCCTATAGATTTTAATATGTATCAATGAGATATAACTTATTAATTATGTAGGTCTTCCATTTTCTCAGGTATATCAATATTTTGACCTGTTATAATCTGAGGAAAGTAAATTAAAATCTGTTACTACTAAAATAATGTAAAATAAAATAAGGATGTGCCAAGCACATTCAAGTTGCCTAGATGGAGCACTGATTCTTGTGATAGGAGAGAGGAGAAACATGGTTTGTGTCTTTGATATATCTGCAGTTATGTGTAGTTACACCAAACATTTCCACTTCTTAAAAGTAGAGAAGTTATATTGCGAGTTGGCAAATTGGCCAAGTCTTGTATCAGCAGCCCATAATGCACAGAAGAGAAGCCAGCATTTGCTGAACACTGTGGCTATGCTTTTATCTCCTCAGTGATAAGACATCATTTTGTTCACTTTATAAGTAAGGAAACCGAAGCTCAGAAGAGTAGTTTGTTCAGTTACCAAAGAGTAAGTGGCAGAGTTAGAATTTCCCCTCACACCTGTGTTATTCAAAAGCCTTTGCTCTCTCCTAGTACATCTGGATGCTTCTTATTAAGCTCAGTTTTGTGGATACATGTTGTTTCTGATTTTTATATGTTGCCTTTGTTGAATGTGGACTGTTGGATACCTCGTAAAGGCAGACCTGGTTATTAAAAATGCCTATGAGGAGAAGAGATGTCAGGAGCATGTTGAGAGTTTAATGGCAGTTCTGAAGTACTCCAGTATTCTTGCCTGGGAAGTCCCATGCACGGGGAGCCTTGCAGACTACCGTCCGTGGGGTTGCAAAGAGCTGGACATGACTTAGTGACTAAACAACTGAAATACTCGGGTGCTCTGTTAAGGAAATACTCAAATTCACTGGTCTTATCCTCCCACTTTCCTATTCTCTTTCTATAAGGTGGGTTGAAAAATAGCATAGTATCAGCTCTAGAGTCCTGGCCTATCTACAATGTCCAAATATGTATGGATACGAACGGGAAGTGCATTAATCACGTATGGTTTTGCATATGGTTTTCTGCAACTTTGGGTGTTGGTTTCCCTTTTGTGCAAAATGAGAAGGGGCTGGACACATTGTGTTCCTTAGTCTGTGTCTTTATAATTCACCTCTGATCTGGGGGTCTGCTTCCACTCAGTCTTCCTTAATTCAGGAATATGAGCTGGCTCTTCATCTTATAAGATCTTTATTTCTTATTTTTCACTGTAATTACAAAGCACCAGTTACACTTATACAACCTGCAACACTTTCTCTACTTGTCCTAAGTTTGTGTAGCTCTCAGTGGTTTATAAAGCCCCATTATCCACTGTGCAGTGTGTCTCATTTTCTCTCTCAGTAACCCAGATGAATGGAGGCACCATCAAGCATAGGTTTGAGTTACTTAGCTTTATCTGAAAAATGTGCATAATATTAGTGTCTGTCTCCTCAACAGGCCATGGGGAAGAAATAAGTTGATGCACATCATGTGGTGAGCAGGGAGTCCGCAAGCGTCATCAGTGTTGAGCGTGTGCCGGCTAGTTTTTGGTGGCTTCCTCCAGATCTACGCATTCCTGCTGACGGAGCAGGTCTAGAACCTCAGTGCTCAACTCAAAGAGAAGTGCTCTTACTCCTACATTCTCCTGCTTTTCAAGGTCTGGGGGAGAAACTGGAAGGAAAATTTCTTCTGGGCAAACAATGGACTGTTGGCTTAGATCTTGGGTCTGTGGGCACTCAGTGTACCCACTCAATATGTCTTACAGCTGCCCACTCTGCTTCAGGCACTGTGGAGGCTCAAATAAAAGCATGGCCCTGTCTGCACGTGCAGAGAACTCACGTGTATCGTGTGAGATAGAAATGTTAAAAACAGCGAGCCAGGCTTTTCACAAAGGTCATTTTATTTTTTTAAGTTTTTTTTTTTTTTTTAATGTGGCCCATTTTAAAGTCTTTATTGCATTTGTTACATTATTGCTTCTGTTCTTCATGTTCTGGTTTTTTGGCTCTGGGGCATGTGGAGTCTTAGCTCCCCAACCAGGGATCAGACCCACACCCCCTGCCTTGGAAGGTGAAGTCTCACCCACTAGACCACCGGAGAAGTCCCTAACAAATGTTATTATACGCGAATAATGAAAACAGGTGCAAGATGCCTTGGCGTGAATAAAGAAGGAAGCACCCAGGTGCCAGGGGGAATTTGGCAAAGTTATATTTGAGCTGAGAGTTCTGAGCGATGTGGTATTTGCTATACAAAATGCTGGGGAAAGGAAGGGCATTACAAATAGTGGGGATAGTGTGTACAGAGGGAAGAACGTGAGGGAACACGCACACCCAGGAATGCAAGCAGCTCTGTATGCCTGGAGCCCAGCAAGCGTCTGAGGGGTGGACAGAAATGGAGTCTGAGGAAGAGGGTAGGAGTCATATGGCAAAGGGGCTGTGTATCACATAAGGGGATGGACATTTATCTTGAAGGCAACAGAGTAACATTTCATCATTTTGAACCACCGAAAAATGGCATGTTCTCTTATTTTAAGAGTGTTCTCGTGTTTATGTGGAGAAGAATTGGAGAGTGCAGTTACTGGAAGCAGGTGTGTTTTTAAAATAAAATTATTTTAGTTGGTCTAGATATGAATTGCACAATTCTGAGCCATGTTGGGAAGTACCTTAGGAGGCTTGTTTGTTGTTGTTCAATCAGTAAGTTGTGTCTGACTCTCTCGCGACTCCATGGATTATGTAGCCCACCATGCTCCTCTGTCCATGGGATTTCCCAGGCAAGAATACTGGAGTGGGCGGCCAAATTTTCTTCTTCAGGGCATCTTCCCACCCAAGGATCAAACCCATGTCTCCTGCCTTGCAGGTAGATTCTTTACCACTGAGCCAGTTACAAACAGGATTGCTATGGTTTTGACACATCGTGGAGTTTAGATTTCATTGGTGACTAGGTTACTGTGTGCAAAGTGCTGGGCCTGAAACGATTTCAAATACTATTTCTGCAAACACCACATTGCCCTTTGAAAAATATGTCTGGGAAGTCAAATTCTTTTTTTTCTTTTACTACTACCTTTTAGGCAAGAGAGACTTTGGATACAGAATCAGACTGCAACCTTGGAAAACTGCCTCTAGGTTGATGAGCTATTTTGGAGATATTTGGGAGGATTGGTTATTGGGAGTGGAGAAGTTGTTAGAGGAAGGAAGTAGAACTGACTCCCAGGTTTCTGGCTTGGGTGATAGAGTGGATGGTTGGCCATTGTTGGCAGAAGCCGTAAGATGTCATGTATTAGCATGGGAGAAAAGGGCACTCACTGATGATATTAATAGTTCTTCTTTAGTGATGTTGAGTTTTAGTTTCCTGGAGGTCTTTGAAAGAAGTCTTGGGGGACTTTGAAAGTATCTGTCTGGAGTTCTGGAGAGAATCCTAGAATGACAAAGGGACTGTGGGTGAGCTGTATCAGGAAAGTGTGACGGACTTGTAGCTTCGGCTATGGCAGAGATGGCTCAGGGAGAATGGGAGCGGGAAGTCGTCTTGTTTTCCCTGTGTCTGCAGAGACCAGGGAGTTTCACCCCATGAATGAGATTGTTGAATGAAGCTCCTCTGAGAACCAGAGGTCCAGGCACTTCACTGGGGCTGTACATTTCTCAGCGTGACTGGGAAGTGATGAGACAGCCAGGAGGTGATTGAGGCTTCCTCCTCCCCACTGCTCACCTCTGCCATATCATTGCTTTTCTGAGACTGAATCAAATACAGATGAGGAGAGAAAAAACAGAAGAGTCTACTGGGCTATGTGGAAAAGACCCATAGTTCATGAGGACTGGAGATGAACCCCTCAAACTGTTGGTGATCATGATGCTGATGGTGATGATGTATGATGCATGTTAGTGATCATGTTATTCTTGAATGTGTGTCTCCATTCCCAGATGCTGTGAGGGATGCTGGAAAATGGACCATCTTAATTATAGTCAATATTCCTTTTTTGTGAGTGAGGCATGTTTATATATATATATATATATATATATATATATATATATACACATATATATATATATGTATGTATATATATAAAAATTAACCCCCATTCCCCAAGTTCCTTTCTCCAGAAAGCTATTCCAGAATGGGTAGCTCTCTGGATATTTTTCTCAGAAGAGCTTCTCTTTTCAGTTCAGAGTTTTATCAGCAATTCTTATGCTAAGAGGGGTCAGGAGATGAGGCATTTCTCACGTTACTCTTGAAGCTACTCATGAATAACGGCCTATATCACCTCTATTGTCTGCCCCCAAACATAAGCAACCAGACAGGCAGAGGAGAAATTAAAGATCACTGAATGAGCGAGAGAGAGAGGGGCAGGCTAAGGCCGAGATGGTAGGAAGAGGTGAAAAATGCAAGATGGGGCAGAGGGTTATGCAGGGGGAAATGTTTGAGTTGATTACTCAACAGATAGAGAATAAGTCAGATTCCCTAGCTTAAAGGCAAGCAAGATGAACAACAGAAAAGTATTGTGAAATCTTCTAGTGAGATTAAGGGCATCCCCACCGAAGAGTGATGTAGCTAAAATAAATGAGGGGTCATTATTCTAGGCTGAATGCATAATGGATTAAGAAGTTCACAGGGCTTTTCACCACCTCTTCATACCATTACTGGTGATTTATGTTGCAGTTTCTGCTGGGTGGGGGGTGGGTGGGTGATGGAATCTGTCTCTGAACAATTTTCTTCCTTCATCAGTGAATTGATTTCCTTGGGCTCTGACTGGGTTTTAGGTTTGTGAGAATCAAGAGGGACAAGAAAAGTCCAAATAATTCCAAACCATCTTGGAACTTGCAGTGTGATTTCTTGATGGGAAGGCTGTGTGTAGTTTTTGCTGTCTATAAGTGATGTGATGTATGAAAATGGTGCCTTCTGCTGACTTGAAAGCATCTCACTTGCCTACCAGAAAACTCATCCAGGACTCTCAAGAGAGAGGCAACATTTAAAATGAAAACTTGGTGAGGCTTCCATGCTGTGCCGGCTGAGTCATTTTATAGCAAGAGGAGGCAACAAAGAATACACCAACCAAGGAGGTCACAGAGTGTGACCGAGGTCTGTGAGAAGGCACGCGGTGCTGCTGGATGAGAGCAAACCAAGCCCTTTGTGCTGGGGCTCAAGTCTGGGGAGTGATGGATGCTTATGCACCGAGGAGGCTCCGAGCATCCTGTCCTGTGGTTGTGCTGCTCCTGGGCCCCGAGAGATGATTGGCTGGGGGGTGGGGGGGACGGGACCTGGACTTTTGTTTCAATGTCTTCAGAGCAGTGACATCAGATTTGATAGGCTCTTGGTATCTTCAGAGAGGCAAACTTTATGTTCCTGTGAAGTGAAGTGAAAGTCACTCAGTTGTATCTGACTCTTTACAACCCCATGGACTATATAGTCCATGGAATTCTCCAGGCCAGAATACTGGAGTGGGTAGCCTTTCCCTTCTTCAGGGGATCTTCCCAACCCAGGGATCAAGCCCAGGTCTCCCACATTGCAGGCGGATTCTTTACCAGCTGAACCACCAGGAAAGCCCAAGAATACTTCAGTGGGTAGCCTATCTCTTCTCCAGGGGATCTTCCTGACCCAGGAATCAAACTGGAGTCTCCTGTGCAGATTCTTTACCAGCTGAGCTTTTCTCAGGGAAGCCCAATATGTTGCATAGGAACAGATGTTCCTATGTTTCTTATTAAAGTTTGTTAGAAGTAAGTAGAAAGGAGCCCTTTAATCCTAATGGGGAGCCAGAGCTGAGACTTCTGATTGCTTATAATGGTAAAACCACAGCAAAATCACTGCAACCCTCCAAGCCTTTCTTGAAAAAAAGATTACCACCTGCAAAATCCGTGAAGACATGAAGAGAGTAAAACAGTGTTGCACTACGGCCTGAATCTTCCTCATTTTGTTTCTAAACAAGTATTTTAAGGCAACAGTCTCTTCTTTTGCTTGTCAGTCTGGCACTAATGAATGTAAAGCAGCGGTTGCATTCTGGGGTCCTCTGAGAATATGCTTCCACTTGGCGGTGGTGGTGGCAGTGATGGAGATGGTGGTAGTTATGGCAGAAGCAGTGATGGTGGTGGTGGTGGTGGTAGTTATGGTGGAGGTGTTGGTTGAGACGGTGGTAGTTATGATGGTGGTGGTCGTTAAGGCACTGGTTGTGGTGGTGGAGGTGATGGTCTTCCATCCCAGAGCTAAGAGGGGTCTGACATATGCAGGGTATCTTTCAAGTAAGATGGTTCAGGGACTGTTGTTCTAAGGACTGGCTCATACTCACATCATGGACCCTTTGGGTTAAGATGGTAACAAATCAGAATCGATAGAATCAGAATTGTACATGGAAAGAACTTTGTGATGTCTTTCTTGTCGATTACA
This sequence comes from Ovis canadensis, assembly GCF_042477335.2. Taxonomy (NCBI): domain Eukaryota; kingdom Metazoa; phylum Chordata; class Mammalia; order Artiodactyla; family Bovidae; genus Ovis; species Ovis canadensis. The sequence continues at coordinate 40,891,697 of NC_091259.1, read as the reverse complement.
TGTCGCTAGCTGAGAAGTCCTTCAGCTGCCCATCTTGTTGTTGCTTCTGTTTAGCTGTTAAGCTGTGTCCAACTCTTTTGTGACCCCATGGACTGTAGCCCACCAAACTCCTCTGTCTCTGAGATTTCCCAGGCAAGAATACTGGAGTGTGTTGCCCTTTCCTTCTCCAGGGGATCTTCCTGACCCAGAGATCAAACCTGCGTCTCCTGCATTGCAGACAGATTTGGGGGAAGCCACAGATGAAAATCTCCACTATTGTACCCTATGTCCTTCCTTTAAATAGGAACTAATATACAGTATTAAATATACTTCTGAAATGATTACCCAGCCCTACCTAGAAGAGAATGGCTCCATATTGTTATTCTCAGAACACTTCCTTTTCTTTTTCTTTAACCTACTGAATCCTACAGATATATGTAGATTAATTAAATCATTCATTTATCCAACAGGTATTGATATGTTAAGTGCCTAGAGTGGGCACAGTGCTAAATGCAGCACTGTGGGGAATACAAAAGAAATAAAGGAACAGGCCTAGTCCTTGAGGAGTACATCACATTGCAGAGGCAAGAAAATAATTCATGAAATGTCTAGAGAACAGCACAGCCCGGTGCAGTGGGAGTAGGGTCCTGGGATCGCAGCTGGAGCAGGGTGATGCCGCAGGCTGTGGGAGAGAGGAAAGCGTCATGGAACAAGGCCAGTCTTGATTTCTGAGGAATGGATTTCAGTTGGTAGAAAGTGAGGGTTTGGGAGAAACATCTGACCTTCTGTGTAGACTGTATAGGAATTTAGGACTCCATTTCTTTCTTCCTCGGTGACTGCTCCTGTGCAAGATGTAGGGATCATCCCATCAACCTTATAACCCATACTCTCCATCCTGCACCCACCACCAAGACTTCTATTACTCACATTGGAAGAGCTCTGTGCACGCTGTTCTCCAAACAGGACCCTGTCTATGAGATGCAGCTTAGGTGCCATAGGAGGGCTTGTTTCCATGGACAAAGCTTGATGAATGTCTACCTTGCTCTTCTTCCCTACTGGTGGGCAGTACTAGACTGATGTTTCTTTCTACCTTTATTCCTTCCAGCGAAGGGCTGGTAAACTAAGATAGTCAGGGTTTTCACACTTCAGAGCATGGGACCCATTATTTACAGTATACTTTGCAAAGGTCAGTAGTGGTAATTTCATCAGCCTCATGGACTGCTTCCTTCCAGCCAACGTTCATGAAAATTTCATACTCTAGGCTGGCATCGCATCTTTTATATCAGGATGTCAGCTTCAGTTACACTTCCCCAGGAAGACTGTCCCTAAATCCACATAATCTCTTTCCTCTTCTCAGCTGTGCTACTGCAGTCATGATTTCTGATGATATATTTACCTGTGTGGTTACCAGATAAGCGTTTGAGTCTCCCATTAGGAGGAGAGATCCAGGAGTCAGGAACATAGTGTGTTTTGTTCACTGCTATACACTCCAGCCCCTAGCCTAGGTGCAGAAGGAAATGTCTGATGGTTGGAGGAATGAATTTAAAAATAAAGGCATGAGTGGGTAGAGATGTATGATCCTGGGAATTAGGGCACCTTGGGATGACTATCACAGGCAGGGAGGTTTACTGGCCGCTGGCTTTGAAATCGCCTACAGGACCTCAAATAAAGCAGTTGAGAAAGAAGCCTGCTGTGGCAGTCTAGAGAAATGTCATTCTTGTGCCCTCTGAATTAACTCAGCAGACCCTTGAAACTGCCATCCCAGCTGTTTTAAAGGTATTACCCTTTCTGTGACTACAGGCTGGATACTCTAGTGTTGCCACTAGAATCCATTTTATTGCAGTGCAGATTTTCCATTAAGGATGGGGCAATCAGCTCAGAAAATCAGGTTTGTTGTTGATTTTCGTATAAGTCGTGTCTGACTCTTTGTGACCTCATGGACTGCAGCACACTAGGCTTCCCTGTCCTTAACTGTCTCCTGGAGTTTGCTCAGACTCATCTCCATTGAGTGAGTGATGTCATCCAAACATCTCATCCTCTGCCACCTTCTTCTTCTTTTGCCTTTAATCTTTATATTTCCAGAGGAAAAGAAATTTCCTTTTATGTTTTCAGTTTCTTACTGACTTTTGACCTGGGGAATTCAGCCATGCATTCTGAGTACTTAAAACAATAACAATAATGGCTAATTTTTTATAGATAGGCACAACTGTCTAAATTTGTATGTATATCATTTCACTGAATCTTCAAAACAACCCTATGGAGTAGATAGCTTCCCTGGTTCCTCAGCTGGTAAGGAATCCGCTTGCAATGGAAGAGACCCCAGTTTGATTCCCGGGTTGGGAAGATCCCCCGGAGAAGGGATAGGCTACCCACTCCAGTATTCTTGAACTTCTCTGGTAGCTCAGCTGGTAAAGAATCTGCCCACAATGCGGGAGACCTGGGTTTGATCCTTGGGTTGGGATGATCCCCTGGAGGAGGGCATGGCAACCCACTCCAGTATTCTTGCCTGGAGAATCTCATGGATGGAGGAGCCTGGTGGGCTACAGTCCTTTGGGTCACAAAGAGTTGGACACGACTGAGTGACTAAGCACTTGGAGTAAGTAAAGTTGTAATCAAATACCCGTTTGGTAGAGGAGGGGCGAGGGAGGCATCAGAACAAACAACAGAGGGGGCTTCCCTGGTGGTCCAGTGGTTTAGAATATGCCCTGCAATGCAGGGGGCACAGGTTCGATCCCTGGTCCAGGAAAATTCCGCATGCTGCAAGCGACTAAGCCATAACTCACAACTAGTGAGCCCACACACCACACAGCTGTGCTCACAACTAGAGAGAAGCCACCACAATGAGAAGCCTGTGCACCACACCTGGATCGAAGCCCCTCTTGCTGCAATTAGAGAAAGCCCATGCAGTAACAAAGACTCAGCATAGCCAAAAGTAAAAATAAAAATAAATAGATAATTTTAAAAAGAACAAACAATAGAGTTGGCGTTTGAGCCCAGATTCAATCTTCCACCTCACATTCCCTTTCCGGTCTCCTAACATAGGTTAATATTCTAATGCTCCCCATGTAACAGATCCATATATATTGTCCAAGTGTGTTTTCTTATTTTTATTGTAATCACAACCCTATGGGGTGAATACAGCTACTCTGCCCATACTACAGGTGAAGGCACTGAGGCTCAGAGAGGTTAGGGAACTTACTCAAGATCACACAGCTAGTTACTGCCACAGTTAGACTCAAGCACTGATTGGCTTTCCTCTAGAGGCCATGTTTCCAGCCACTGCACCTTGATCCCTACCCTGTCCCAGACGTGCCACGTGTGGACCATTCAATGTGGTAGCATGAAAGGACTAGTTAACTGTGTACCGGGCAATAGCAACAGAAAGCCGACAAGTTTTTCTATCAGAGCCATAGCCTTCTTTTCCCCTCTACCTTAAAAAGAGGAAGCGTTCTTTCTTTGACGACCCTGCATTAGCAATTGACCTGTTTTCCCTGGTTGGAACCCTCCATGTTTCCAACATTAGCACACTGCTGGTAAATGAGCTGTTTCAGTTTTCATCCTTCCCACCTGAACTTATGTGAGCACTGCAAAGGGAGAAGGTGGCCTGGGCTGGGTATCCCTCTCTTTAATTTTGGACCAAACTATGTCTTCGTACCAGTGAAAAGGAAGTTTAAATGACCCAGCACAGTTTCATATAACTAATTAATTACATATTTCTTTGGGGAAACCTAAACTGTAGCTGGGCTTCCCTGGTGGCTCAGATGGTAAAGAATCTACCTGCAATGCAGGAGACCTGGGTTTGGTCCCTGGGTCATGAAGATCCCCTGCAGAAGGGACTGGCTACCCACTCCAGTATTCTTGCCTGGAGAATTCCATGGACAGAGGAGCCTGGCGGGCTATTGTTCATGGGGTCACAAAGAATTGGACACGACTGACTGACACACACATACACGCACATGCACACACACCCAGTAGTTAAGTTTCTGCAGACTAGATGCCCAAATGAACTTGTGCTTCTTGGTTCCGACTAAGAACCTTGCATCATTCTTATGCTTGCTTGGGAGATGAGCTGGATCCCCTCCCCACCCCCATCCCCTTGCAGGGTCTGTCTGCTCTTCAAGATGCTCTGGCTCCCCTCTTCATCTGGGTCTATAAGGATGAGCTCAATCTTGGCTGATCTCTTCAAACTTTAATTTCTAAGTGCTCTTGTCACTGCCTGGGTCTTGACTTTCTCCTGCAGACTTTTATTTGATTAACCCCTATGACTCCTGCCTTCCCCTGTTGCGTAAGGTGGAATCTTCTGCCTTGATCTCAACTCCTCTGAATTCAATTTCAGCTCTTTGGTCATCAAGGCTCATCCAGAGACCCAGCTGGTTTTGGCAGCAGTCTTATCACCTAACATCAGCGATGTGATTGGCCCAATCCTTAATAATAGGATATTTTTGTCTCTCTGATGGCAGAACTCTTTCCTGAGATAATGAAATAGAAAATGCTTTGTTAGTTTCATACATTAGAAAGAATTTAAATATAAACATCTGAATGGAATAGGTGGTCCTGAAACAAGTTGGAATATGTATATTTTATTATACTTAAAATATCAGTGGAGATCAGGATGAAAGGTAGGGAAATCGCCAATTGAAGAGGAAAGAAAACCTTCCTGTTATATCCTTATCTCACAAAATGCACCAACTGAAGCTTAGTAGTATTACATGCAAAGATGTTTCATGTAAAATAACTTGAAGACAATATAGGTGAATAATTTTGAATTAAAGGTGCTTCAAAATATAAAAAAATCTGATGATATCACTCATTGGAAAAGATTCTGATGCTGGGAGGGATTGGGGGCAGGAGGAGAAGGGACGACAGAGGATGAGATGGCTGGATGGCATCACTGACTCGATGGATGTGAGTTTGAGTGAACTCCTGAAACTGGTGATGGACAGGGAGGCCTGGCATGCTGCGATTCATGGGGTCGCAAAGAGTTGGACACGACTGAGCAACTGAACTGAACTGAATTGAACTGATGATATCACAAGAGAAGATATCAAGAAATTTTCATATAGAATATAAAAGTGCTGCAAACCAAAAAAATTTATAAACATCTTAGAAAATATATTTCCAGTAGTTGATGAAAGCTATGTATGTATATGTATGTGTGTATAAAATATACATGTATATTATGAATCATGCAAATCAGTAGGAAAAACAATAATGACACAGTAAGGAAATGAGAAAAGATAAACAGATAATAAAAAAATAAGTGATGAATAAACTCTTAAAATATTACTCCAGTCTCACTAGAATTCAAATAAATGCAAATTAAACAGCACTGCTAAAAAGTAGATACTAAAATAAATAAAACTAAAGGCTGGTGAGATTATAGAGAAATAATTTCCTCCAGTAGTTAAATATGTAAATTGTCAGAAGCTTTCTAAAAAGCAATCTAGCAAGACATTAATAAAAACACTTTGATCAAATAACCCTACTCCTAATCTGTACTAAGAAAAGTAGCCACATAGTTATATAATAAGATGGTTTTTACACCCTTTTATATAATACAAATCCTGCTGCTGCTAAGTCGCTTCAGTCATGTCCAACTCTGTGTGACCCCTAGATGGTAGCCCACCAGGCTCCCCCTTCCCTGGGATTCTCCAGGCAAGAACACTGGAGTGGGTTGCCATTTCCTTCTCCAAAGCATAAAAGTGAAAAGTGAAAGTGAAGTTCTTCAGTAGTGTCCAACTCCTAGTGACCCCATGGACTGCAGCCTCCCAGGCTTCTCTGTCCTAATACGTCTAAATGCCTAATATTGGGAAAGTAGTTAAATAGCATATCCCATAGAATAGAATATTACATAGTATTTTTATATGTTTTTGAAGGGTATTTAAACAACAAAAGTGCTTCTGATGTGGTGTTAAACTAAGAGCGTCAGAGGCAAAATTATTTACATTTTGATCCAAGTGTTGTAAAAAAAAAAAGCCAAATATTAATACATAAACACCTACATATGTAAAAGATTAGAGGGAATTCTATTAAAATACCAAAAGAGGTTATTTTAATTACTATTATCATGGATAATTTTAATTGTCATCTTTAAATTTTTATATTTTTCTAAAATTTTGATAGCAGCTGTGTTCTGTGTTACTGTTATGATCAGGAAAAGTAATAAGCATTATTAAAATGTGTGTCCTTGCCTTACTTGAAAAAAAATTTTTTTGCGCATCTGTTCCAGTTGAGGCGAGAGAGGAAGACGGGAAGGTGTCTTCCTTTCTTTCCTTGTAGGATCTGGGCTGGAGCAGGTTGTTTGCACACAGGGAATGTCTGTCTCCAGGCCAGTTGAAAGGGGGTTCTGGTGAGCAGCTTACATCAGCATGTATCACACAGGGCCAGAGAAAATACAGATAGAAATTAAAAAGAGTGATTGTGGTTAGCATTAAACCAGATGAAAATACTTCTCTGAGAAATTTCTGGATCCAGACATACTAAATCTCACAAACCTGCTCTCTGAAGAGCGATCCTAGATGCAAAGCAAGTATCCAGCTTTCCAGTTCTAGATTTTCTAACAAAGCCCTCATCTCTGTGTATTGTCACTGTTGTGACAGTGCTCATATACCAGCCTGTAAGCTCTGTTGGGCTAGGGACCCACTCTGTCTGGTAGAGACATGCTCAGTGATAATACTTGGAAATATGAATGAATGAACTTGGGAACTGACTAGAGGATAAACAGAAGACTGGCTTTGTAGCAGCTTCACAGTGTTAGTGTTTTGGTTTTGGCTGTAGGTTTTACTTGACCATGTAGATGCCATCTCTTTTTGTCTCTTGGGGTTTACCCATGGCTGATTGAACTTGTTTTCCACTCCGTCCCACTTTGTACTGAAAATCAGAATTGATGAGGATCTAAGCGGGGGAAAGGATGAGAGGTGATTGACTGTAGTGGTCAACAGTGTGGGCTCAGACATGCAGTTGCTTGCGTGTGCAACTTGATTCTGCTTTGTGCTAGCTGTGTGATCTTGGGCGGGTCCCTTGACCTCTCTGTGTTCTAGTTTATTCATCTGTAAGGAGTGATGATAACAATAGAATGAACGTACCTCAAAGGGATGCTGTGAGGCTTAAGTGGATTATTATGACACATAAAGCACTTATCTTGGCAGTGTAAGTGATATATGCATGATAGCTTCTATTGTTTTTGTTCCAAAAATCAGCAGACATCCTCTGCAGTTAACTGCAGCTATGGAATTAGTACATTTTGGTTTCTGTATGCCTCCCAGTGTTTCCTATCCAAAACCATGCCTAAATGATGAACTTGATGTCTTCATAAAGCTTGTTATTTTGCAGCATTTTAATCTCTCTCATCTATCATCTTGTTTCATAGTTAAGAACTGTCATGACAAAGTAATAAAAAGAGTCCTTTAAAAATAGTTATAATATTTCAGATGTCAAATACCAATTACCACAAAATTTTACTCCGAGACCTGTAGTATTTTTCTCACTCAATGCTTTGTAATTCTTTTCATTTTATGATTTAAACGTTTCCTTTTCTAGACTCTAAGCTCTCTGAGGGCAAACACTCTTTACTAGCCATCCTACCTATTCTACTCTTTATGGATATTTTACTGACCTACAGGTGTTTCTTAAATGAATGACTAGGTCCCTTTCTGTTTAATTACAAACACAGGGAACCCTGAGTGTGATAGTCTTACGTCTTAGCAGAGGTGTCTCTGACACTTTGGTAGATGATTTCTTATAATTTCATCTGGGAATTTAAAAATCCTATTTTCCACCCTCTAACAATGCCATCTGCGACGAAGAGAGGATATACTGGGAGACTGCTTGATGATGACCATCATGACATACCTTCTCCTGTAGAAAGCAACTGCTGAGATCTCCCCTGGATCTGAAATACATGATTGTGCACACAAGGAGATGCTGGACCATATTCCTCATCCTCTATGTCTTACGCTAAATAACGTGTTTATTTTTAAAAGCATTGTTGTTGTTGTATGACAACAATAATACCCTTCTGTTATGCTGGACAGTGTATAGAATGTCCTATATGCATTATTTCATTTAATCTGTATGGTCAGCTTATGTATATATTTTTAAACATTTAGATTATTTATTTGACTGCATTGGGTCTTTATTACATCATGTGGATCTTCCACTGTAGCATATGGGCTCCAGAGAGCATGGACTCTAGAGCATATGGGCTTGGTAGTTGTGGCACGTGGGCTTGATTGCCCCGTGTCCTGTGGGTTCTTTGTTCCCCAACCAGAGATCAAACCTACCCTGCCTTGCAAGGTGGATTCTTAACCATAGGACCACCAGGGAAGCTGCAGTAAGCTTATATTTTTATTGCTGTTTTACATGCAGCGGTCTGAGAACTGGGAGGAGAAAGAGTTAGCTAGTCTGTGCCATTAGGTACATTATCTCATTTAACTTTATAGCAGCCCTGGAGGAAAGCGGTAGGGTCTCTATTGTACCAATACATATCCAAGGTTCAGAGATACTGTAATACAACTGAGATTCAAACTCTGGTTTGTCTAGCAACAAAACCTATGCTCCTCTCACTACACCAGTAGTGAGATTCAATGCCATATTGAATCAATATTGATTCAATGCCATAATAACCTTTATTCTGTAGAGTCTACTTCTTAGGACTGAAGTCACTGATTTCTGCTCTCCTTCTCCTGCCTCCCGCCCTCCCCACTACCCCAGGTTTATTGAGGTGTAACTGACAAATAAAAATTGTATGTATTTAAGGTGCTCAATGTGATGATTTGATATATCCATACATTATAAAGTGGTTACCACAGTCAAGCTAATTAACATATCCATCGCCTCACATATTTACCCTTTTTGTCTATAAGACCAATTAGGTCTACTCTCTCAGCAAATTTCCAGTATGCAGTACAGTAATGTTGACTATAGTTACCAGTTCCACATTAGATCCTCAGAACTTACTTGTCTTATAACTAGAGGTTTGTACCCTTTGACTCACCTCTTCCCATTTCCCTGACCCCCAGGCCCTGGGGACTATGATCTCACTCTCCGCTCTTGAGTTCAGGGAGCCACTGCTCCTCCCTAGTAACCCTGTGATGTAGACATGGATGTGAACCTGGAGAACATCCTAGGACAGGCTTTCTTTGCCTCCTTCCCACAGAGAACTCATACTTGAGTCCTCTGTCTGCGGTGATAAACCAAGAGGATTGGACACCATGTTTTATTCCTGTCTGGTGCTGTTCACATTGTCTCCAACCAAGGCAATGATTTGGAATTTGGGGTTAATAATGCCGACCATCATTAGCATTCTCATCATTTTTCCCCTGTCTCCCTCTTCCTAAGCCTAATTCCTTTCTACAGAATGCCCTCGAAAACTAGTACCACAAATTTAGCAGTTTGGTTGGACTAAGAAGCAGAGAGCGATGGCTGCCCTGCCTCTGTCTTGCATTTCAGGGATGTTTGTTCTAAAACTCCCCAAAACAACCAATTTAACTAGACCAACCTGTGGCCTTGTGAGAATACTGCAGAGACTCTTTAAAAAAAAAGAGATTAAGCTTGCTTCTGACCAAGTAGACTAATTTTGGATGCTAGTAACCCTGGTTGGAAGGTAGAAACATCAGTGTTCAGTTTTGGGTCAGGGAGTCGTTGTTCAATATGCTAAGAGAATTCATTTTCCTTGAGTGTTTTTCCTTTCAAGTCACGTTTTACTGCTGGAGTTACTCAGCGAATTAATAGGTATAGAAATACAAAGCTCTTTTCTTATTACATCCTATCGATCTGATTGCAGTGTCATTAATTGAAAGAGTAGGAAAATGTGATGGATGGTTCAGCTTAGGATTCTATATTCGTTTTGGCCCAAATCTGTTGCAAGAATGCTGCAGGAAACTGACCAAAAGCAGCCTTTTGGTCTGACGTGAATTCTTTCTTTGTCAGTCCTTGGGAGAGCACTCAGTCCTAGTGAGATTTACAACGTGAAATTATAAACTGTTTCTACCCTTAAAGGAAAACCAACACTCAGGTTGCTAATTTGTAGAGCTGACAAGAATCCATGTTGTTCCTCCCTTTTATAGATACCATGTATATGACATTAACCAAAAAAACCAATTCTGACAGAAACAAATTTTGACTCAAAAATAAGGAAGTGGACATTTTGCTCTTTGTTTTAAGTACTTTTATTTGGAATATTGTGGTTGTGAAACATTGTTTTCATTCATGACCACTGCAACCATCTCATTTTTGTGGTGTGTGAAACTTCAGAGATTGGTTATGTGGTTAGAGATTGTTTTTTAGGGTTATTTTCTTTTGGGGTTGTTGGACCTGCAATCCCTTGAATTTCCCCCATAAATTTAAATTAACTTGGGAATTTTATACATGTACAGATATGTCCACATACATATTTAATAAGGAATCTTTTAAAATATTTTAATCCTCTATGTGAACGAAAAATTCCCAGGCTCAAACAAAAGCATATCAGATTATGTCTGATTTGTTTGCAAAGGCTGAGCTGGTCTCCTTGCTTTCTTGCTTATGCTTTAATGAGCTGGGCTATTTTTCTCTCCTGTTTATTATTTTAAATGTTTGAAGCTTGAGGTGAACGGGAGGAGCACTCAGATTCAAAGCACGTCGACATGGCAGAAGACATCACTTGTCTCATTGCTTGCTTTTAATAAACATTGTTTGGAGAAGTTTTGAAGTTTAGGACATGTTACTCATAATACATGTCCTGCTGAATATTTTTTCATCCTTACTTTGTGGCATTCAGATGTGGTATTTCTCAAGGTGCGAATGCTGCTCCTGGTTGTACTTTTGGATGGTAGAATAAGGCATCCGTGGAAAGATATGAAGTGAGCAAATGGCCACACGGCGTGACCTCGTTCTGGAGCACATCTTGAAAATGTATTTCATGGTCTGAGTGCAGAGACAATGGATTGCGGTTCGGGGTCCTCTTCACTGACCTTTGGCTTGGTGAGAAACGTGGCTGCTTCCTCTGATCTTCAGCTCCCCTGAGAGTGAGAAAGAGGCTGCTCCCACGTTCGGATGTGAATACTGCCGCTGAGTGCACAGACTGCCTTACCCCGATATTGTGTCTAAAAATATATCCTCAGAGAGGCAGGCATATGCTCGCGCCTCGGTGTGAAGGAGCTGTCGCCTGTGTTCCTTGCTGTCCCCGTCTAGATGCTGGAGTGAGAGATTAAATGATCCCAGAAGCCCTGCCAGGGTTTTGATTTGCCATTGTCTCTGCTGCTTCGCTGCCTGTGAGCGGGACCCCCGATGCAGGGCTTTCAGAGACCAGCCGGTGCTGATGGAGTCCGTGACTCGCTGCCGGTGCCTGCTCCTTCTGTTGTGCTCTGTCCCAGCCACGCTTTTCTTGCCTTTTTGGGAGGCAGAGAGCACGGGGCAGAGGTTGCACTTGGCACATTTCAACTCCGTTGTCACTGCTGTGGCTGTTACTCCCTTCGGCAAGAGCCAAGGAGCAAACAGGACGGTGGGTCACCTCTCCAGCTATTTAGCACCATTTCCCTTCCCCTTTCTTGACATGGTTAGGATTTTTTTTTTTTTTCTGTCTTAAGTGACAAGGTTTGATGGGTGGTGGTGTGTGTGTGTGTTGGGGGGGTGGTTCATGAGCCTCCCTCGCTACCTCTGCTGTGTCTTTATGGGGACCTGCTTTCTCCTGATTTCTACCACCTCTCCTCATTTCCAGAGCTTGCTAGATTCTTCATCCTGTTCCTGCAGCTCAGTGGGGTTTTCTGTTTGAGTGTTATCTCCAAATTTCTCAGCTTCTGTAGTCACCTCCCAGGTTAAAAGGGGGCAACATGATTGTTGAAATAATTTTGTCCAGGAAGAAAGAAAAACAGACATGGCTCTTTAGAGTGATAGTCCTAAGAAGAGGGGTCTATAGCACAGGGAAATCAGGTGGACTCTTGGAGCCCCTGTCACAGTGTGGCTGTAAATGTATGTCTTCAGGTAAGACTTTCTGTCTTATTTACAGAATTAGGAAAATATATTAGCCTTCATGATAGCTCCCATACTTTATTGGAAAATAATTTCAATTCTAACAACAAGTGCTGAGGAAAGAAATGAAGCTTTTTATGGGCCAGAAAAGAAGAGTTAAAATCATAGATCACATCAGAAACAAAGTCCACCACTCCCTTTGCAATGATCCCTATGCAAAATGAGTAAGAGCAACTGTTACTTATTCCTCCCTCTTTCCTCATATATATTCAAGTTAACAATATTTTGATGGCCTTGAAAACTGAAAGGCAAAGCCTTGTTTTTCCAAAGATTAGTTTTTTTTTGAGGTTTCTGCAAAATGAGAGAAAATAATTCTTTGTATTGTTTCAGATGGTTAGCAGGATACATACAAGTGGATATTCACAAGATGTGCAATTAGAAAAAATATACTCACACACACACATACACACACATATACACACTCCAAAAGAAACCCACCCAATGTTAAACAAAATCCAGATTTGAATTTTAACCAGATCAGTTTCATCTATTGTGGAGAATTTAGTCTTCTTATATACTTTTTCATGGCTGAATAGTTCCTTCTCCTCCTTTCATCATTATTTTATTGGTTTATTTCATAAAAGGCACTGAAATGGACAAAGAACTCAACCACAGAGTTAAGTTCTAGTGGCAGTTCATTGAAATGGAGCATGGATCAAATGTGTCATAACCTCTTATTTGTAATCAGGTACTTCCTCTTAGTTCAGCTTAATACATTTTATTCCCAGTTGTGTCAAAGAAACATGTATGCCTTTAGACACTCTGTGCCTAATTATGCAGCTGGATACATTAATATCCTGTCATGTTACATGCATTTGAGAGTTAAACAGGGAAAGATGCTGTTATTCATAGCCAGCAATTTCCCAGGATCCAGCAAGATCCTGGTGCTGGAGTATTTGCTTGTCTTTCTACCTTTGTTCCTTCAGAGGCAATGAGGGTCTCTGCTATTGCTGACTAATTGATAGTCTTACAAACCACTGTGGGCTCCTCAGATTAGAATTGCATGCAGATATGGGTCTTGATTCAAACACTAAGGAATGCACACTCTCACTTACATGGGCAGAAAGTCTTCATACTAACAGAGGTACGATGGAGACCGCAGGACATAGAAGAGGATGGGGGTGGGGTGGGAGAGAGATGGCTGACAGCAGGAATACCCCTGCGAATAGTTCTAAAATGCATGTACAAATGTAGAAGCCTTCAGAATCATCCAACAATGCAGACACCTTTTTTTATTTCTTCTCAGCAGGGTGTCTCCATCCGGAGTATTCACAAACACACACACATGTCCATGCAAACCAAGAGGAGGTGAGAGCCCTGCCATCTCAGCTCTGAATTCATCTGATTTCCTTTTTTCCCCCCTGCCTTGTATTCCTCCGTGCATTGTCCCTGCATCCGATGGCAGCCGCCCTTACTCTTGAAAGCAAGAGTCACAGCAGGAGCAGAAAGAGGGTTGAGGGAAGGCTTTGTCCAAGCCACCGTTGTCTATTGTTTCTTTGCTTTCACTGCTGTGCTTTTTTTTTTTTTTCCTGAATCTTTCCCTTACTAGTGGCCTGTGTCCAGGAGGAGGGAAAAAATTGTAAGAGTCCGTAGAGTAGCAGAGGGTAGCTATTTCTTTTGCACACTGTTTTAAGAAACAGCTTAGCAATTTGGTCCACAAAATTAGGAAATACAGCAAGAATGGAGGGTTCTGGTGGAAAAGTGAGGAGTGGGGGTCTTTGAAGCTTATTTGCTCCAGCCTAGATGCCAAAGGCAGTTTCTTCACAAGACTTCTGTGGTTCTGTGTGTTTCCGGCTGCATTTTCAGTTTTAAAAAATCATGAGACAAGGCTCATGTCTTTGTCAGGCATTCCATGTGTTTATTTTTTTTTTTTTTTCCGGCTCCACAACTGGATGGACATTTTAAGCCAGGCCAGATCTGCTGTTTGGGATTTTCTCAGATACTTAAATCAGTTCAGCCTGAATTGGTGATTGTCTTTTAAGCTTGCATGTGTAATGTACATAGTAACTTTTCCAGTGTAGATTTCAAAAACTGGTTTTTGACTATCATTTGTATGGCTATAAATCTTGGGGTTATGCTGTTTTGCACCTAAACTAACCATAGCTGTTCTTTTGGGTGATATTTATGCCCAAGTGATTGCCTTCTAGTTGGGCCAACTCCTCTGATAACTCGCAAAGCTGTCAAAGGTTAGAAAGTCACACTCTCAAAATAGATTTTCAGCAAAGTATTTCAAATGGGCATTTGACCTAGCATGAAAATCCTGGGACTTTTTCCCAGGGATTTTAGCTTCCTATAATTTGTATTTCTTCAAATAAATACAAGTGATGAAAACTGATTCCATGTAGAAGAAATCAGAAGGCAGATTAAATCTGAATTCCATTTTCAAAAAATGTTGCTAAAAAACACATTTGCCTTTATTTTAGCTTAGAAAAATCACACACCTATATTAGTTCTGCATAGTTTTTTTTCCCTTCTAAATACTATACTATCTATAATTATCTAGAAAAAAGTTATTCGAAGTTGATTTTTTTTCCTCAAGCCATCTAACTTCTGGCAGGAGCCCAGGACTCCTGACTGTTGTCAGAATTTGCTACGATTCAGCATTTCAATTCCAAAATGTATTTTAAGTCCAAAGGGAGTATATCTGCATGCAGAAGAGGTTGTTCTTTCTTTTGAGGAGCCATTCCATTTTATGACACATGCTGTTGGGTTGACGTTCAGTATGAGCTCATGATTTCTTTCTTTTCCAAATAATGATTGTAGTCTGCATGTGAATGTCAGTGTAGAATACCTTCTGGGTTCCATAAGAAAACACCCTAAATTGGAAGTATGAGACCTTCACTCTTATGAACAGCTACTTTGGCACCCTGCAAATACATTCTCTTCCTGCCCATTTTCATTGCCTTGATTTAGGGGACTCGGGCCCAGCCACCCTGCCTCCTTCTTTTGTGAAGAGACATTCTGAAATGTCTATAGAAATCTAACTTCTCCAAGAAATGCAGCGCGGGCTATGGTTTGAATGCAAGTCTGAATTTAATTGCGGCCACCCTGGTAGCACACTGTTTAATTTCCAGCACACATCTACATGAACCTACAGCAACTCCAGGCCAGGAATTGTGAACAAGGAGAATTTATCTGTGATAAAGCATATCTTTTCCAAGGAGCAGTCCACTTGGGGTTGATTCCAAAGTCAAATTTTAAGCACATGTTGCCAACGCTTTTATGTCCTGGGAAACTGGTGTCGCTAACTTGTGCAGAGTGTTTTGGATAGAAAGAAATGGAGAACTCCAACTTATGACCAATTCTTCTTTGGTAAATGGGGAAATGAAGGGAAAATGACAAGTATCGCAAGGCTGGCTAGCATTTCCACTTGAAAATACTGAAGACAAAGAGGTTCATGAAAGGCTCAGGGTCTCAATGACTGAAGTTGTACAAACCAGTCCCTTTTGCACTGCAGCACCGTGTGGTTCTCCATGGAGCTGGGAGGAATGCTCATCCCCATGGGAGAACAGACTTGGAGGGCACCCCATCTCTCAGCCTGTGCCCCCTGCACATAGCTAATTCCTGCTGGATCAACTTAAAAGGAACAGCTAGGCTTGTGGCCAAGGTCAGTCTCCAGATATTTTAAAGGCACAGGTTCAAGTTCAGCCATTAATCCAAATATTTCACACAGTAGTCTGTAGTTGCTCCAGCTGATGTCGGACTTCCAAATGATGCAGAAGACCCAACCTGGGCTTTTCTTGAAAATGGAGACCCCGCTTCTCAGATTTTACATATTGAACACAATGTGGTCAAAATACTATCTGTGCCTTAAATCTCCCGGGTCCTAAAAATACAAACATCTTTAAAAACTACAGGGGAAAAATAGCATCTTTGGCCTGTTAGAACAACGTAACAAGAATCAAACAAAGGGTCACAGGTGTGTGTATATGGCAGCTAATGTAGGATGTCGCTTCCTCTACTCCTCTTCACCATATGCCTGCCCACCGATTTCAAATAAACACTAAAACGGCAGCGTATGGTCCAAACTATGAAACTCACCGACACCCCCTCATTCATTAAAATAGTTTCCTTTTCAGAAGCATATACTCCATTGAGACACTACAGTTCAGTGGTTGACACATCTTTCAGGGTTCATCACTTTGTAAACCTTTTCAGAGTTTTCTTCCCTCCAAATTGAGAGAACAAAGTGCAGCTGCCTTCCCTTTACCAGTCCTCAACACACACCTTTTAGTTTCTGGCTGCACTGGGTCTTTCATGGCTGCACACGCTTCGCTCTTGGTGTGGCAAGCGGGGGCCACTCTGTGGTTGCAGCGCACCAGCTTCTCGCTGCGGTGGCTTTTCTTGTGGCAGAGCATGGGCTCCGGGGCCTTACGGCTTCAGTATCTGTGGTGCGTGGGCTCAGTAGTTGCAGCTCCTGGGCTCTGGAGTATAGGCTCAGTAGTTGTGGGCTTAGTTGCTCCATGACATGTGGGATCTTCCAGACCAGGGATTGAACCCGCCTCTCCTGCATTGGCAGGTGGTTTCTTTACCACTGAGCCACCAGGAAAGCCCTGCCCCACTTTTAAATAAATAGCACACCTTCCTCTACTTAACTGTATAAGGCCTTTAGAGAGAAGATGCTCATCTAACTCCCTTTGCAATGTAGGGTTCCTAGTCCTCCTAACAAACGTGACACACATTAGCACTGAAGAAAGTCTTCGTTTTGCTAATGAACCAGCACAACAAACTGTTCTTGTGATATTTGGGGAAGCAAACAGAAAGCTCGTAATGGTTGGTTAAAATAGCAAAGAGGTGGCACTTGGATGTGGTGTTACATGTTCAAGGAGTTGGATTTTAAAATAAGCAGATCTGGAAAATGAGGATTTCATCGATAGGGAATGATGCTTCGATGAAGCTCTATTTTCTCCCCAGATTTACTTTTTTAGCCAGGGGACACGAAGACGCTCTTCCATTTATATACACTTGCTAGGCTGACTGTGGATGTTTGGGATTTCCTTGAAAAACCATTATCTTATTTTGACAGTTGGTGTTTTAAGGACAGCATAAAACTCCCAAGAATGTTCTAAGAGAACATTACCACAGGATTGGATTTTTTCCCCATGTTCATTTAATGTGAAATTCTGTGGAGGAGATGATTTGGAGACAGTCCCTCCTGCACTCACTTCTCTAAGTGTCAGTCTGGAAGGAAGGAAGAGGAAATGTAAAAATGCCTGCCCCAGAACTGCCAGCAAGAAGGTTTGTGGGAGGGTATTAGAAAGGAAGCTAAACAGGGAACTGTATTCAATGTCCTGTGATAGACCATAATGGAAAAGAATATGAAAAGGATGTATGTGTATATATATATGTATTTATGTGTGTGTCTCTCTCTGTGTGTGTGTATATATGTATATATATATATGAAAATGGAAAAAAAAATGAAAGTGTTTGTTGCTCAGTTATGTCTGACTCTTTGTGACCCCATGGACTGTATGTAGCTTGCCAGGCTCCTCTGTCCATGGGATTTCCCAGGCAAGAATACTGGAGTGGGTTACTACTACTTTCTCCAGGGGATCTTCCTGACCCAGGATTTGAACCCAGGTCTCCCGCATTGCAGGCAGATTCTTTACCATTGAGCTACCAGGGAATCCCATATACATATGCATAACTGAATCACTCTGCTGTACAGCAGAAATTAACCTAACATTGGAAATCAACTATATACATCAATAAAATAAAAAGGAACCTGAGATCAGCCTTTCTTCAAAAAGGGAGCAATTTTGTAATGCCTCTCTACCCTTCAGTCCCTTTTGCTTGTCCCCATCCCTTTGGGTTTTCTTGTCCCACCTTTGCCCCACCCACTCGCAAAATAGAGCTAAAAGCTCAACAGGAATCACCAGTGCCATGACCCCCATGAAACGAGCTCACCCCAACAGAAATCAAGAACCCATAGAAAAATTTTTCCACTGCTTGGAGGAAACAGATTACTGTTACTGCTGCAAAATCTTTCCCCAAAAAGCTAAAGTCACTTGACTGTCACAGTCTAATTCATCTCCATACTTTGGAAGAGTTTTATACTGTTTCCCCCATGGCCCCCCTCCCCTCTCTGCCCCCCACAATATGCGTAAGG
The DNA here is from genome assembly GCF_042477335.2 of Ovis canadensis. NCBI lineage: Eukaryota > Metazoa > Chordata > Mammalia > Artiodactyla > Bovidae > Ovis > Ovis canadensis. The sequence continues at coordinate 40,873,600 of NC_091259.1, read as the reverse complement.
AAGCACTGAGGACCAAAGAGAGCTTTGGCTTGTCCAGGGTTAAAACACATCGCGCTGAATCACAAGACAAAGACCTTAGCTTCTCAGTTCAGGGACTGGTGGCAGCATGTATCACTTTTCAAGGTTATGCTTGAGATGGTAGAGGAATTCAGTGGCTGCTCTGGAGTAGTTGGTGGGCTCCTTGATGTAGACTGTACGAAGAAGCTCACAATCAAAAGGAAAAGTTGTTTCAATATGACACACTTGGTTGGTTTCAGGAACCAATTTCCTGGTAGAGAGAATCAACTGTTTGGGCCACTTGAGACATCTGGAGTAATTTTGAGCTTTCTTTGCACATAAAGTGTTAACAAAGTAGGACCAGTGGACATTAGGGTGGATAATGCTAAAAGTGTTGAGACTTCTCAAAATGTTCATTTCTTTTCACTTCCTACAAATCTGAGAAATGATCTGAAATGACAACTCACGTCTGCAGCATGGTGACCTTAACGAAGACCTCTGCTTTTTGTGTTAGGACTAGTCAGTTTGGATATGCAAGATCCCTCCATCTTATACCAGTGAATTTCAGTTGTATGGATAATCAGTCAGAATCATTCAAGTCCAGAGCAATCTTTTTTCTAATGTCAGATTTTACAAGACTAGTCTACACTGTTGCCTCAATTTCTGATTTCCTTTCATTCTTCTTGATGGAGTCTTAAAATACTGCATTGCAGCTAATAACACAAATGATCTCACTGCAGAAAGGAAATTATCTATCCTAGATCATAGAATTTAAAAATAGGCATGACTCTGGGGATGTTTAAATACGGTGATACAATGTGGATTAAAGTTCACCAGTATCCCATGTCACAGTCATTACTTTCTGTTTCCAAGTAATTTCATTTGTAGACCTATCTGGAAGAAACTCTAAAGTTTTTTGACATCTCTGCTATCGTGATGTATGATGGTGGCAGCCTTGCTTGGCATCTCTACTCTCAGTTGATGTGCTGTGATCAATGTTGAGTTTGTTCTTTTTATTTAACTCAAGTAATATAACTTCCCAACTTCCAGAAAAACTATTTCCTCATTGGTTGTTCAGTTCCTAAATTAACGTTTTGAATGATGGTGCTAGCTAAGTTGTGCCTAGGCATTCAAGAATGGTTGGGCAATTTATAAACTTGTAGGACCATGTTTGTGTTAAACAGTGGAGAAAGAGAGAACTTTTATCACATTAGTGCTTTTTAAAAGCATGATTATTTTTACTGCCTAAAATAAAACATACTGCACAGTGTCTTCATTGTTTTAATAATAATGAGATATTGAGTTTATTTTTTTGTTTTTGTTTTATTTGTTTTTTTATTTTTCATTGGAAGATAATTCCTTTACAGAATTTTGCTGTTTTCTGTCAAACCTCAATAAATATTGTGATGTTTTAGTTTTTAAAAAACTAAAACAGTTCAGTTGTGGATAAAGGAATGCTTTTCATTATCCAGTTGGCCTCTGTATTATGAATACATTGAACAGTGATCCCACCCTCAGCCTTGTTGGACTAGAATTTATCACATCAGTAGGCATTATTTTCACTCCTGGTTGAAGTTAATATGGTGCATTCCATTCTGATGAGCACACTGGGACAACTGGAGAGAAGGGAGGTGGTTGGTATTGGACCAGGGAAATAAGCTGGGAATTGCAAAGAGACAGATGTGACCTTTCTAGTGATACGATGAACCATGATGAAATACCAGGATGTATACAGGATGACAGTGAGAGTTAGGAGATGGTCGCTGCAAGACAGATTTCCTCCTTTCTTGGAAACACAACCATTAGGGACACTGCACCCTCTCAAGCAGGCCTCAACTTATTCAGGAATATTCAAGAAGAATGTGTCAATGGACAAATATTTTGCTAAATGTTTGCTCTCAACCCAGGACTGGAGGAGATATTGAACTTGTGAGAGGGGTAATAAAAGATGCAGTGAGGGTCTTTGAAGAGCTTATCACCTGGAAAGAAATGCCAGTAAATTCAGTTCAGTTATTCCAGAAGCTTGGTGGGTAGAGCTATTTGTTGGGCACTGTACAACATGTCAGAGGTCAGACAAAGATAAAGACATGGTTCCCACCCCTGATACACTCATTGTCTTAGGTTAAGTCTATGAGCTCGTAAATAACAATAGAAGGTGGTGTTGGCGGCATGCTGTAGTGGCAGAAGGAAGGCGCTGCTACTTCTTAGAGCCTGCAAATGCTTATTGAAGGGACAGTATCCAATCTGGATCTTTTCTTTTTAAATATTTTTATTTATCTGGCTGCGCTGGGCCCTAGTTGTGGCATGCAGAGCCTTAGCTGCAGCCTGTGGGATATAGTTCCCTGACCAGGGATTGAACCAGGGCCTCCTGCATTGGGAGCTCAGAGTCTTAGCCATTAGACCACCAGGGAGGACCTTCAATCTGGATCTTGACTGAAGTAATATTTGTTTAGCACCCGGTAAAATTCCATACTCCTGCTTGTGCTGGGGATCAAAGAAGGATAGGATGGCATCTGTCTTTGAGGAGTTCATGGTCTGTATTAGTAGATGAACAGGTTATGAACCACTGCTCCCCCCAACAGATGGAACAGTGTCGGGTGTAAGTATAAAACAGGTGTAAACAGTTACTAAGAGGACCAGAGGAGGTCCTTATGTCCTATCAGAGGGAGTCCAAAAAGGTGGCCTTCCTGAGCTGTTACTCAGTGGATGAGCCCTGTGGATAGATTGAGATGGGGTATAGAGAAGGGAAGAACTAATTCTGCCTGGAAGAGGGTGAAAATTGGTCATGACTTTGTGGAAGAGATGACATCGGTCTGAACATTGAAAGTCACGTGGAATTTTCCCAGGCAAGGATAGTGAGGTGAGAGCAGAAGAGAATCCCAAGGAGATGAGGCAGCATGAATTGAGACCTGGGGTGTGAAAGGGCATGGTAAGTCTAGAAGAACAAGGTCGAGTTTGTTTTGGCTGGAAGGCATAGGGCATGGAAGGAGTGGGGGAATCCTGGTCAGGAAACTAGCCTGGAACCAGAACGTGAAAGCCAGGCTGAAGACCCTCTTGTTTGTTTGCTTGTTTCTAAGAGGCAGTGAAGAGCCATGATAATTGGAGGTTTTGAAAAGTAATTTGGGCAGGAGAGAGGGCTTCCCTTGTGGCTCAGCTGGTAAAGAATCCACCTGCAATGCGGGAGACCTGGGTTCGATCCCTGGGTTGGGAAGATCCCCTGGTGAAGGGAAAGGTTACCTAGTCCAGTATTCTGGCTTGGAGAATTCCATGGACTGTATAGGGGAGTAGAGGGGGAAGGGATTGGAGGAGAAAGGTTAAAACAGTGATCCTCATCAGTGATGAGCAATGTATCAGAATAACCTGGAAACTTTTGCAGGAGACTCAAGCCTAGCTTTTCCCTTAGTCTTCTGTCTTTTCCCTCAACTAAAATTTCAGATACTGTATGGGCTGATGGAAATGTTAATAGGGGTATTTTGAAAAGCTCGCTGGGTGATGTTGATACTTCTTCCCTCTGCTATTGCATTATTCTAGTCAAGAGAGGCTCCAGGAAGGCTGAGATGATGGAGATGAGAAAGGATGATGTGAGATGCATGAGAGTTGAAATTAATTGGATGAATAGGAGGAGGCTGTGATGGAGACGAAACATAACAAATACTTACGTATCTAGTATAAGCGACTGAGAAGCTATGAACTGAAATGAACTCGTGAAGAGAAGCAAGGTCTTTGGAAAGATTATGGGCTCTACTTGAAACATGTAGAGTTTGAGGTCACTGGAGGCAGTTGGTAATGTAGGCTGGAGTTTGCGTGCTTAGTTGCTCTGTCATGTTGGACTCTGTGCGACCCCTTTTGGACTGTAGCCCGCCAGGCTCCTCTGTCCATGGGGATTCTCCAGGCAAGAATACTGGAGTGGGTTGCCATGCCCTCCTGCAAGGATTTTCCCAACTGAACCCAGGTCTCCTGAACTGCAAGTAGATTCTTTACCATCTGAACCACCAGGGAAGCCCATGCTGGAGTTCAGGAGAATTTAAACTACAGACACACAAGTCAATCATGCGACAACAGAAAACACCACATTGGTGTTTTTCAAAGGCAACAGAAAACCAGAAACAAGGGAGATTTGTGTTGGCTGGAGCAGGCAGATACATCTTTGTGGAAAAAATGGACTTTCAGTTGCATCTCAAAGCATTAATAGAAAATTCAGTTTCGAGCGATGAGGAGATTAAAAATGGAGGTTACTTGCAAAAAGAGTATGGGGTAAGAAAGAAAAATGCTGTTTCGAGAGGGCAGGACAGTAATATAAATGACTTAATAATAAAACGTAATATACTCTCATTTATTTTTCACTCCTAGAAGGAGCCATTATTATTCACAGTTTACAGATGAAGGAATAGGTTCAGAGAGGTTAAACAAATGGCCCACTTGAGGACAAGTGAAACAGTGGCTCCTTTAAATCTAGACTCTTGTTTTGATCCATGAGATTGTATGTCCTTAAAGGCAGTTATCATTTCTTATATGTTGTTAAATACCTCCTGGCTAATGTGTAGCCTGAAAAGACAGTAGGCTCACAGAAAACATTTATTGACTAATTGAAATGTGTCTGGTTTTTTGTATATCAGTTTACTTATTTGCTATCTACTCAAGACTAAATGGCTTTCGCAGGTGGCACACTGATAAAGAATCCACCTGCCAATGCAGGAGACGCAAGAGATGTGCATTCGATCTCTGCGGTGGGAAGATCCCCTGGAGGAGGAAATGGCAACCCACTGCAGTATTCCTGCCTGGGAAATCCATGGACAGAGGAGACTGGCTGGCTACAGTCTATGGTGTTGAAAAGAGTCCAGCACTACTGGGCAAACACACACACAAAGACTACACATGATATATAACTTTATAGGACTGGAAAGTATCTTAATAATTTTCCAGTCTAACCAGCTCACTTTATAGAGGAGGAAATTCAGTCTCAAGAAAGGAAGTGTCATACCTAAAATCTCACATCCAGTTATTAGCAGAGCTGGGCCAGTAACCTTGACCAAAGCTTCTTCCACCAAAGCTTTTCTCTCATAACATTCAATCCAAGGGAACCGTGACAGTCATCCCTCTTCTGAGGTCTCTAATACTTGATGGAAATGAAAAATGTGGCTTGGACATAAGAGGTGATTTGATAGGTAAGAACTTTGTCTTTTTAATCGTCCAGTCAAATCATTCGATTTAGTGGCATAGATCAGAGAAGCCTGACAGGGAACTCAAGACACAGGAGGTAGTGAACATTTCATCTGAAAAAAAGAATGAATGTAATAGCAACAAATAAAGACGTTCAGGGAGGTAATGAGTTTCTTCACGTGTCGTCATGAAAAGCTATGGAGCCACCTGTGTTTTGCTCTCTTTTAAATAAAAACGTGGTCTCACTTACCCAGGACAGATGAGAAGAAATGCCATCCCAGGCTAGAGGACTGATGAGGGAGTCAAGCAGTGGGTGATGGAAAAGAGTCCGGGGCTGGGGTCCAGGACCCCCGGGGATGCTCACAAGCTATGTGATCTTGGGAAACTCCTGTTGCTTTGCTCTTTCAGGTTTCTTATCTGTGTATTGGGGGTTAGATCAGATCTGTCTAGCTTTTGTCTATCACTGGCCCTTTCAGCTAAACCTCTGCCCACAGTCAGTGAGTCTCCTTACCAGCGAGTGGGGTGGGGCAGTGACTTGGGGTGGCTCTGCATTGCCATGGATGTGGGCTCCTAAGGGTGAGCAGAGCCCCTGGGGCTGCACGAGCATTGAGTGGCAGCCTCTGTGCTCAGTCAGCACCTTGTGGGTCCAGTTGGCTCCTCTGCTCCCTTCTGCTTGAATTGCTGGTTGGCTCCTCTGCTCCCTTCTGCTTGAGTTGCTGGTGTTCAGCGGAAACCCAACCTCAACCTGTCAGCAGTGGGAACCTGATTCCCAGCAGCCTGTCCTTCGGGATCAACTCTGCTCTGGCCCTCTGCACTTTACCTACATTCTAGATAAGGACCTAGACATTACTAGATCTCACTCTTTAAAAAAAGATTTTTTTTTTTGGCCACATGGTGTGGCACACAGGATCTTGGCTCCCCTACTGGGGATAAAACCCGTACCTACTGCAGTGGAAGCTACGAGTCTTAACCACTGGTCCGCCAGGGAAGTCCCTAGATCTCACTCTTGATCGATGCATCTCATCCTGCCCCTCAAGTTCTACCCCTTTGATTTTCTTTTATGGCTTAGTTTTTTTTCTTTAAAATTTTTTAAATTTTTTAATTAACCTACAGTAAAACTGACTTGCTTGTACAGTTTAATGCATTTTAACACATGTATACATTCATGTAATCATCACCAAAAGCAGGACAGAGCAGTTATATCAACTGCAGAAAATTGTTTTGTGCTGTTTCCTTTGTAGTCATCCCCTCCCATCCCCCCAGCCCCTGGCAATGCTGAGATGTTGAACATGTCTTACCAATGGAATCATGCTAATGGAACTTTCTCTTGAGATTGGTTTCTTTCACTCCATGTGATGCCTTTCAGGTTCATCCATATTGTCGTAGGGCTTCCCAGGTGGCACTTGCGGTAAAGAACCTGCTTGCCAATGCAGGAGACATAAGAAATGTGGGTTTGAACCCTGGGTTGGGAAGATCCCAACCCAGAGAAGGGAATGGCTACCCACTCCAGTATTCTTGCCTGGAGAATCCCATGGGCAGAGGAGCCTGGTGGGCTACAGTCCACGGGGCTGCAAAGAGTCGGACATGACTGAAGAGACTTGGCATGCACAGCACACGTATTGTTGTATATATCAGTAACTTGTCCTTTTTAAATTGCTGAGTGGTTTTGCACTGTATGGATATACCACATTTGGTTTATCCATTCACTGGGAGAAGGACATTTGGATGGTTCCCAGTTTGGGGTGGCTGTAACGAGAGCTTCTATAAATATCCATGTACAGGTGTTTATGAAAACATAAGTTTTCTCTTCTCTAGGGAAAATGCTGAGAAGTTTGCAGTGCTGGGTTGACCCCCTTCATTTTGATCATTTCCCACTTTTGAACTAGGTTTATCCCTCCCCTTGGATTTCTGATACTGGACTCTCTCTGAAGCCTTCCCTCTTCTTCGGATGAGCAGGTCCATCAACTACTACATTTCTGGCTCCATCTCTTCCCTCCCCGGCTCTCCTCTTTCTGGCTAGAAGCTCCCAGCACATCATAAAGCTGGAGCCCATTTTGATTAGTCTGACATCTTTTTCGGCTCTGAATTTGCGGTGATTTGGATTATTGCACCAGTTTTGAGGTGCCCTCTGCTGGCTGATTTACAAAGCTGGCTTTATGCCTGAGCCAGGGGAGGAATCGTAGGTGCAATGGGAAAAAGAAAAATGATCAGGAAGGGATGTTGTTGTGGCGAACTAACATTGTCGTGACAGCCTGATGGGGACTCTTCCTGTATTTGATGCTACACATATAAAGAAACGCTGCAATATTTTTGTGGTACCCTACAATATTGTGCTTGTCTTCTCAATTGTGGGCAAAGATGGGCTGTCTGGAAAGCTGGACTCAGCCTGGAGCCTGTTACCCAGATTGCTGTTTTGTGAAGACATCCGCATACAAATGACTCAGATCCAAACATTCAGAAATGCTCTTGGAGGGCCATCTGGTTCTTGCTGGTTCTAAAAGCCTCATTCAGCCTGGTAGATGGATCCAGTACAAAAGATAGTGAGGGCTCTTCACTGAGGTTTAAATAGGTTCCACTGCCCAAGAAGAGAAGCTGCCTTTTAAAAGCAGCTGATAGCGATGCTCTGAGAGCCAGCGGATGATGCCTCTCGTAGGTCAGAGCCTCTCGTAGGTCAGCGGGAGTTTGATAAATATTTAATTGACAATCGTGCGCTTGCATGGAGGCTTTGAAACGCACACTCACACACAGAAATGCAGTTTTGTATCACCACGGAACATGTGTTAATTTGTTTGGGTGTCTGAAACAGGCTGGGAAGGCGGCTGACCCAGTCTGTCAGGCAGTGAGGTCTGTCTGAGCCTCGGAATCATCATTGTGATGTGTCATATTTAATTCGTGAAGACAGCGCTGTCTGAATGGTGTTGCTGATGGGTGTGCCATTTACACTCACTGGCTGCTGGCCTTTCCAATCAAAGGTATGGCTGCGCGTTCTGTGGCCAAAGGGACAGGGAGTGTCTCCTTCTTGGGAGGCTGAGCGGCTGGGGAAGGGAGGGGATCCTGTGCTGTCAGCCTCAGCTCTGGGCTCTGACCAAGTCCAAACAGAGACTGGGCATCTAGGGAGAAGGACGCTCGGTACTAGGGAACAAGAATTTGAGACAGCCACCTGAGCAATCCAAATGCAGGACGTGGTGCTTGTTTCTCGAGTAACCTTTTGTTTCCCTGAGGTTTATCTTTCTCATCTGACAGTGGAACGAGGAGAGGTGCTCATCCTTCCTGTAGTTTGTGCAGATAAAAACCCAGTATATCCTGGATTGTGTGTGTGTGTGCTCAGTCACGTCTGACTCTTTGCGACCTCATGGACTGTAGCCTGCCAGGCTCCTCTGTCCATGGGATGTCCCAGGCAAGAATACTGGAATGGGTTGCCATTTTCTCCTCCAGGGGGTCTTCCTGACCCAGAGATGGAACCCTCATCCCCTGCATCCCCTGCACTGACAGGCAGATTCTTTACCACTGAGCCACCTGGGAAGGTGTATCCTGGATGGTAACAGTGCAATTCATACTTTAATGCATTCTCACTCTTGAGGACTCCCCTGGTGGCCCAGACAGTAAAGAATCTGCCTGCAGTGTGGAAGACCTGAGTTCAATCCCATTCAATACACTCCAGTGTATCTTGCTTGGAGAATCACATGGACACAGAAGCCTGGTGGGCTACAGTCCATGGGGTTGCAAAGAGTCGGGCACAACTGAGCGACTTTCACTCTTCACTCATGAGAATATCAGGTTGTTGGAGGCAGGGGTCACATCTTATTTCTCTATACTCCCATCTCAGCACAGCACTCAGCCCAAACAAGAAATGAAAGGGAGCTTGGTAACCACTGTAGATAGAGGTGTGGCTTTTTTAGGGCACCTGTGAAGTTGCATGAAGTTTATAAATGTTGACTCTTCAGGGAAGCCATTTCAGCTTTGCCTTGGGTAATTAGTCTTTCTTTTCTTCCCTCTCAATAGAGATGTTGGTGTCCCACATCCTGTTGGTCTCCCACATCCTGTTGGTCTCATCTCTCCAGGACTGTGGCCCTTCAGGAAAAATTCCCTACTGAAGGGGAAGCAACAGCCTAGAGGACCTCTTAGAAAGGACCGGTAAGTCTACCAGCAAGCTTCTAAAATAAAAGAACTACAGAGATCTCCTCAGTACCTGTTGTCCCCATCTGAGGACACAAAAACCTCTTAACAGTCAAAAGCAAAAGTTAATGATTTGAAACTTTTTAGTTTGTCCTACTACGTCTCTTCTATGGTGATGACACTTGAAATGATTTCTGACTGTTAATGGAAAAATTTCACATGGTTGGTTTTGTAAACCTCTGGTGAGGCTTACTGTCTGCAAGGGAGACTTGGCAGGACTCTGCAGGTGACCAGCTTTATTCCACATGGACTGCCCTCTTCTCTCAGTGTTCAACACTTTCAGAGAGTCTTAACCTTCTTTTTCTTAAATTAATTTTTATTTGGGATAGAGTTGCTTTACAATGTTGTGTTAGTTTCTGCTGTTCAACAGAATGAATCAGCCATGCATTTATATATCCCCTCCCTTTTGCAGTTCCTTTCCATTTAGGTCACCACAGAGCATTAAGTAGAGTTCCCTGTGCCATGCAATATGTCCTTATTAGTTATCTGTTTTATACATAATATCAATCGTGTATTTGTGTCAATCCTATTCTCCCAATTCCTCCCACCACCCCCTTCTCTTTTCTGCTTGGTATCAATATATTTGTTCTCTACATCTGTCTCTCTCTTTCTGCTTTGCAAATAAGATCATCTATACCATTTTTCTTGGAGAAGGCAATGGCACCCCACTCCAGTACTCTTGCCTGGAGAATCCCATGGATGGAGGAACCTGGTGGGCTGCAGTCCGTGGGGTCAGTGAGAGTTGGACACGACTGAGCGACTTCACTTTCACTTTTCACTTCCATGCATTGGAGAAGGAAATGGCAACCCACTCCAGTGTTCTTGTCTAGAGAATCCCAGGGATAGGGGGAGCCTGGTGGGCTGCCGTCTATGGGGTTGCAAAGAGTTGGACATGACTGAAGTACTTCGCAGCAGCAGCAGTATACCATTTTTCTAGATTTCATATATATGTGTTAAATATATATGTGTGTGTATATATATATGTATATTTTTTCTCTTTCTGACTTCATTTTGTATGACACTCTCCGGGTCCATCCATGTCTCTACAAATGACCCAATTTCATTCCTTTTTATGGCTGAGAAATACTCCTTTGTATGTAGGTACCACGTCTTCTTTATCTATCCCTATGTTGATGGACACTTAGGTTGCTTCCATCTCCTGGCTATTGTAGATATCCAGTTCTACTGTGAATATTGGGGCGCATGTATCTTTCAAATTATGGCTTTCCCAGGGCATATGTCCACGTGTGGGATTGCTGGGTTATATGGTAGGTCTATTTTTAATATCTAAAGAAATCTCCATACTATTTCCATAGTGGTTGGAGTCTTAACATTCTTTTGAGTGGTTTCTATTGGGCCCTCTCCTAGCCTGATCTTTTGCAGTGTGGCTGGGGCACCAGAGGCTTAAATTGCCTCTTGGTGAGTTTGCTGATGATGGTGATTGCAGTGCTTGTATTTTTTTTTTAAATTTTGGTAAAATACATATAGTATAAAAATCACCATCATAACCATTTTTGTGTTCAGCTCACTGGCATTAAGTACAGTCACATTGCCTTGTTATCATCACCTCAGTCCATCCACAGAACTCTTTTCATCTCACAGAAATAAAACTCTGCTCCTATGGATCAACTACCACCGCTCCCTCCCGCTCCTGCCCTTGGAACCACCATTCTGCTTTCTGTCTCTATAAATGACAGGTACTCTGAGTGCTTCATAGAACTGGAATCAGACAGTGTTTTTTGTTTTTTTTTTTTAATGGTGGCTGGCTTCTGTCCCTTAGCACACCATCCTCAAAAGTTCATCCACGCTGCAGCGTGTGTCAGAACTTCCTTCTCTCTGGAGGTTGAGTAATACTGCATTGTATGTATATATCACGTTTTATTCATCTGTTCATCTGCAGATGGACACTTGGTTCACCTTCACCTTTTGGCTGTCTTGAAACACTCTGCTATAAGCATGGATGTATAAGCATCTCTTCAAGACCCTGCTTTCAGTTTTCCTGGGCGTGTACCCAGAGTGAGACTGTGAAATCAGCCGGCGATCCTATTTTTAAGTGTTGGTGAAGGCGCCCCATCCCACCTCCCACACTGGCTTGGGTCTGCATTCCACCAACGGTGCATGAGAATTCTGCTTTCTCCATATCTTTCCTAACACTTAAGCGCTCCGATGTTTTGATAGTAGCCCCTCTAAAGGGTGTGGGCTAGTAGTTCCCTGTGGTTTTGATTTGCATTTCTCTGACAGTTAGTGATGTTGAGCATCTTTTCATGTGCTTATCAGCCATTTGTATGCTATTTTTGGAGAAAGGCCTATTCAAGCCCATTGCCCTTTTCTGAATCAAGTTCTTTGTTTTGTGATTGAGCTGTTGAAGTTCTAGATATGTTCTGGATCCCTTATCAGATACGTGATTTGTAAATACTGTCCTCCGTTCAGTGGGTTGCCTTTTCACTCTGTGTATCATGTCATTTAATGCATAGAAGTATTACATTTTGATAGAGTCTGATTAATTTTTTTCTTTTCCTGTTTGGCTTTTTGTGTTATATCCAAGAAATAATTGCCAAATCCTGTTTTGAAACTTTCCTCCTATATTTTCTTCTAAGAGTTTGATAGTTTTCAGTCTTATATTTAGATCTTTGATATACTTTCTGTAGTGCTCGTTTTCACCCCTTCCTGTACCGTGAATTTCTTAAGCACAGAGACTGTGGTTGTTCATTTTTATATTCTTAGTGCTTAGGGTATACCTGGCACATGATAGGTGCTCAGTAAATTGCAGATGAATGAAACAACTTTCTCAGATATGACAAGACTAAATTTAGGCCTATGTTTATAGTGATTTGCCATTTTCATAATAACAATTATAACAGACTGTCTTGGAGACCCATAAAGAAATCTCTGAAATAAAAATGTTAAACTGGTTTCAAGGGTTTTTGGTATTGTATTTATTTACTTTTCTTTGAGAATGTCGAATAGTATGCTTGAATATTTGTCACACTAATTGTGTTCTGATCACACTTGACCTCTAGTTCTTTCTCATGAGCTCTGTACATGGTGAGCTCCATCATGATGAAACAATTAGACAAGCTGTTCTACCATCCATGGTGCAGTGGTAAAGAACCTGCCTGCCAATGCGGGAGCCACAGGAGACGTGAGTTCGATCCTTGGGTCAGGAAGTTCTCTTGGAAGAGGAAATGACAACCTATTCTAGTATTCTCACCTGGAGAATCCCATGTTTAGAGCAGCCTGGCTGGCTACAGTCCACAGGGTCGAAAAGAGTCAGACACGACTGAGTGACTGGGCACACCTGTTCTGCCGTCCACGTGGGTCCCTGAAATCCTGCGTCAGCCAGTGAAGGAGATGGGTGCTGGATTGCTAACTGGCCTTGGGAAGCTTACTCCCACACCCCTGTTTCTCCCTCAGTTTTCTCATTTATAAAATGAGAGCTTGTATAAGATTCCTCCTGGTTTTATTTATTTATTTGGCTGCTTGGGTCTTAGTGATAGCATGTGAAATCTTCTCTGCGTCATGCGGGGTCTTTCATTGCGGCCTGCAGGCTCTCTAGCTGTGGCAGTGACTCTCTAGCTGTGGCAAGGGCTCTCTAGCTGTGGTGTGTGGGCTCAGTAATTGTGGTGCGAGGGCTTAGTTGACCTGTGGCCTGTGGATCCCTGCTTGCTCCCCAACCAGGGATTGAACCCACATCCCCTGCATTGCAAGTAGTCTTAACCACCTCTCCTTCTAGTCCTAACATGATGATGAAAGTTTAGGTATTAGCAGTGTGTGATGCATGCTAAGTTGCTTCAGTCGTGTCCAACTCTTTGTGACCCTATGGGCTGTAACCTGCCAGGCTTCCCTTTCCGTGGGATTCTCCAGGTGAGAATACTGAAATGGATTGCCATGCCCTCCTCCAGGGGATCCTCCTGACACACGGATCAAACCCCCATCTCTGACCTTGGCAAGTGAGTTCTTTACCACTAGTGCCACCTGAAAGCCCAGGTACTGGTGGCAGAACATTTCAAAAAAGAGTCGAAACTCAGCCACTTCTGGGAAGAATTGAAGACAAGATTCACCACCATCCAGCCTCTCCCTGAGCACCTTCCTGCCCAAGAAATGACCTGAGGGTCAGGTAGAGAGAGCCACTGTGCTGCCTTTGCAGTTAGGTTCCTGTTTTGCCACGTGTGCAGGCAATGGGGGCAGAGGATGAGTTGAAAACAAAATTCCTATTATAGTTGTGTGGTCTGAATCAAGGACATCATCTCTGCAACTCAGTATTCCAAAGCCCATTGTCTCATTCTTGTATCTGTGTGTGACACAGCCAGCTTAAAAAATATGACAGCTCCTATTTATACCATTGGCTAAAACTATGAATGCCGTGCTACGTCCAAAATGCCATACATCCTACATATTTCCTGGGCCAGTTTCCACCGAGTGAGGGGCAGTTACAACTGCAGCCTCCTTGGTGAGTATCCTGCAGGAGGTGGACTGTGTGGCGCTAAAATCTGACTCCGAGGCTGCCTCTGCCAAGCTCATCATTGGACCTGTCTGAATCTGGATATTGGGTCATCTTCATGGTGCCAATCAAACAGCAAGGCCTAGCGAGGGCATTGGGGAGATCTGGGTTCTTGCCTCCACTATTTCCATCTGAACACTTTGAAAAAGTGACTTACCCTCACTAGGAATGGGTTTCCCCAAGTGTGAAAAAGGAGAGAAACATTCTCTGCTGTTTTATATAGAGAATTGGGTTGTTGAAAAAGGGATGAAACTGGCTTTTACTGAGCACGTTCTAGGTTCTAGGTCCTGCGCTGTGTGTTTATACAGATGATCCTGTTTAGTGCTCAAATGGCTCCATGAAGGAGCCGCTGTTAGACTCCTCTCAGGATGGCAACATTGATGCGAGAGGTGAAGTGCTTGGTTCAGAGCCACACAGCTTATGCACAGCAGGGTCAGGATGGCAGTGCACGTCTGCTGGGTCTGAAGCCAGTGCCTTTCCCACATCACTAAACCAAGATGTAGAGTAAAGTGGGTGCATTTTTCACTGATGAGGGGCCCCTTCATCCCCTCCTTCCTCTGCTCACAGTGCTGACTTGCTTTCCTTAGGGCTCCTGAGAAGGGGAGTTCTCCACCTTTGAGTCTTATGGCTTTTACTTTTGCTGAAGAGCAGAGTCCACCTATTTTCCCCAGAAACCGTATTTTCAAGAGAAAGAAGTAATTTTTTGTTACATTTGGGGAGGTAGATGAGAGGAAGTGTTAGTTGCTCGGTCGCATCCGACTCTTTGCGACCCCATGGACTGTAGCCCGCCAGGCTCCTCTGTCCATGGCATTCTCCAGGCAAGAATACTGGAGTGGGTAGCCATTCCCTTCTCCAGGGTATCTTCCTGACCCAGAGCTCGAAACCCAGTCTCCTGCATTGCAGGCAGAAATTCTTTACCGTCTGAGCCACCCAGGGTGGGACAAAAAACAATTGCGGTGCAAAGATCCAAGTACAAGTGAGGTTCATCTACCCGTGCTCTGGCCTTGCAGTCCTTTCTTTTCCTCTCTCTTCATTTTCTAAACCTACTCTTCAAAACTTCGTTCTCCTTGGGGCCCCTGGTGAGTGTGATGGTGTCCAGATTTCTGCGCCGGGGCCTGGGTTCACAAAAGGCCAAGTTGACGTCCATTCTGCATCTGGCTTTTTTGATGCCAGAGGAGCGCTGGGGTCTCCTGAGGAGCCAGGAGAGATTTGCCTCCTGCAGAGGTTTGGATAAGCCCCAGCTAATCTCCATGGCTTCTTAAGGGCACACCTGCTTGTCTGCCAGCCAGCAGCCTCCTGGCTCATTTCCCGTGGGACGGCTGGGGTCAGAGGGCCTCCAGAAAGCCTTTCATCCCCCACTGCCCCGCCAGGCCCCCCTCAGCAGCACCTGGGTTCCACACAGAAGACTTCCTTTGAGGGGAGATCGAGACATCCCTCCCCAAATGGGGTCCGGTGCCCTTTCCCTTCCTTCTGAGGCGGCTTGCCTGTTCCTTCTTCCTGAAAAAGCGTTTAATTCAAGCTTTCTCATGCACGGCTCCAAGTTTATCCCACTGGGGCTAAGCTGCTCTGAATTAATTTCTGGGCTGCTGAGCCATGAACACATAGTAGGTGGTCAGTAAATAAAGATGATGTCTGACTATGGTCCATTTGGGCATCCAGGAAAGCCCTGTCAGCTTTCCCTGTGTTTTGTCACCAGAACGTAAATAATAACACTGATAATATTAAAATGGCAGAGAATTTGAAAGTCATTTCTGTTTAGCTGTGGAAGTTAGAGATTGGAGGCTCTCTCCTCCCTCTTTTCCCAAATCACATTTCCTTCTTAAATATCTTTAGGAGTAGTTAGTGGTGAAACGAATTCTTCTTCTGTGAGCACTGTGCTTAGGATGTGTGGTGAGAGGTTGCTCTTTGACATGCGAAGCTCCCAGGGGTTGGCTGTCTTCCTCCTCCCCTTCCGTCCCTTCTTCCTTCTTTCTCTCCCACCTTTCTTCCTTCCTTCTTCCTTTCTCCTTTTCTTTTCCCCTCCCTTCTCTCCCTCTCTTTCCTGTACCTAAAATGAAGCAGAGCTCATTTTGGAAGAGGGTACTATATTATTAATGGTACCCTTTGAGGTTATGGCTGAAAAATCTAGTTTGAAAAACTGAGATCCTCTCTTCCTTTGAACTCACCAATTGTTCTGTAGGCTTATCATCCCATTTATCCATAATTCCACTGATATTTGTTGAGCCCTTATTGTGAGACCCTGGATGGAATAACATGGGATGGATCCTGCCCCATGGAGACCAGTTTAACTGGAAAGATGAGCCATTGGAATTACATGATCAAATTATATGTGAATTGATTGCCAATTGGAGTTTTAAGGAAGGGAGGAGGGATGAGCAAAGATTTATTACTCTGATGCCAAGCATGATCTCCCGAGCTCATATATATTTCAGTTATCTTCCCCAAACCATGCAAGATAAGCAGTGTTATTCCCATGTTATAGTTGAAGAAGTGGAAGCCCAAAGACATTGAATAGTTTGGTAGATTGTTTGCAGAATTAAGACTATAATTCAGGTGATACAACTTTGCCTAGAAACCGAGTTGTAATTCGAACCTGGCCCTGGGTCTGAACAACCGTCGCATTCTCTCCTATTCGTCCACACAGAAAAACAGCTGTGAGAGAGGCAGAGACTTCTGTGTAGGCAGCCGCTTTAGCAAGTGAATACTCCAGAGTGACTTTTTTTTAAGGGGAATGCATGTGAAGATAATTCACCGGCTAATTGCTGATGTTCCCTTTCAGTCTGGATTGTGTGCATATCAGGGTCCGTGGTGACTTTAAACCAGAGGTTTTGATTATTTTAGCTGGAGTGCTGCACCTCCGCCTCTGCTGGTGGCATGCCCATCAAGGTGCCCCCCACTCCCTGAAATGCTTTGGCATCATCTCTCTTCTGAAAATGTGTACACAAAAGGATGCTCCCCACCTCCCTTTTCCCCAGCAGAGTACACAAACAGCAAGCAGAGAGACACTCTCTAAGCGACTGCAACTCAGGGCCCATAATATTGTGGCAGAAAGTGGAGAATTAAACGGCCAGTGCTGGGTGCAAGATAATAGCATAATAGGGTAAGTGTGAGAGAGTCAGGAGGCAATAAATGGCCCTGGAGATGTTGAGATTCTGGGAAAGTAGGGCAGGATTAAAGCAGAGACACCATCTGTGGGAGCCAGGCAGTTGTGAGAGACTCCGAATGACACAGTGTCCGGATCTGTTACACAACACAACAAATAGTAGTAAAGTAATCATCGGGCCTTACGATGGACAGATACTCTTTGTTTGAAATGCCACCCTCCTGGCCATGAACGCCAGTGTAGCCATGGTTATAAATGGCAAGGTTATAAACTGCCTCTTCCTCCAGCCAGTAAAAATTGCAGAAAATGAGAATCAAAACAATGGATGCCTCCTTTGCTCCCTGGATAGACTTTCTCCTCTGGCCGGGCAGTAGGCATGTTGCATGCCATCACCCCATCTTTTTAAAAAATTTTTTTAGTTATGCCATGTGGCATGTGGAATCTTAGTTCCCCAACCAGTGACTGTGCCCCCTGCAGTGGCAGCACAAAGTCTTAACCACTGGACCACCAGGGAGGTTCCCCTTAACCCAGCTTATTCAATCATGATAAGCAACCATGCCAATAAGCAGCCATATCAGAAGGAATTGAGGGACAAAAGAAGGGATTGGGAAAGAAACTGAGCTTTTCATGTCTAAAAGTTTGCTAGGAAGTTTAGTTTCTGGTTTGAGTGGGTATGTCTGTGTGCCAGCCCTTCTGCACAGATCATCTCAGTTGGTTCTCACAATACCACTTTGAGGTTGATGGCATCATTCTGATTTTAAAGATGAAAACTGAAGTGCAGAGAAGGGGAAAGACTGGCTCAGCTTCACCCGGTGGTGAAGCCATGGTTCTCATTCAGGTGTGGACGACCCCCAGGTTCCTGCACTTTCCTTTCACCCTGTGTTTCCCATGGGTGGAACAGTTGTGAAAGCGTTACATCTGCTCATCTGAGATCCTTTCCCAAATAGCCATTATCCACAAAAGATCCTTCAGACTTGAAAAACTTCTCGTTAAGTCTCTGGAAATCTGGAATCGACTAACCCAAAGCCTCAAGTAATTGGAATGATTCTTATGTATTTCACTATTAGATGAAAGAGACAAAGGAGAGTTAAGCCACATAGTTTAGGAGTTTACAAAGCATTTGCTTCTTGGGTGTACATTTCTTTCAGTACATTTTTTTTTCAGGTCAATAATATATACTTCTACTTTGTTGAACTATGACATCCAGAGTTTAGAATGATGACCCAAAAGTGTGGTAGGGACATGATCATTAACGAGAACCAAGGAAGAGCATAGAGGAAAGAGTACTGATTTTGAAAGTCTTAAGAATTTTGGCTGGAACCCCCAGTGCAACCCACAGGTCCTGCCTCTAGGCATATACCATCACTGGAACCTTCAGTTCCATCAGCTGCTAGTTAGGCAGGTAGTGCCTCAAAAGGTCATTGTGAAAAGTCAGTGAGATAGCATGTGCGTCCATTACCTAGCACAGGGGATGTGTGTTGTAGCATTGTACCTGCTCAGTCAATCCTAGTTTTCTTCACAAATCAGAAAGTTAATCTTTAAACACAAGTAAAACAAAATGGATATTAGTCATTTACAATTTTTCCATCTTTTGCTATTTGTGTAGCATCTGTGAAATGGGTCGAGAAGGTTGAGGAGATTCAGATCATTTACCTTGGCAAAAGGGTCCTGAGAATGTGCTCCTAATACGGAATTTTTTAATGTCCAGACAGTCAACTCTCTGCCTCCTACATAATTCCTGCTCCTGCCAATGTCTCACAGTGATAGTCCATATATTGAACAACAATAACAACAAAGATATTGAAGTTTGAGCAACCCACAGTAGAATTTACCAGCTTATTGCTTTAATGCAACAATCCAATTTTCTCTAAGCAGACTCAGTCAAGGGGAACAAATGGTAGAGTCCTAGGCTGAAATCTCCTTGCTTTCTACATTTCTTCATAACCCATTATTTTATGCCTTGACTGTCTGCCTAAATAACTCAGTCGCCTTCAGAGGTGTTTGTTCATGTTCCTGTGAATCCAGACAGGTCAAGAGCTTGCCAGTAACTCAGACATGGTGAAGATCATGAAGAAAAGAATGGCTTTGAAACACGTTGTATTTGCAAGTGACTGTTTAACATTGGAGCGAGGCAGACCTTGGTTTGAGTCCTAGATGTACTGCTGACAATCTTCAAGCTTTAGTTTCCTTATTAGTCACCTGTATCAGGCTCACACAGTAAGTTCTCAATACATTTCAGTCATTAAAAGAAGTTTGCTTTCTGTTTATCCTACTGTTAGTAACCTCATTTAGCTACCTCCCAGTCTCTTCTGAGACTGAGATGTAGTTTATACCCATCATTCTAAAAATAATTCACATTCTCAGTGTTTCCGCCTTGGATTAGCCGGATGGGCACTGTAGTCTTTGGGGCTCTCTGTTAAAGACAACACAGTGCAGTATCCACCTTGGCTCCTGCTCTTTCTTCCTTGCCTCTCTCTCATTCTCCCCTCCCAAGGAGGGAGGGGTGTCCCAGTGACAAGGTCGATATGGCAGATGTCGGGCTTCCATCAGGAGCCCTGCGCATGGAGGACATTTTATCTAAATTTGCAATGATTTGCTTCTTACTGCAGACACTCCTCTTTAGCATTATTGATCTCCTCTGTCTGCTGAGCCACGTCAGATGTCTTTGACCCTGCTTTGCACCACAAGCAGTGGAGTAGCCGCCCGAGACTGTCTGGCATTGGATTGAATTCAGTTCCTCTTGATGTTTGCAAAGGCCTTTTTCATTATGCCTTGAAATGGCTTGTGCCATTGCAGGTGGGGTCCAGAGCCTGCCTCCTCTGTGTCACACCTTGCAGTATAGTAACAACTTCTTGTGGGGGTGAGGCTTTCTTTCCTGCATGAATCGGGTTGTCCCAAGTTGGCAAGGGCTCCTGAAGCTTGGATTTGTTCTCTAGGAAGTTGGTCAGGATAGTTTCTGAATAGAACTAGGAGGGGAGAAAGAAAATGTTATTTATATAAAATTATTTTTTAAGGATGTTTTTTGATGTAGGCCATTTTAAAAGCCTTTATTGAATCTGTTACAGTGCTGCTTCTGTTTTATGTTTTGGTTTTTTGGCCATGAGGCACGTGGGATCTTAGTTCCCCAACCAGGGATCTAACCTGCACCTCCTACATTGGAAGGCAAAGTCTTAACCACTGGACCACCCAGAAAGTTCTGAGAAGATATTATTTAATGAGTGCATATAAACTGAAATGGTAGCATAAGTGGGAAGGAAAGGAGAATAAAGAGTAAAAGTAGGGGTGCTGTCTTCTTTCGTTCTTTTTTCTTAGAATTGAAGGTTTTCCTGAATTATCTCTAGGGCTTTAGTAAGAAGAGAAGCCAGGTGAAATTTTTTTCTTTATTGTTTTATTTTACCCATCCAAAGACCAGCTCAAAATATTACACTCCCATAATCTCCCTGGACCATCAGAATTCCCTGCTCCAGCTTACCACAGCTCATGAACTCAAGGCCCCCACCCTTTTTTCTCTTTTATTTTGGATCCTGTGTGATAATACAAGATGCCTATTGTTTGCGCCATCTCACAATGATGACTTCTGGGCTCTTTGAAGCCCTGAGGTCACTCAGAGAGTAGAGTAATAGTAACCCTGGGGAACCCAGAATAGCCCTGCTTGCAATGTTTAATTTTCATAAGAGAGTGATGATAACTTAAATCAGTAGCAAATATATAGCAGAGAAAGAGGCCCCTGGTCCACATAGAGAGGATCAATAAAGGTTCTGCTTGCAAGATGAAGTAAATCAGAGAGCTGGGGTAATTACTGAACAATTTTTCTCCAGAACCACTGCTCAGGAGGGGTTTAATTTGAGTGCTTACTTTAAATTTATTTTCCCCTAAATTCATTAACTTTATCAGATTTTATTTGTGCAAGTCCAATCTCCTCTCTCTGTCAGTTTCTCTCTCTCCCCACCACCTCTTTTCTCTCCCCCGACTTCCTCTGTGTGTGTATATTTGTGTATTTTTCTAGGTGGCTGAAAATTGAGAGATGATCCTCTACTAATCTCATCCTTAGTCTAAATTTCATTTTCGACCAGGACTGGCAATATTATCAAAATTGTTAACAAATCAGTGTGTTAAGTTATGGTCCCTTGAAGGTGAAAGACAAATAGTTGACTATCACACATTACCCTTAGTATAGTTCTTTTGGTAGGATATAATTATTTTCTGTTTTTGCTGGCGTGGCTAGCATCAGGCATCCCAGAACATCACATATACTCTGTTGCTTAAACCTGTTGCCATGACAACATCAGCATTCTCCCACAGCAACAAAATTTAAATATGTATCTATGAATTTGAAGAAACAACTATAAGATTGAATAAAACTCTACTAACAGTCTATTTTATATGGATTTCTGAGATGATTTTCATAATAACAATTATTGCGTATAATGACATAAGATGCAATCCATAGTTAATCTTTCCTGGTAAAGTACAGTGTAATCAGGTTCTTTCATAGGCAAATGGGTGAATGCCCTTTTCACTATCTTATGAGTGTCTTGTATGCCTCTGCATTAGACTCATGTATAAGTTAGGGTGCTCTCTAGTAACAAAGAACTCAAAACTATGGTTTTTATAAAAATGAAAGTACAGTTCTTTCTTTTGTACTAATCCAGTATACTGTTTCTAGTGAGTATCAGTGCAGTAGAGTGTGGCCCTGCACAGCCGTTAACACACAGCCATTGCTGTGCACCATTACCTTGCAGCCTGTTACTAGGCAACCATTACCGCTGCTCAGCCATTGGTTGGTGCCACAAGGGACCCCTCCCCCAAGCAACCAACTGTCAGTGAATGACTGTTAGTGGTCCCGCTCAGCCATTGGTTAGTGCCATAGTGGGCCTCTACCGCAGGTGACCATTAGTGGTCCTGGTCAGTCATTGGTCAGCACCACAGTGGGCCCCTTCCCCAGCTGACCAATTGTCAGTGAGTGACTGCCCCTACCCTATTAGTGGTCCTGCCCAGCCATTGGTTGGTGCCACAGTGGGCCCCCCACAAGCAACCAATTGTCAATGAGTGACTGTTAGTGGTCCTGCACAGCCATTGGTTAGTGCCATAGCAGGCCTCTACCCCAGGTGACCATTAGTGGTCCTGGTCAGTCATTGGTCAGTGTCACAGTGGGCCCCTCCCCCAAACAACCAATTATCAGTGAGTGACAATTAATGGTCCTGCTCAGCCATTGGTACATGCCACAGTGGGCCCCTCCCCTAGGCAACCAACTGCTAATGAGTGACAGTTAGTGGTCCTGCTCAGCCATTGGTCAGCACCACAGTGGGCTCCTTCCCCAAGTGATCAACTGTCAATGAGTGACCATTAGTGGGTGATTCAGCCAGTGGTCAGCAGAGTGATGGTCATCAGGCAGAGTGAGGTAAGAGATAGATCCTGGCCTTCTCCTGGGGGCCTCCAGCTCATCTGGCCTCAGGTCAGTGGGTGACCTGGGGACCCAAGGAATAAACTGAGGGACGTGTCCTGCAGGAATCCAGAGCCCTCATCAAAGCTGCCCATTGGTGGGGCCCAGGCCTCGAGGTGGTGGTGACCCTGTCTGCCATTCCCATCACCTGATAGCAGCAACAGTCCTCACAGGACGCAGTCTGCCTCCCACCATCTGGGCACCCTGAAGAGCCTGTGAGCCAGCTGAGTAATGGGCACCTGGATCCCTCAGTGATGAGAGCTGGGCAGGGTCTGGGGACCTGACCTTGAGGGAGCTGCCAGCTGAGATCTGCCTCCTCTCAGCCAGGATTAGAACCTCAGAGGATGACAGTTGTGCCTTGAGACCTGGCCCTTTCTCGTCAGAACAGAGGATAACATTTGTTTGGTGGAGATTTGTAGGCACATCATTACCTGACCATCACCTGACCTCAAGAACATAGGATCTACGTCAAGATGTTTGCAACAATTCACCATGCCCCTCCCTCACCTTTCCTAGGAAAGGGCTTTGCTGAAGGCTTTCAGGGAATTTGGGGGTTTCAAGTATGAGCCATCCATCCTCTTGCAGGGCCCTGCAGTAAACCTTTCTCTGTTCCAGACCAACATTTTGGTATAGTTTGGCCTCGCTGTGCATCAGGCACATGGACTTCTGTTTTTGGTGACAGTAACTTTCTTTAGGGCAGTGATCCAGAGACCCAGGTTCTTTCCATCACACAGCTCAGCCAGCTCCTGCGCCCTTCTCAGCCTCATCATGTAGCTGGCAGCAGGCAGAAGACAGCATGGAGACATGTTGTGTTGTAAACGCCTTGAAGGGAAATGCATACCTTCTCATTTTCCATTGGCTGAGATTAGGTCACGGGGCCGCCACTAGGTGTAAA
This sequence comes from Ovis canadensis, assembly GCF_042477335.2. NCBI lineage: Eukaryota > Metazoa > Chordata > Mammalia > Artiodactyla > Bovidae > Ovis > Ovis canadensis. Next base: position 40,850,325 of record NC_091259.1, on the reverse strand, counting down.
TGGACCTGGAAAATGTAGTCTGTGGCTTGGTAGGAGTGTCTCAGCAGTAACTCTATGAGGGCAGGAGCATCATGAATTTTCAGAGCTGGCTAGCTCTGTCAACATGCAGGAAGATAGCAGAGGAAGGCATGCTTCAAACACATGAAGGTTCACAGTTTGGGGGGAGAAAGTCATGTGGTAGTAAAAGGTGAGCTGGGTGCCATGGAGAGAGGCTGCTTCTACCTGGCAGCATTGGGGAGGTTGGTGGCAGTGCCATTTCAGCAGTGGTACCTTGCATTGCTAAGCAGATGTGTTCATTGCTATTTAGTCACTCAGTCATGTCTGGCTCTTTTGAGACCCCAAGGACTGCAGCCTGCCAGGCTCCCCTGACCATGGGATCCTCCAGGCAAGAATCCTGGAGGGGGTTGCCATGTCCTTCTCTAGGGCATGTTTCTGACCCAGGGATCGAACCCACATCTGCCTTGCAGACGGATTCTTTGCCACTGAGCCACCAGGGAGGCCCATAGGAGGCATAGTGTCTAGTAGTTTTAAAATAATGGACTTGCTTGAAAGCATATGTGGGAGTTGAAGACTTGAGGAGATGGGATTGAAGAGGAATAACTAGATAGCATAGTTGTCTCTGCTGATTCTCAAGTGATAAGCCTGTTTTTCTCTCTCACTCTCCACTTGCCTTATCATGAGTGGGTGACCTTGATGAGACATTTTCAACACAGTATCTTTGCTTTCCTTTAATCTCCTGTCAGTTGCTATCACTGTCAGCATGACCTAGCTCCAGTGAAACATTCAGTTTTCATTTCTGCCTTAGCAGGAATGTTAAATTATGAGGGCACGTCAGGATGGGAAGAGGCCATACACACACACCATAGACATATTACTTGAGGGGAGTCACTGAAGGACACTGACCTCTACTCTCAACATTACAAGGATTAAGAAGGCATGCATTTTGACTTTCTGGATTCTTCTACAGTTTGAATTGATATAGCTTGTCACTTGAGCACTGTCTCTTTTGAGTGCTGACTACTGTTGTGTTCCAGCCAGGTAAATTGGAATAGACACCTACTTGCCTGGAGTGAGAATGACCAGTTACCAGTTTACCAAAAGGCTCCAAGACTCCAGACATGACTTTCATTGGTGGGTGAGGTGATTGATAAAGGATTTGTGGTTGTAATGTTCTTGGAAATATGTTCAAGAAACAAACACCAAAATGCAGTGGTCACTGCATTTATAACTTTATAAATAAAGTTATAACTTTATAACTTTGAAAAGTTATAAAGACTTCAGTACAAATGAAAGACAGAACAGAGGAATGATTTCAAATGGAGAATTTCTCTAGTGACATTTGTATGAGGCACTTGAAGTAATCTGTCTTACCTAAGGAAAAGCAGAAGTTGGGTTTGTGTGATTTCAAAGCATCGCAGTGATTCTTTGAGATGCTTGCCAGCCTTGGTAGACATGGCAAGAGATTAAGATGGATAAAAGAAAAGCATTCAAGTATTTGGAGATTGGTTTGGGAGACACCAAAAGTAATAATTGATGAAGCATGAATTTAAATGCATAAACAGGCAGGAGAAATGGAGGCAATTGTTTAGATAATTGGATCAAAACCCCTCTCTATGAATACTTTACATTTTGATATATTTTTTGCCATTTAACAAACTAGTTTTCTGTCTTTGAAAGCTTTTTAAGGAAAGAAGAGAATTTCATAGTTTAACTTGGTTTTCAGAACTTGGCCCTTAAGTTCTGGTCATGGTTTTGTTGCTCCTTCACTCTAAAATAGTATTTTAATAAAATATTGAAAGTCATAGACCAAAAAGTAATATATTTAAGCTCCCTTAAGATAATCACTTTATTTTCTGCTTCTCTAAAAATCATAAAATGGTCACTCGGCAGCCTGAGCCTGTGTTTCTATAAGTCTATATAAATGGATGACATTTTTCTAGAGGTCTTGGATTCTAAGGGTACATGTGAGTGTTTCTAGTTTTTATTCCAGTTGCCTCTGATATACCCCACATTTGATTAGTTGCGTAATGGAAATTTTAATCATGATGTAGCCTTTCCACTCCACTTTTTCCTCTAAGTGCTGGTTTTCCTTTCACCCTCTTCTTTTTTTTTTTTCTTCTGGATTTGAATCTTTTCGTGTTCAGTGCTTGGACTTAAGTCCTAGGTCTCAAAAAAGACAAATGCCTCCTAACTCTTTTAACTTATGTTTGTAACATTGGTGATGTACTGATTAAACAATTTAATCTTTTAAATGAAGTTTTATGTTCTCTGTTTGACTGTTGATGGGATAGGTGGCCTCAAATTTCTAAGATAATGCTGAGCTCTAAAACACCTACATTGACTTTGGCCAGAAAAGGACACGAGCTAAGACCCACTGCAGACAAATGTGTCTGAGTGATGAGCTGAGGCCAGGGGAGTTAACCTCATGGCCGAGTCAGACCCTTGGAGGCCCAGACATCCTAAAGGAGCACTACAGGATGTTTGAGTGAGAGTATAATTGTCCATTTTTAACAGTTTCTTCTATATAATGAACAGGAGGCCTTTCCAGCAAGGATGGGATGTTGCAGTGATGTCCATATCATAGAATAATATTGGTGATTTTCTTGAGAAGTCATTCGGTCATACAACTTTCTAGTTAGAAGTGGTATTCAAAGTCATTGATTCTAACTTTCCAATGTGCTTCCATAAAGTGTTCTTGACTAAAGAGCATTCAGCCTCTGTGTGGACCCCAAAGTTATATCAATAACAAATAAATTCTGTCATTTTATCTCTCTCCCAACTAATTCTAAGTTTAAAAAGAGCTCTGAGTGACTAACATTGAGATCAACTAGCTAGTGAAGATACTAACCAGAATTTTAATTATGGTGGTGGCAAATATTCTGCATTTAATGTTGGGGAGAGACCACTGATTGTTAACTCCTTTTTAATAAGAAACAGAATCTAGAGTTTTAAAAAGTCAAAGGATCTTCAGTATCAGGTATGTGGTCATTGAAGGCTCTCCTCAAATCTGAAATGCCCTTACTCTGGGAATATTTGATTGAATATTGATGAAAAATATAGGAAGGAATCAGGACCACTGACGGAAACCCACAGCTACCAATATTTTCTGCTGCTTATCCCTCTTTCTGCTTTATGTTCTTTTCCTCTCTTCTAATCCCATTTTTTTTTCTCCTACTGATCTTTTCGACTCTAATCTGTTCTCCAGTGTATGGATACCTTGTGATTAACTTGACGATTAAAAATCCCAGACCCGTTTTTATCACAGGTACAGTTAACCTGGAGTGTGTGTACTGGGAGACAGCCAATTATGAATATATCTTAAGCAAAATCCACCCAAGAAGCAGGTTTACGTGCTTGTATTTGTGTGTATAGAAAGTGCAAATGCAAATCGCCCAGTCGTGTCTGACTCTTTGCGACCCCATGGACTATACAGTCCATGAAATTCTCCAGGCCAGGATACTGGAGTGGAATTCTCCAGGCCAGAATACTGGAGTGGGTAGCCTTTCCCTTCTCCAGGGGATCTTCCCAACCCAGGGATTGAACCCAGGTCTCTCGCATTGCAGCCAGATTCTTTACCAGCTGAGCCACGAGGGAAGTCCAAGAATACTGGAGTGGGTAGCCTATCCCTTCTCCAGCAGATCTTCCTGACCCAGGAATTGAACCGGGGTCTCCTTCATTGCAGGTGGATTCTTTACCAACTGACCTATAAAACAGATATTTAGAATTACCATCTCTGCAGACTTTTCCTGTAGAGTTGCCCCTCTGTATTAGGAGCAGCCCTCTGAAGTACATTATGTCTTAGATTTCTACAGCCTTAGAAATGAGTGCAGAATGTCAGTCCTGAATTGGTTGGTTTATGAAGCCTCGGACCATACCCATGCATTCACGTGTCTTACTGGTCAGTGTCATATTGTTTTTGCAGCTCAGCTGGACTAGATTGTATCACACCTTGTGCACACGGGCTGGTCGCTGCTTCCAGGGCTTACTGGGTATCTATTTATCTAGCTAACACTTGGTGTATGGCAGTGACAAATGATCATGTACTTCCCAGGAGCGCACATGTGTTTCCAAAGGTCAAATGCATTTCAGTGGTCTGGTGATTCTCTCAAGGGGGAAGTCAGGAGCCACAGGACAGAACAATAGGAAAAGCTGCACGTGAAGTTATCCAGGGAGCAGGTGGCCCTGAGCTGGGAGGCACCGCATGGCAGGGCTCTTGCACTTCCTCACAAATGCTCTTTCACAGCAGTTCCTGAACTCAGTGAACACACAACCTCAGAAACTGGCAGCCAGGGACTCTGAGAGAGCCCTGCATCCTCTGTAACTGCTTGTGTTAGAGTACAGTGTGGTGGAAACCCTGGAAGGAAGTTGCTGCATTGTCTTGGAGACACATTTTTGTCATCCTTCTCCCTTCAGAAGCATTTTTCTATAATCATCTGCTTTGCTACTTAGAAAGCCCTTTACTGGCATTCTCTAATGAAGCTCCCAGCTCCATGGACCGCGGTTCCCATTTTTCAGAGCCTGGGTTATTAGATACAGAGCAGTTAGGGTAATTGCCCAAGAGCAGACTGTTTCTATCTGAAATGAACCCAGACGTTTAGGATGCTAGCTCTACAATGCTATTCCCCAGCCTTTCTGTATCTGAATTGCAATTCTTTTATGTATGACTTATGGAGTAATTTGTTTATTCATTCAACAGTTACCAAATATCATTTTGTATTGGTTAGATGTTTGAGAAATTAAAATGTGGTCTCTACATGGCGCTGGAGGAGGAAATGGCAACCCACTCTAGTATTCTTGCCTGGAGAATCCCATGGACAGAGGAGCCTAGAGAGCTATAGTCCATGGGATCGCAAAGAGTCAGACGTGACTGAGCATGCACACACAGCTCTATCATGGAGGTCTTGAGTCTAGAAGGGGAGAGAGACATATACAAAAATAGTGATCATAGCGTGACTGATACATCAGACAGGAGTAAGTAAACAGGTGCAGATGACAGAGTCCCCAACTCTGCTTGGGCACTTAGGGGACTAGAGAGGTGGTTTGAGCCTAGAAGAATTAGTAGGAGTTTGCCAGGCAGCCAAAATAGGGCAATGGCATTTTCCATTATGACTTCTCTAAATGATCTCTAGCAGCATCCTTGGTTCCTTTCCTAGAACCCTCCTTGCTAAGAAGGTGGGTACCATCTGATTGATGTGAGTTTCCTCAGCTTCCCTCCATATCCAAACTTCTCCCAATCTTCACGTCTCTTCCCGTCCTCCTTGAGTCAGAGGAGGATGTGTCTTCCTCTTTGCCGACCTCGGAGCTCCCTCTGGAGCCAAATGAGCTCTCTAGGTTCTATCCTCTTTCACAGATTGACCACAGCTCTCTCCCACATCTCTATTCTTTCTCTGCTTACACGCTACTCTGATGAATAAGGTACAACATTGTCTGGGAGGGGGAAAAGTGCCTTTGAACTAACATCCATCTCTCGCCTCCCTTTTGTTACCAACTTTTGGAAAGGTGAGTGTGCACACAGTAGCATCGCTCTCCCACCATCTCTTGTGGTTTGCCCTTATCCTCCACCCTTGGTGGGCACTCCTCACCGTGTACCACCTGGTCATTCTCTCGGCTCGCCCTCCTTTCATTCCTGTAGTGTGTGACACATGACTCACCTGCTAGCTTGGTAACTTCCTTTCACTGTGTTTCTATGACACAGCATTCTGCTGCTTCTCTTAGCTGCTACGTCTTCTCACTCTCGCTAGCTCCTCCTCGATTTTCCCGTTTGGACTTGGCAGCTCTCATTAGCTCTTTCTTCCATAGTTTTATGATTTTTGTTTCTCCTGAGTCTTAGCCTAGGCCAGTTCACTTTATAGCATTCATCACAAGGCCTCTATCTTATCTCTGACGACGAGAAGCAACACTGCAGAGTGGTCGGGAATGCAGTCTGAGCCAAATGGCCCCGGTTTGAATCCCGGTTCTGCTGTGTGACCCTGTGTAAATAAATTGCTCTTTGCTCTCTATGCATGCTTCCTTGCCCTTGAAACAAGTGTAGCAATACCTTTCTGAAAATGTTGTTGTGAGAATCAAATGAGTTAGCCCATATGAAGTGCCTGGGACACAGTAAGACTCTAAAGTTGTTAATTAGCTGTATTGACATGGCACTCAGCTCATGAGTAATATTATGATTTCTTATATACATTTATTTAAAAATAAACAGTTACAAATAATCAAAATTTCATTAAGTTCATTATTACCACTGAGAGTTTACTCTTGGTAGACTTGGGCTCAGTCACATTCTTGCTTTATGTCATTTCATCCTCACCTCAGCCCTAGAAACAGGTGCCATTTTATCTTCATTTTGCTGGTCTGTGAGAGGTCAGGAGGCCTGTCCAACTTCAAGCGCTTGTGGCAGAGCTGGTCTGTGGCAGAATGTGATGACTGTCAACTGCTATGCTCTTAGCTGAGGTTCCCTAAGTGCCAGCTGACTGACACATTCAGGAATGTTCCCCAGCCTCCCTGCAAGCAGTCCATAGCCATCAAACGTTGCTCTGTGGTGAATACCCACTCTGTGTTGCTATGTGGAGTTTGAGAAGTGATGGAGTTTTATACAGTCATAAAACCACAATTGTCATGGCATTGCCTTGCCTTCACCTGGGTTATCTAATTATTTTACTGACCCTTCTTTGGTTTCACTGTTACATTTTATGTTCTTGAGGTATAGGGATACTATCTTTTACTTCATTTATGTGCCCTCTCTAGCATCTGAGGTAGCACTGTCTTCAAACATTTGTTCTTACACACAGCAAGCCAGAACGTTTGTGTGTTTTTATAATTTATTTATTTATTTATTTATTTTTTGGCCATGCCACACGGCTTGCGGGATCTTGATTCCCTGACCAAGGTTTGAACCTGTGCCATTGGCATGAAAGGATGGAGTCCTAACCACTGGGTCGCCAGGGAAATCTGCCGGCCAGATTTGACAGAAGCAAATTCAGTATGAAGGACCTTAGTGACAATACCCTTCATCCTCACCCCTAATGGCAGCTCCTCTGAAAAGACTTTCCAGGTCCCACCGCTTGCCATCACCCCACCTCCTCCCAGCCCTGGCATTCCCTGCCCGCCCCTAGCATTCATGACAACAGAGCATCCTAGCCTTGAGTCTAGACGACTTCCTCCCATTACCCACTCCGTGATCGGGTCAGATCTGTGATGATAGGTCAGGGACCTATCAACCTGATTCATTTCCTTTGTGCCTAGTTGTGCTCAGCACATAGAAGGTTCTCAGTAAGTACTAATCCAATAAAGAAATGAAGGAGGCTTTTGAATGAAGATTTCTGAGTCTCCTGAAGAATTTGCAGATGGCAGTAACATTTGACTCCTTGGGGGCTTGAGGTAAGAGTGGGCGAAGATTTCATCCCTGGGAGTGTGTGTTTTCCAAGCATGAAGGGCGGTGCGTGTGTGTTCGGGCATTCTGTGGTTGGCTCCCTGAATTGTCTACTCCTTCCCCCCAACTCTGGCTACCCCTGAAACATCACCCACATCTGTACCTCCACCCAGCTAAGGCAGGCATGATACCAGAGTGTCTAGACCTTTCCTCTGCACCCTTGGCTGAGCCACCTCTAGAATCGAGCCCCCGTTCCCATGCCCCCTTCATTCCCCTCATTGCCCAAGTGAGTCCTGTTTGAGTGCATCATCTCCGTGGAACTTTCAGATTGAGAAATATTGTGAATTTTCCCGTGGGCCAGCTCCAGTTATCATCATATTTTTTAATTTGTTTGCTTTCATAAAGCCCTTTCACTTCTTGAAGCACTGTCATATACTGTTTTTCACTTGGACAAAGCAACAGAGGGAGTTTAATAATGATGTTGGCAAAGTAAAACGAATGATCAGTAATATTGCTGTGTCTGGTACCAGAATCAATACTTTATATATTATTCCATTTAATTCCTAAGTGGTGGCTAATAGAGCTCTAGAGTTTGGACTGATTGAATTTGAATCTTGGCTTCCTTACCAGCTGCATGACTCTGGATAAGTTACTTCAATGCTCTCTGCCTATTTCTTAATAAGGAAAAAGGGCATTTAAGAATAAATATTCTGTAGAGTTGTTGTGAATAGGAAATAAGATAATACATGTCAAGTGTTATGCACTGTGTTTGGCACATAGTGAGTATGTAGTAATTATTATTTCTCACAGAAACATATTATAAACTATTTTAACAGATGGGTAAAGAGAGGCTTCAAGTCCTGATTCAAGGTACATGGATTAACCACAATGAATCCCACCTGTTAGGTGTTGACAGTCATACATTCTTCTTGTTAGATTGACTTGAAGACTTGGGCCAGTTGGTCTTGCAAAGTAATGAAAGCTTCTGACATGTCATTGTTGGACAATTTTGAATTCTCTTGTTCCCAGGTGGTAATGTGCCAGGCCCTCTGATCTTTCTCCCTCATCCCTACCCCCCCACCAGACTAGAGGAATGAACTTTTCTGTTTGCAAGGGCAGCATAGTTCCCCGATATGGTTCAGCGGTCACATCCCAGTTGCCGACCTTCCCACCAGCTGTCACACCCTCTACCTGCTGCCAAGTGGCCCTGGAAGAATCATCTGAGTGATTTCCTGCCCCTGGAGACATCAAAGCTGGCTCTCTCCCTGTCCCCATTCTTCTTACTGAATGCACCACTGGTCGATATCAATGGAGACAAGTGTTTCACAGCCTCGACAACTTGGGGAGAATTCTGGTCCATGGGAGGGGGGCTCCATGGCCAGGATGCAGGGAGGGGGGGAGTTGGAGCAGCATCCAGCGGTACGGCCAGGCACTCAGGCCTTGGAGGCATCCATGAAAATACCAGTAGGTGAGGGGCATCATCATACACCTGATACCCTGCATGGGTTTCCAAAGGCAAGCCTGCTGCCTTGAGTTATTATTTCTATATTGTATAATAATCAGGCCACTATTTTGAGATCATGTCAAAGATAACAAAGCATCAGAAGCCTCTTCCGCCGCTGAAGAACCAATCAACCTAAACTAATACTTTAATGACCACTTTTCCCAACGAGAAAACAAATTCAGGCAAAAAAAAAAAAAATGAAGCAGGTTTGCTGAGAAGAACCTTGTCTGGTCAATGAAAAGAAGAAAGAGACGTCTGGAGCCATGGCAATGGAGTAGGGATTACTTTGATCTGGAAAATAGGTTTCTTTCTTTCTTCTTTTTTTTTTTTTTTTCCCTCCAGTGCTTTTTCTCAGGCAGCCAAGAGATGCTATTGAGTTTGATGAGGGAGGCCCTTTCAGAATGAAGGGGCACCTCAGAGGAGAATTGAATGACCGCTTTCATAGGCAGCTAGTCTAATAGTCTCATGTTTGAAAAATATGCAATTAAAGGAAATACTATTACAAATAGCCCCTATTTGTTGCTTTAAAAATACTATCGATTAACTGAAAAATGAGAGCGAGGTGTGCAAGATTATTGTGTTAAGTGTAAACTGCAGATTGTTGCAGGGAAACACATACACACCGAGACGCACGACCTATGTGCGACACCCAAGGAGCTGGAGAGAAGGCGCCTGTGGTGGATCAGAAGCTCTCTATTCCTTTACGTATTAAAAGTGACTTTCAGAAAGTCTTGCCCACCAGAGTTTTTTATCACTTTCTTTGTGTCAGTACTGTTAATAAAAATCTAAGTGTTATTGGTTAGGAATTCAATTTCTTGGAAGTGTAATCTGCAGCAATTGGAGGGTCTCTGTGCGTGAGAATGATGCTTTTTAATGAATGCTCCATGGGCATTTGAAATGAAACAATGGGGATCCTGGGCAGTTTGATCTTGCATTTTCCAGCAATACTGCCTTTACCTTGCAGCCCCCTGCCAAGTCCCTCTGCATCCCACCACCTGCCTGCACACCACATCCCAGGTCTGCTCAGCTCTTGCCCTGCGCTAATTGGGAGATATTTAGCAAACAAGTGGATGTTTGTCTTTAGCTGGGGATAAAGGAAGACTTTGTCCTTCCCAAAATATATGGAAACATCTCTGGCTATTCTTTTAAGAGCTTTCCAAAAATCTTTGTCCAGGTAACTTGCCTCGTTGTCATGGCAACTGTGAGATGATTCCTGTCTGCTATCTTGCCTTTTTGCCTTTCTGGATTTATTTAACACTTTTATAACCGATATAGAGCTGCCATTTAAAAGTGGATTTCTAATCTTCTGCCTACTTGAGGCAAATAAGACTAAAAGCATAGTACCTATTTTTAGGCATTTGATTTTTTGTTGTTATTGTTATTTAATGGAAACAGTTGACTAGAGAGTCATGTGTCCCTGTGTTGTGTACATATTTACCTATGATGCAGGTGAAATTAGATTTTCACTTTCTTTTTAAAGCTAAATTTTGATAAGCATGTATGATGCACTAGGCAATGTATTAATCAGCCTTTTATCTATGTTTAATCCTCAAAACAAATCCACGTGTTGGTGTTATTATTGTTCCCATTTTGCAGGTGGAAAGCTGAATTTGTAGAAGGTTGAGGAATTTGCCTAATGTCACATAGCCCCCAAGTGCTAGAGGCACGGGGCAAATCCTGACTCCACGGTCCAAGTGTGGCTACATCACAGGTATTTGAGGGAGTCTCCTCAGCAATGATCTATTGCTACCACACGAGGATGCGGAGCTGGGGGTTCATGCCTTGTTAGCGTGAAGGGTTTAGAACAGACCTAAGTAAGCATATCTTCATGGAAAGGACCATCTGACTTGGAAATGGGAGATGATAGGTTATGAAATCTTCTTAGGATTTCATAAGTATAATAAATATACTGACAGTGTAATAAAATCCTGTCTGGAAGCAGAGGGATGAATTAAAATGGCCCATGGGATCATACGAGATCCTTTGATTCCATGGGTTGGGGGCAGGCTGGTGTTGCAGGGAGAGTCAGAGATCCACTTGTCGGGAGGACTGAAGTGGACTGGCCCCCTGGGGCAGGCAGGCAGGGGAGACACACAGCAGAGCACAGTCCCTGGGGGCCCAAACCTCTCATCAGAGAGAGGCCGGCTGCTCCAGGGTTCAGTCACTATCCCATGGCCCAGCTGGGAGAAGTCCATCTCAGAGTAACCAGAGACTCACCTGCAGCCTTGGAGCCCATATCAAGCTCCTTCAGTGTATCCACACAGACTGCTTGAACTCCCCGCGAGTCCTTAACATCCATGGGGCCTTTGGCTGGACCATTCTTTTTCTCCCTCTTAAACAACTCATCTATTCGATACTTGAGCAGAAGGACAGGCTACCGGTGAGAGGTGTGGTCTCTGATAGCCAGGCTGCCTGGGTCTGATCGTCTTACCATTGACTGGTAACCTTGGGCAAATTGTTCTCCATCACCCCAGTTTCTTAACAGTAGAAAACAATGATGAGAACATCTGCTTCACAGAGGCAGTGAGAGGATTAAGTGAAGTGGTACTTTCAATAGGCATGGATTGTTGTTGTTGCATAATTCTTGAAATTTCACGCTAGGTACCAAACTCACCAAATACCAATAGATTGGGGTAGCTGCTGCTACTTTGTGCGTCTACAGTACCTGTGCTTCTCTTAACCTAACAGAGTTGCTTCTTTGTATTCTCTGATAAACTGAGCAGATTGGGGAAGGAAGGGGCCCTGTCTTGCTCATCAGCTCACAGCATAATGTTTATGGGGCTCTTTGCTGTGGAATAGTATCAGGAGTGGGGTCCCCAGGCTAGTCTCAAGTAAGGCAGGTTTCGTTAATGCTTCCCCGTAATTATTTGAGAAGTTTTCTGTTAACCTCTTACTATTTTGGAAACTGGTGGAAAGAGAAAAGAGACACATTTACATATTCTATGCCTTCACAGGAAAGCCAAGCAAAGTATATTATGGTTCTAAGACCTGACTGACCAATGAATATGATAGGGCGTGATCAGTGTGAAATAGAATTTTGTTATAGAGACGTGTACTAAAGGCAAGGCTTCCAGTGGGCCAGACAGGATGCAGACGATTCAGTGAAGCAGAGGGGACTAATTCAGGAGGGGAGAAGAACAAGACTAAAAAGTGTAGAGCTGGAGACAACCACTGAGAGGATGCAGAAGGGTGGGAGGGTGGATATTAGACTGGGGGGGGGGGGGCGGGGCTGGGTTCATGAATCCATGGCTCTGTAAGCAAACAGCTCCAGAGTGGTTGAGAGCATGGATCTCAGAGTCCCAATAAGCAGGGTTTGGACGCTGGCTCACCTGCCTACTGGGAAGTGACCATGTGCAGAAAGGCTGGGCTCATTAAACTTCCATCATCTTTCTTATAAAATTGGACGTTCCTGGGAGGAATCCATGAAACGATGCATGGGGGAGGTCGAAGCTTGGTGTATAGTGAATGCTCAGCTATTATTTGCTTTGTTACCAAACATACCTCTCTGAACTTGAAAAAAAAAAAAAAAATCCTGACCCTGGAGGTTGATGAGACATGTCTCATTTCCAGGTCTATTTGGGAGATTTTACCTGTTGTCTCAATTTTATAACCAAAGGAACATGCATTCTACTACGTAAGTTACAATTTGCAAAAGGATGATTGTATTCAGACCTCTAACAGCTTGAGAGGCAGGCTACTTATCATTTTCTAGCTCAGGCATCTGAGGCATGGAAAGGCTAGAGAAATGTGCAGTTAGTGGGTGGAGGCACCATAAATACACTCAGGACTTCTGACACTAGTGTAATCGCCCCTGCCCCCATACCAAATGGGTGTGTATTTCTGGTGAATGACTTGGATGAAACCAAAACACATGAATGTCTGCCAAACCCTTTTTGAATTTGTATCACATCATAATTGGTAAATTTTGCTAAAGGAAGAATATATAAAGGCATTTCAAGGGCATTGGTTTTGCATTCATTATCTGTAAAGGACTATTGAAAAAGAATGTAAAAAGAAATCAATTTACTGGATATCAGCTTCAAAAGCATGAAAAATCTATTGTACCAAGTGGATAGAGCTGGCAGGGGCCTTGTGCTCACTGCCTCTAGGCAGACTATATAGGAATTATGTATGCCACGTGTATTATGGTTCATTATAGAGATTTTTTGTTTATTTTGAGCTCATGGAGTTGATGCTGTTGCATTTTGTTGTTGTTGTTTGAACTGTTGTTCAGTGGCTCAGTCGTGTCCAACTCTTTGTGACCCCATGGACTGCAGCGCACCAGGCTTCCCCATCCTTCATTATCTCTTGAAGTTTGCTCAAACTAATGGATGGCTCAGTGATGCCATCCAACCATCTCATCCTCTGTCACCCCCTTCTGCCCTCAATCTTTCCCAGCATCAGGGTCTTTTCCAGTGAGTCAGCTTGTCACATCAGGTGGCCGAAGTATTGGAGCTTCAGCATCAGTCCTTCCAATGAATATTCAGGGTTGATTTCCTTCAAGATTTACTGGTTTGATCTCCTTACTGTGCAAGGGACTCTCAAGAGGCTCCTCCAGCACCACAGTTCGAAAGCATCAGTTCTTTGGCACTTAGCCTTCTCTTGGCTCTGTTAAGTGAGGCTGGCAGAAAGCCTGGTCACCATCTTCCAGCAACCAGAAGGGAATCTTTTTAGGAGAGATGTGTGCAGGTGCTGGTGGTATAAATTCCTTCTCAGGTACTACAAGAGCAATTGAATGTTCCTTCCGATCTGGAAGCCTAGTCGATCCTGTGTTTGAAATGACTTCTTTGGAGGCTGTTGGAGATTTTTTAGCCTCATTTCTGGAATTCATGTGGTGATACACTACTTTCATTTTTGTCTTGAAGCAGATACAATAGAAGACCTGAAGCACAAGCATGTTTAGCCTCTGATGGTCTCTGGGATACAAGCACGTGTTGTATCTGTTGCACTTGGCTTTGATCTTACTTTATCTGGGACCAAGATGTTTGATAATTTGATACTCTAGTGGGATTATTCAGAACTTAAAAAAAAAATTCAAGAGTTGTCTCTCATTGTTCAGAGACAAATTTCACAAATGAAATCAACAGTCTAGTTAGGACAGTGGTGCTCGTACTGCATAACCGAGCCATCTGTCTCAAGTTGCAAATTTGAGAATTTTGTTTTCATTTTATTATGGGGGAAAGCATGGCATATTTTTTGTATATATCTTCAAAACACATGGTATAAAGTGATAGAATGATAAAATGTTGAAACTGGAAAGACCACACAATAACAGACATCTCGAGGTCCTGACTATTTCCTGCCAGAGCATAGTTTATTTACATACAGAGTCATAATTCAGGTTGACAAAGAACCCTTGCTGTGATTATAGGATTTAAGAAATTTCACATTTACTGTTACTGCAGTGGCTATACCATTTATACTAATTTACAGTCTTCTTTGGAAATTTCCTTCAATGATAAGTTTTAGTACTTTGAGTATCCATACTTAATCAAACTTTGCATTTCAAGACTTTGTTTAGGGTGTGTCTACAGACTTGGCTTCAGGTCTAGAAATTTATCTGACATTGATGCCCTTTGTAATCAGTACCACTCCCAGATTTTGTTGTGTTTCCTCTATATAATATATTATGCATACTTTGTAGATCACACCCAAATCACCTGGGTTAGGAATAGGACTGCAGTCTAAGAGGGAACAGGTTTGCATTCTGGAAACCAGTGGCTGGGCAATAGGAAGGAGAAAGGAAGGCTTCAGCTTGGTGGACTGAAGTATACCCAGGGCAGAATGACCCCTTGTGGGCTCCATCTGCTGTGGACCTCCTTGGAATTCACTTTCAGGGCCAGGCAGTTTCAGTTTTTTGGCTAAGGCTGCCACACTTCCTCAGTGTCCTTATCTATAATAAGTCTTTGATGGTGACAACAGAGGCTACATTTTCCTTTGAGCTTAGGACGGTCATTTTCATAGTTTCTTTAAGCATCTTCTGATTGGCTCACAGAATCACCTCTTTGCATTTATGTTATTTTTTAAAAAATTTCTTTCATAGAGAACATTTATCCTTTTAAAATCCTCAAATTATCCTTAGGGTTAACCCCTGGGATGCTTAATACATCCTACCTTACCCTAGTTTCTCTATTTTTTTCTTGCTAGGCTATGGTAATGATTCTTTTGCATGCAAATTCTGTTTTCTTCTTTAAAAAAGTTAAACTTTGAACTTTGCTGGTGTTTCAGCGGTTAAGATTTTGCACTTCCAAAGCAGGGGGCATGTGTTTGATCCCTGGTTAGGGAACTAAGATCCCACATGCTGCATGGCAAGGCAAAAAAAAAAAAAAAAAAATCATTCAGTGAAGATTAAAAAAGAAAAAAGAAATTAAACTTTGACAAAGCTCTGAGTTACCAAAGACTATTCCTTTTCAACATGTAATTTCCTGGTGAAGAGAAAGACATGAGTGTCCGCTGGGGAGGTGCATCAGAGAGCAGGTTTATTCTGGAGGAAGGCAGCAGCAGTGGGCATAGCTGGGGTGAAAGGTGATGCAGCGCGTCTTTGAGGAATGAGAGTTTTATTGTCTTGATGCGCTCTCTGAAAACTGAAGGTCCAGGCAAAGAAGAGAAAGGGAATTAGGTTGCTTCAATAGGAACGTTCTCAGTTGACAACAACGAAGGACGTTTTTAAACCATTTGCAGAACATTGGCATAGGTCGCCAATTGTGGATATATGGGATTCCAGGAAATAACTGATGAAAGGAGAGACAGTCACCTGCCTAACTGGTTTTGGCAGTGTGCTACCTGCAGGTAGGTGGATGGGATGTACCGAAGATACAGAACAAAATTGACTAACAAGATAAGGGATGAAGTGTGGAGCAGGGGTTATGCTGAGCCATCTTCTGGACCAGGGCAGGCAGGTACCCTCATGCTCCTCATCTCCTTTGCCACCATATCCAACATGTAGTCTTCAAAGTGTAGTTTTGTTTAGATTTTGTTAATTTTAATGGCTACCTGTGGCTCGGGGCTGCCGAGAACAGGATAATAGCCAAGCACAATGCCTGGAATAGGAAGCTATTGCACTAATGCTTATTGACTGACACTTCTTTTGTGGTTAAGAATCTGCCTTCTAATGCAGGGGACGCGGGTTCATTCACTCGTTGGGGAACTAAGATCTGATGTGCCGAAGAGCAACTCAGCTCATGCACGACAGCTCAAGAAGCCTACATGCTGCAGTGAAGATCCAGTACAATGAAACACACGCACACACACACACACACACACACGAAATAAATGAACGAACAATGACAAAATAAATGAACACCTATCTACTTGCCTCTCAGGGTTACTATGAGGATTGAAGGGTTTGATAAACATCTAAGAACTTTAATGAACATTCTACAGTAAGGTACTGTTTGGAAATACATTACTTGAAAATGCATGCAAATATGAATTTTATTTAAAATTCTTTGTGAGTGGAAGTCTGTGGAAAATGTAGCATATATTTTATCATCTTAAAACTTGACTTCTCTTGGATTTTGGTTATTTCATCTGTCAAGTGAAGCGGTATAAACAGGTTGGGTTTCGGGTTGTATTAGATGGTTAATGGCTGAGAGTAGCTGTGTGCCTAACGCCAGTTCTTCTTGCCACAGTATCAACTTGCACTTATCTTGTCACCGTGTTTGACTTAAAAGCTTCTCTCACCCTCCTACTAGTTTGTTTACAATCTGATGTCCTCTAAACAGTCAAGTAAATAAGCTGTTAAGAATTATATGCAATGAGAACTAGGAAGGCTCGGACTGACCAACTGTATGTGATCAGTATGTGCAGGAAGATGGGTGCCTTTGCATTCAGTGGACAAAGTGGTCAGTTGACTTGGAATTCAGATACTGTTTGCCCTTATTTATTGCTAGGTTAAGGCTTTATCCAAAAAATAAAGTATTGCCTTTTATAGTATTGTGATTTTATTGCTTTGTTTTATTTCTAGACAGAATCTAAGTTAAATTTTCTCTGACTATAGGGATATGGTGCTTTATACAGGCTTGCTCTTGCAAAAGGATGGAGGGAGGATGAGATTAGATATTAGGCAATGTTAGCTCTATCCCTGGGTTAGACAGAAACCTCTGTCTGACTTAGAATTCAGGATATACATGCTTCATTTTCCTGCTTATTTTGTAGTTAAAAAATAATTTGAACAATCTTATTTTATTAGCAAGAATTTCAGCCAGTAGGTTGTCCAGGAAAGGTTCTGACTGATGCCTGAGAAAGTACAGGTATGGGCAGACTTGACCACTAGCCTTCAGGCTTTGCAGTGGCCAGGACAGTGTGTGCCCGGCTCTAGCAACAGATTAGAGCTCCAGAAGTAATTGTTGAGTGACCAGTGAATGAATGATGTCTGAATGAATCAATGTGCATATGACAGAATCAGCAGCACATTTAACTTTCCACTAGGTTTTCAGAGGATAACGTACATCACAGCTCTTTACTAGGCTAGGGAATTTATACTGACCTTACTCGGTTGCCTGGGAAGTCTTTCCCTGGCACACTCAGACACAGCTGTCTGTTCAAATATGACCCAACAGCAGTCTGGTTTGTCAAACACCAGAAGCTGGTCGGCTTGGTCTTTTTCACATCTTTAAGCACCATGAAATGAATATTACAGAGCTGTTCTGAGCCACCTGCTGGCAGTCCCTGTTTCCCCAGGGCCAGCTGAGTCAGAGACAGCCACTTGCTCCAATTCGGTTTCTCTGATGTAATTGCCAATTTTATTGGATAGCTGGAGGGGGCTCGTCTTCATCTCCGGCAGATCTGGCTGAGTCGGACACAGCAGAGGGTCTGGAAGGGAGCTGCTCTAGGGCACTGTGGCCCAGCCGGGCAGAGAGGGGACAGGCAGGAGCTGTAGTGTCAACGTTGACTGGGACAACTAGCAGAGGCAGCCCCTGCACTCTTCTTGTCGCAGGCCCCTGGTTGGTGGGGAGCAGGGAACCTTGGAACCTGTGGCCAGTATTTTTACTTTTATTCTTTGAGGGATGTCGTTTTTTAAAAACTGAAAAAGAAAATTAACTGAAAATCTTTCATATCAGTGAGAGACCTAGAAATAATCACATTTTGGGGGGGGGGTGCTTACTGAAGTTACTCTAATGCTGGGGGAGGTAGAATCCTTCTGTTTTACTCTTTTCTTTCATTTCCACCCCAGTCATGTACCTTGCACATTTGGTAGTGGTCTAGGGCATATATGGGCCAAGGTGACTGCAGAATCAGAGGTCTTATTTAAAAGAGAGCAGTTTAACAACATTGGTTATCATTAAATGAAATCAACAGCTCCAAGCACAGCCAGAACAGAATGCAGGTCATGAAGCAGCGAGACTGATCAGTACTATCAGAGGGGGCCCTTGGCCCTTCAAGGAGAACACGAGAGATGTCTAGAAGCCCAGAGGTAGTCTTGGAAAAGCTGGTTTTCTGGCCAATTTGCCAGGGGACTCAGCGTATACCCCTTTCCCTTCTTTGATTATAACTCTCTGAACCTTTGGGAATCTGAGAAAACAACTTATATTTAACTCCTGATTCCCATGGCTACAGTGTCACCTGTGTAGAAATAAGCATCTCATCTTGCATTTTTTCTTGATGCTTAGGGGAGACACAGAGTACAAGATGGAAGGAAGAAAAGATATCCTATTGCTTACTACCCTTGAGTAATTTCAGGCATGTCACAGAGGCTGTAAGTACAGTGTTGACAGAAGTGCCAGACATGTCAGTTCTAACAAAGATGATTGGATGAAAAACTTAACTGAAGGCTTCTATGAGAACCTGGTTCATATCAGCTGTTATTGGAGGAGGGCTTCTTCATAAAGGTATGCCGTGGCACACCCAAGGAGCATGGCTTTCGGGAGAGTAGACGCAAATATGCATTTGAGTGTTCTTTCACATTTCACTCATAGCAGACTATAAAAACCCACAGCTGCCCCACATAAGAACCCTTTCCATAAGATATAGACAGAGCAGGTAAAGGTCTTATACAAATGCTCTAAGAAAAGGATGGGGGCATTAGGCGCCAAGAGTTGATTGAAGGAGTAATTGTGACCCATGCTATTAAGAAGTCACACTTGACTAGTTGCGAGCTGATGAATAAATTGAGTAAACAGAAGAAAAAGCATCTAAATGTATGTATTTCCTCATGTATTAGAACCATCATTTGTTTCGTGCTGACTCAAGGGTTCCAACAAAGTCCAAAATGATGCTTTTGAGACAAAACAAAAAGCAAAGCAGAAGTTCTCTCAACAAGATGTGGCCAAAACCACCTGGGAATTTGTTAACAGGTTCCTGGTCCCCACCAAGAGACACTGGGATTCTGTAAACCTCAAGTGGGACTTGGGAATTGCATCTTTTAACAAGTCTCAGATGATTTGGGACCATATTCTGAGAAAACACCAAACTATAGCCACCATCAAAATAATGGAAAATATCACATTAGCCAATTCAAAATTTTTTAACTCAAACTGATTAATCAAAATCTCACACATACCAAGTACTGTGCCAGGGATCCAGAGACTAATGTTACACAGCTTCTGCCCTTAAGATGCTTAGAGTTGAGTGGAGCTTAAAGGTCCTAGAGGGCAGTTTAGTGCTTGTTATCACTCATCCTGTGTCAAACAGTATTAATACCAAAACAAACTAGTTTGAGGGGTGACATATCACTCTCTAATCACATTTATTATAGGAAACAAAGACTAGGAAAAGTTTATAAGCAATATTATTGTGAGTATAGCAATCAAACGTTGATATTGTATGAAAAATCTGTAATCCATATCTACTTTCTAGTATAGTAATTTTTCTAAAATAAATGTTGTAGCTTAGCAGTTAATCTATTTGATTATTTATGTCAGAATTCCACTTCTGAAGAATTCCAAATTCCAATCCTAGATGGGGAAAAATGGAAACGGTGGCAGAATTTTTCTTGGGCTCCAAATCACTGTGAATGGTGTCTCTAGCCATGAAATTCAAAGATGCTTGCTCCTTGGAAGAAAAGCTATGACAAACCTAGACAGCATATTGAAAAGCAAAGACATTAGTTTGTCAACAAAGGTCTATATAGTCAAAGCTATGATGTTTCCAGTTGTCATGTATGGATGTGACAGTTGGACATACAGGTACTGAGCACTGAAAAATTGATGCCTTTGAACTGTGGTGCTGGAGAAGACCCCTGAGAGTCCCTTGGGTTGCAAAGAAATCAAATCAGTCAATCCTAAAGGAGATCTATCAACCCTGAATATTCACTGGAAGGACAGATGCTGAAGCTGAAGCTCCAATACTTTGGCCACCTAATGCGAAGAGCCTTCTTGTTGGAAAAGACCCTGAAGCTGGGAAAGATTGAGGGCAGGAAGAGAAGAGGGTGACAGAGGATGAGATGATTGGATGACATCATCAACTCAATGGACATGAGTTTGTGCGATCTCCAGGAGATGGTGAAGGACAGGGCAGCCTGGCATGCTGTGGTCCGTGGGGTCACAGAATCAGACACTATTGAGTGACTAAACAACAACAATCCTAGCCTAGGAGTTTGTCACATCTCCTGGAATTATTTTTCAAGTGGAAAACTGCAATTGTTGCCTGGAATGGGAAATGGAGACCTCTGACCTACCACTTACTGGAGGAAATAGTACCCAGATTCTAGAGCAGAGGTTTTGGTTAACCTTGATGAAACCTGATAATCCAGATACCTACAGAAGTTACTAAACTATTGTGTGGGCAGGCGTAAAGCCTCATCTTTGATGTCAGAGAGAGTGTTATTCTTCACTGCGGGGTTATGGAATTCTTGGCACAGATAATTTTAAGTGATTTTTTAAGGTTGACTGAAAATGAATTGCAAAGCTGGGAAGTGAATTTCTAGTCCTGTGTCCTCTTCATTAAGAATCTGAGATGTAAAGTCCTTTATGTTTCCTCTTGATCATGTTTCCTGGGGGAGGTGGAAATGACTAAGATAGATGTCTCTGAAAGAATGAATATTGATGATATATTATGTAAGGCTCAATGCAAGTTGTGAATCCACCAGATGCTTGGAAAGTCAGCAGCTTCTCTATTATGCATTTCCTTGGCCTAAGCCTGGATGTTTTCCAAAAAGCAGTTACAGAAGCAAGTGGAAGGACCTGGTGGTTGTGAGTGTGTGTGCATGTATATTTGTGTGTGTGTGTGTGTAAACTCTAACTTGTTAAAATGAGTAATGTATGAGCAACTTTCCAATCTTCCTTTAACTGAATGATGAGCTTAGATTTTATAGGAAATCAAATTAGAGTCTGAAAATATCCTGCTTCTTCCTTCTAAGCAAGTTGGCCTCTGGGCAATCATTTTTACGGGAACCAGGTCCTTACCAGTAAGTTTGCTTAGCAACACGTTTTCTTGATGACAGTTCTCAAAGCAGAGGAAAGTGAATGGAGGTCTGATTAACCACAGGCCATAATGGCTATATCAGTTTCTTTTGTAAGTGAAAGATTGTCTTTGCATATTCATAAGGGGGGTGTCTCAGCAGCACTGCTGGAGCTGTCAGGGCTGCTAAGCTGGGCTGGATTAGTGTGTGTATGGGAGGCCTCCCAATGGGTGGCCCTGGGGACATTTTTTTTTTTTTCCACAATTGAAGAATTCAGACTGTACAGACTTTACTCACTGTAAAAGTTGTTAGGCATAGAAGAAGGTTATAGAATTTATTTTTCCCATAGATCTTTAAGGACAGAACAGAAACTCACTGAATAGCTTGGGTTCAATACAGTCCTGAACCTTTGAAATTAACTATTACTAGGATGGAAGAGCCAAGGGGAACGTAGGAACTGAGAAGCATGAAAGTCAATCCAATTATCTCAGCAGCTGGGGGTGGAGGCTAGTATATAAATTGGACATTGTGTGGGTTGAAGGATATATTTTGTGTTTTAGGATAATTCAGATTTTCCTAATAATATACCAGTGTAATGAGCTTGGCCAAATGGCTCTAACTTGTTAAAATGTATGTATATACCAGAGTCATCTGAGTTAGGAAAAGAAATAGAAGGCTTACATCATTTATACCTGAGTCAACCAATTGCTAAAGATAAGGCATTATTTCATTCATATATATATATATATATATATATATATATATATATATAGTCTTTTGAAGTTGCTTTTATTTTCTTCATGTTTATTTTATTTTAATTTATTTTTTATTGAAGTATAGTTTTTCACTGTCAGATTCTGCTGAAAGCAAAGAGAATCAGCCATACATATACATATATTCCCCTCTTTTGGGGTTTCCTTCCCATTTAGGTCATTACAGAGCACTGAGAGAGCTTCCTTGCTGTATAGTAGGTTCTCATTAGTTACCTACTTTATACATAGTAATATATATATGGGCTTCCCTGGTGGCCCAGGGGTAAAGAACCTGCCTGCCAGTGCAGGAGGCGTGCTTTGATCTCTGGGTAGGGAAGATCCTTTGGAGAAGGAAATGGCAACCTACTCCAGTATTCTTGCCTGGGAAATCCCACGGACAGAGTAATTTGGTGGGCCACGGAAGAATCCAATACAACTTATCGACTAAACAACAACAGTGTATATTTGTCAATTCCAGTCTCCCAATCCATCCCACTTGTCCTTGCCCACCTTGGTATCCATACGTTTATTCCACACCTCTGTGTCTATATTGCTACTTTGCAAATAAGATCATCTATATCATTTTTCTAGAAGTTACTTTTAAATGCATTACCTCATTTTATCCTCCAAACATGCTTAACTACATGATGAGGATCTGGGCTGTTACTTACATCCTGTCTTAGAATTACTGACAAGGCTAAGATTCGAATCCAGTGCTGTTTCCACGAAGCCACATTGCTTTCTTCTGAACACTTTTGTAGTCTTAGCATTGTCTGATTCTACAGTTTTGTAAAAGTGTCATTATGTCAAAGAGTACTTCCTCCTAGAGACTTGAATCTAGAGAGGCAAGCACAGATACCTAAGAGGAAATCAGAGAGATTTCCACACCGCGGTTCCACTCCAGTCTTTATTTCACAAAGGCTGAGATTGAGGATCATGCTCACAGACATTTGCTAAAGGCAAATGCAAAGGTAAGAGTTAGATTCTCACAGCAGCTTGAAAACAATTTCTACTCAAGACGCAGCTTAGTGAATACGCACACTGAACAGTAAAGACTTTTCAGGGAATTGGCTTTGCCTGTGAGCTCCTGGAGACCAATTTTTGATCCCTAAATTCAGTTTGCAGGAACCTTTAAACAAATGTATGCTGCGTTATTCTCATTATTCAGTTATGACAGTCTTTCCCCCAGCATTTTAATTAGTGCTCATTTACAGAGAATTAAACTGTCATTTTAGTTGAACTCAAAGGAGTACCCCAGGGACACACATTCCACAAGATAATAAAAGCACCATATAATTCCGATGCTTCAGCAATTTAGACTAGAGTCGCAACTGGGCTTCTCTGCCAGCCAGTTCTGATGGGACTTTATCATGACTGTTTACAGGGGTCAGGGGACACCATCATTTCACACCTGAAAACTTGAGGCCTAATCATCTTGATCAAGAAAAGCTGATGTTTCAATGTGGGATGATGGTCCCTTAAACAAGTTTCTTGTGGTTTGCACAGATTTGTTAAAATGTGAACATTTTCTAACTGCCTTGAATGGGAGAAACCATTATTTTCCAGGATGATGTATTTCACTCTTCTAAGGAATTTCTTTATCATCACATTCATAAGGCATATACTTGCATGTAAGTTATCCATGTTGCAAAAAAAAGAGGCTATGCTTACCACAGATTCTCCTTCATATTATACAGTTAAACTGTAGCTGTCATTTCTGATATTGCAATCCATTTTGATCTTTCATTGTACATAGATGCATTAAGGTGTGCTAAAATTGTAGCATCTCTTTAAGATGCTGCTAAAATTGTAGAAAATGTAGTCAAAATAGTAATAAACAATGACAGTTAAAAATTAAAAAGCAAAAGCTGATGTTTGATTCCTGCTTGATGACATTAAACAGAAGAGTCTAAGGAAGTGATCAGCATGTTAGTGTTAGACGTTTGACTTCCAACTCTGGTTATGCCCCATGACTGTTGTATTTTCTAGGTATGTGTTGGCCCTGTTTTCCCATGGACACCATGGGTAATGACTGGTTAGCAACAAGGGGCTGTGATTGTGGCTTCCCTTGCTTTCTAGATCCATCCTCATCTCTGCAAACCCATCGCTTTTTCTTGGCATTTACACTGTGAAATGTTTCATGTCTGAATGTAGCAGGAAACTCTTGTCAAGACCATGAGATCAAGAAGCACTGTAGAATGTTTCATTGTTATGTCTGAAAAATGCCATTTCCTTTCATTTCTGGAGGTTCATGGGAGAACCAGTGGTTTTTTAAAACTCACCTGAGACATGTTTCATCTTACAGACTTTCATGCTTTCTGTTCTGTCAACGAAGCGATTCACCAGCTTTGAAAAGCTGAATGACCTTAATTCATTAAAATCAGCATAGATTAGAAGGCCACAATCAAAATGTACAGACTTTCAGTCATAAGATAAAGAAGTCCTGGGGATTTAATGTAGGGCATGGAAGCTATAGTTATAAATACTGTATTGTATATTTGAAATTTAATGAGACTAGATCTTAAGAAATTCTCATCCCCAAAATTGGTAACTGTATGAGGTGGTGGATGTTAACTGACTTATTGTGGCGGTCATTTCACAATATATATACAAAGATTAAATGATTATGTTGTCTACTTTAACCTATCTTATACAGCAATGATATCTTAAAACTGGAAAAAGAGTCATGGGACCGCAGGACTGTAGAAGAGACATGAATGGTCTTAGCAGTCCAGTAGCATCTAATGTCCCCACTTTAAAACTGAGAAGACTGAGCAAGAAATCAGGTGATTTCACAGCATCAAATAACTTAATTTGAGGGAAATGAACACTGGAACTCATGTATCCTGGTTTCCATGAATTTGTTTTCTCTGTATCCATGAGGCGGCATGTCGTAGCAGGGAGGACCAAGAACTCTGCAATGCAAATGCCTTGGTATGACTTCCAGCTCCATCCCTTCCTGCTGGGTTTGAGGTACATGTCTCAATTTTCATGAAAATACTTCTCTCAGTGTTTAACATATAGTAAAAGCTCAGAAATAGTATCTGTTATCATTACTGTACCTCCCTGTTTTCCATGAGTCCTTATAGCCCTGAGACTAGGAAGCAGGTGTTCATCTTTTGCCTGACTGTCTCCTGTCTCTTACCTTCTGCCATGCTTCATGTCAACCTTTTATGCTTTGTATCCAAACCTCATAAAAGCCATGCAAGGTCAGTGCTGTCTGTCTTTGAGTGAGTGAAGTCACTCAGTCGTGTCCGACTCTTTGCGACCCCAGGGACAGTAGAAGCCTACCATGCTGCTCCGTCCATGGGATTTTCCAGGCAGGAGTATGGAGTGGGTTGCCATTTCCTTCTCCAGGGGATCTTCCCAACCCAGGGATCAAACCCAGGTCTCCCGCATTGTAGGCAGACACTTTACTGTCTGAACCACCAGGGAAGTCTATCTTTAAGATTGGAAAAAAAAAAAAAAGGACACAGAGAAATAATTTGTTCAAGGCCCATAGCCAGCAAATCAGGACTCTCTCTAATTACAAAATCTAGACAACTTCCAATATGTCAGGTTGATATCACTTATGGTTCTAATTCTAGACCTTTCAGATGTTGACTGCTATCTTGGAGTTTTTGATCTTGTTGGGAGTGGGTGGTAGTTGTGTGTGTCAGTATAGGTTTTAGAAGGATGTTCTGTTGTTTGCTAATGAGATGGCTCCACCTCTAAACCTCTTTCCACCTAGCAGTGAGGATTAATTTTTTCTTACTTTGGCTTCCCTGGAAGCCAAGTTATGTGGAGAAGGAAATTTAGAAGCCCAGTGAGAAGGGAGGGTGAACTTCTAATATAAGTGAGTGTGTTTGTCTCTTTTTGTTTCTTGAGACTGTGTTTGGTTTTAACAAAACAGATCGAAGAAAAGGGCTTCTTTGAAAAATTGGCAAGAATAACATGAGAGAGGAAAAGGCAGAAAAATTCATTTTCTTCTTCTCACAAAAGTCTCCAGTAACATTTGCCCTGCTCTCCCTGACGGTCTGCCATATTGATGTTCCCCACTCAGAAGGATGCTGAAGTCCAGAGCTCTTACAAGAGTTTCTGCTAAATCCTTGTTTCCTTTTAGTTTGAGTTCTCTGATTCTTGTGTGTGATTTTGAATCTTCTTGGCAAAGCTAAGAGGGAGAAAAATCCATCCTGAAGATGAGCAGCTCTCCTGCTGACATCGATTTGTGAAAAGGAGCCTTTGCTGCATCCTTTCATCAGGATTAAAGAGGTCTGATGTCTGCCCTACAGATGCGGAAGTACAGGCGATAGGCCGGACTGAGTGGTGGTTTATCAGGAGCCAACCTGAGGCAGACATTGGCCAGTTATTTCCTTGAATATAGAGTAACAGTCAGTCAGTCAGTCAACACTGATTTGTTCCAGGTGCTGGAGAAGCACCAATGGATATGATGATATTATTGTCCTTTGGAGTTTTTAACCTTTTAGTGAGAAGCAAAGCAGGAAACACATAAATAAATTCAGGATTCCAGACAATAAGGTAGTAATTCTACTGCATATTATTTCAATAGTAAGTTGCAGTTCACTAAATGCTTGTCTATGTATTATTCCACTAAGTCCTTATGAGGATGGGCAGTGGTTCTCTAGGTAGGCTCCAGGGTGACAGACGCGTTCTCTCTGGTTCAGTTCCTTTCACTTTGGGTTGGTGCTGTGCCTTGACCAGTCACCCTTTCTTCCTTGCAGGAAGGTAAGAGCCTCCTCTATGCAAACTCTTTGTCCTCTTGTGTGGCTTTTTGTTTGTTTGTTTCATTTTTTGGCTGCACCGTGCAGCATGGGGGATCTTAGTTCCCCGGCCAGGACCAGGATCAAACTTACCACCCCCTCCTGCCCTCTGGCGTTGGAAGGCAGACTCTTGCTCACTGAACCACCAGGGAAGTCCCTGTCACTTCTTGTCTTTGTCGCTACTCTCTGCCTAGGTGAGCTCACCCAACCCAGTGACTGTATATGTCATCACTGATGATGTTTCCAGATTTGTATCTTCATCCCTGTCCTCTCACTTGACTTCCAGATTCTTATATGTAGCTAAATAACTAACAATAGATGATGGCTTGAATTAGATCCCTCAGGAATCTCAGTGTGAAAATATCCAAAATGGAGCTCTTGATCTTTTTCCTGCTTCCAAACTCTTTCTCAGTGCACCCAACCTCCATCCCTCCCAGTCTTGCTTCTAAAGACAAAGGGCATAGCAAGCTACTCATGGGGTCAGGCCATAAACTTAGACATTACTCTTAATTTCTTCTGTCTTTGCATCATTCCCAATATCCAGTCTGTTGACTATGTTCCTACAATGTACATCAAACTGTTTTTTCCTCCTCCTCTCCTTTAATATCATCCCAACTCAAACTATCATTATCTACTGCCCAGGTTACTGTAGTGACTTCTAGCTCCCTGCTGCCATTCTGCGTTCCATCCCACCCCTGACAAACCTTAGCCCAGGATCTGGAAAGATCTTTTTTAAAAAACAAACTAACTCATGTCTTTTTCATGCTTAAATTTTTTTTCTTCTAAAATATTTTTTGTTTATTTTTAATTGAAGGATAATTGCTTTATAGTATTGCATTGGTTCTGCCAAACATCAGCACAAATCAGCCATAGGTTTACCCATGTCCCCTCCTTTTAATGACTTCCAATTTGGCTTAGAAAGTATTTTAACTCCTTACCCTGCCTTAAACACCAAGTGGCATCTGACTCTTCCCCAACCTCGTCCCAGGCTTCTGTCCCCTCAGTCAGCATGCTCAGCCCTCCCCTGGCTGAGCAGAGCACGGATACTTCCCAGAGCACTCTGAGTTCTTCCCTGCCCCCGGGACCTTGGCACCTGTTGTTTTCTTTCCCTCTCTTCCTTTTAGCTGGGCCGCCCTCCATTTTCCATGCTTCATTTTAAATCGAACCTTTCCTGGACACCCCCTCCCCTTACTTTTTTGTCTGTTGCCACACCTGATTGATTTTCTTCTTACTTCTTTACTGTTAACTTACTTCTTTACTTTCGTCTGGAACTGTTTACATCTGGAAGTGGAGTAGTCCATGTGTTATAGGCCAGTTTTCCAAATTTCTCTGCTTTGGTCTTAGATGCAAAACCATCTATAGCCTTTTTTAATCTATAGCTCTCACAATGGCATCTCCCGGAGTTCAGTCTTACCCTGATTTCCAACAAGGCTAACAGATTTATCCAAGTCACATAAGAGGCAATTTTCCATTTGCTAATCAGAGCTGTTTGCCCTTACTTAAGCTTCAGGGACAGTGGAGGTTAATGGATAGGTGTGTTTCAAAATAAGTGAGAAAGAATATGTCTGGTGGCTGCCCATTACTGAGACATTTGCCCAAGCAAAAAATATCATCTTTGCCATATATCTGTGAATTTCAGTTAGCTACTATTTGTGTCTCTTCTCTCTTTGGTAAAATGGAAAGAAAACTGCTCCCTCTCCTGTAGACACAATATGAAGACTAATGAAGTCTTTGATCTTAAAAAGCACACTTGCTGCCTCTCTGGGCAACTCATTCCGGTTTTATTCCACAATGATTTAAAACCCACCAGAGGCAGCTTCTCAGAGCAAACATTTTGTGCTTCTACTTGCTTTGCTTCTTACCCATAACACTGTCATCCTTGTTAGGTGCCTGCTGCAGAATAACCTTTGCTGGAGAGAAAATGAATAAGACAAAGGAAGAAGGACATGGCACTGAAAGAGAGTGGTTGGGTCAGAGTGCAGGAGAGGCCAGTATGAACAGTCTCTACTCCTGCCTGTTTTAATTATCTCCCAGTTTAGTTCAAGGCTAGCTTCCTTGTGGCTGTCATGAGCTGTGACTTCAGCTTGTGATATTTGGATACAGTGGAATTTAACACCACCAACATCGTAACAATGCTCAGTACCACACACTAATTAAAGCCAGCCAGTGGCAGTCATGTGACTCTACGTGCAGGAGATGATGCAGTGAATTTGATGCCGAAAAGAGATAGGAGCAGAGCAGAGAGAGGAATGAGGAATAGTGAGAAAGCTGAACTCTGCACAAGGAATCTAACTTCCAAGTATTGGCCGTTGTCTGCTCTTCCGTCCTTGTAGCTCTTAGGAGATGCCTCTGTTTCTGGTTTTGCTTCTTCAGAGTGAGGAGAGATGATATGGTTCCATTGGAAAATACTTAAAAGTGGGCACACCAAAAGTGGAAAACCAAAGCCTAGAACAACAGCCCAGTGAAAAACCCAAGCTTCAGTCAGATCATTTTTTATGCAACCACTTAAAGTGTAAGGCTTAGCATTGATCAATGAATTGATAAGTAACATAATTGATGTGAAATATTGAATGCCAAATACCAGTGGTTTTTCTCAACAGACAGGCTTTTACTGGCTATGCGATGAAGCTTGCATGAACTCTACTGATATGTAGAGACAGAGTTGGGATTAGGGTTGATTCTCTCCTCTCCTTACCCCCAACTGCTCGAAATAAATGGCACCATCCCACTTGGTTACTTAAGTTCCTCAGTTTCATCTTTGGGTTCATCCTCGTCCCTCTCATTTTCATGTGTGTTGACATTCAGTCCATCAGATGCCCTGTCCACTTGCCTTCATGACAGTATCATTCAGCCATTTTCTATCTTGACTGCCAGCTTAGTCCAAGCCAAGACTCCAGTGTCTCCCCTGGACACTGGGCAGGACTCCTGAACACCTGTCTGCTTCCACTCATGGCTTCCTATCACCAGCACCCCCTCCCAGAGCAGCAGAACATTGTTTTGAGTATAAATCAAACCATGTCACATAGCTGCTTCAAACTCTGCAGAGATTTCCCCTTGCATTTAGAGAGAACCCATCCTCCTCACCTTGGCCTGGCAGTTCCTACATGATTCAGCTCCAGCTAATATTTCTGACTTCACCTTGTCCCTCTCTCCATTTTGATCACACCAGCCTTCTTCTGTTCCATGAATCCGCTGGTACCACTGTTCTCTCTGGAATGCTCCCTCATCCCCTCAGACACTCTTCAGACTGATTTCTCCTTCTCATGCGGGACTCAGCCTTAAACATCTCCTCCTCAGAGAGACTTTCACCAATTACGCCTTTGCACATGCACTCTGGTACACAGTCATCATCACATGATTCTGTCTTATTTTCTTTGTGGCACTTACCACTCTCTGAAATTATTGTATTTTCCCTTGTTAGTTTTGATCCCTCTCTTTAGAATGTAAGGCACACATGAGCTAAGACACTGCCTCTTTTTTAATTGGAGTATAGTTGCTTCATAATGTTGTGCTAGTTTCTGCCTTACAAGAAAGTGAATCAGCTCTATGTATATATGTATCCCACCCCTCTTGAGCCTCCCTCCCCCATCCCGTCCCTCTAGGTCATCAATAGCACTGAGCTGAGCTCCCTGCGCTCTACAGCAGTTACCCACTAGCTCTCTGTTTACACATGATGGTGTATATATATCAGTCCTAATCTCCCAATTTGTCCCACCCTCTTCTTCCCCCTCTATATCCACATATTTGTCCTCTACGTCTGCATCTCCATTCCTGCCCTGCAAATAGGTTCATCTGTTCCATTTTTCTTAACATTATATTTTCATGTATAATGCATTAATACACGAGTTTGTTTTTCTCTTCCTGAGTTATTTCACTCTGTATAATGGACCCTATGTTCATCCATGTCTCTACATATGACCCACTCTCTTATTACCCTTTTTATTCTCAATGCTGGGAACGATACTGGGTTCACAAAAGGGTGTTGCTCAATGCATAGTTGTTGAATGAATAAATGAATGGAAAGGTGAAGCTCACCATCATTAGCATCGCTGCCATAGCAGCCGTGACTTTGCATGGGCTTGTCACATGCAAGGCACATTACCTCAGTTAATCTTCACAGCAACCAAATGATAAAAGACTACTATTGTTTTTTACAGATGAGAACCTGAGACCCAGGAAGGTTGTGAAACTTCCCGATGGTCACAGGTAGTAAAGAATGAAACCAATCTATCTGGCTCTGAAGCCTCTGCTTTTCCAATCTCATATTGAGGTCCATTGTATGGGCAGTAGAGCTCTATGGGGCATCAGTCTGAATCCATTCACTTGTTCTTCTATCTTGTCCACTATTTGTTAAGCACCAGGTATCTGCTGGGTGCTATACGAGGTCTTGCGAGTATTGCAGGCATGAGATAGAATCCTTGCTTTCATCTGTCTTGCACTCCAATGGTTATTTGGTTGATGCTCACAAGAGATATTCTGACTGTATTAGTCTTCTGGAACTTCCATACCAAAAGCCAGAGTGAGTGGCTTAAACAACAGAAACTTATCTTCTTAGACTTCTGGGTGCTGGAAGTCTACGATCCAGATGCTGGCGGGGTTGGATTCTTCTGAAGCCTCTCGCTGGTTTGCAGATGTTCACTGGTTTGCAGCGTCCTCATACTGCCTTTTCTCTGTGCACACATATCCCTGGCATCTTGTCTTGTTTTTACAAGGACACTGGTCCTATGGGTTAGGGCTCTACTGCTGTTACTTCGTTTGATCCTATTTGCCTTTTTAAAGGCTCTGTATCCAAATACTCTTAGGATTAGGGCTTCATCCTATGAAATTTGGAAGGATACAGTTCAGTCCATGGGACTGATAACCTGAAAATGTAAATTCTTTATTTAAAAACATGAATAAAATCTGAATTTCTAACTGAATTAGTATCACTATTATCAGTGTCTTTGATTAAACTCACTTGTATTAGTATCTGTATTAGTATTTATGTGATGCCTGTTATTTCAAAGTCCAAGACTATGTTTTTATTGAAGTACATAATCAGTTAGCTGTTAAGTCATGTCTAACTCTTTTGTGACCCCATGGACTGTAGCCTGCCAGGCTCCTCTGTCTATGAAATTCTCCAGGCAAGAATACTGGAGTGGGTAGCCATTCTATTCTTCAAGGGATCTTTCTCACCCAGGGATCAAACCTGTGTCTCCCACATTGCAGGCAGATTCTTTACACTTGAGCCTGGTAAAGAATCTGTCAGCAGAAAAAAAAAAAAAAAAAAGAGAGAGAGAGAATCTATCTGCCGTGCGGAAGACCTACATTTGATCCCTGGGTCTGGAAGATCCCCTGGAGAGCAAAATGGCAACCCACTCCAATATTCTTGCCTTGGAAATCCCATAGACAGAGGCTACAGTCACAAGGTGTTAGACACTGAGGTCTAACACTCTCACTTTCTTCACACAATCAGTTATTCCTAAGAGGAAAAGACCTGGAGAAATCTCATGGTAAATAAGAGGGATACCAGCACATATGATGGGGAAGGCAATGGCACCCCACTCCAGTACTCTTGCCTGGAAAATCACATGGACGGAGGAGCCTGGCAGGCTACAGTCCATGGGGTTGCTAAGACATGGCTGAGTGACTTCACTTTCACTTTTCACTTTCATGCATTAGAGAAGGAAATGGCAACCCACTCCATTGTTCTTGCCTGGAGAATCCCATGGACGGGGGAGCCTGGTGGGCTGCTGTCTATGGGGTCGCACAGAGTCGGACACGACTGAAGTGACTTAGCAGCAGCAGCAGCAGCAGCACGAATGATGTGCACAGTAGCCTTGGATGGCCAGAGAGGAGCAGCTTTATCTTGAATATATTGATAGTAGCAAAGGCTATTGCTGCCACCCACGTCTTCATATGTACCTAACCGTGTCTTCTCATGGCAAAAATGTACAAAGAAGGTTCTGAAGGGATCATGTTTGCACATATGTGGCATATTCCAGCTGGATTTTGAATAATCTCCCCTAACTGATTTTGCAGAACAGTGAGCGATGGCTGATTAAGACTTGGCTATTTTTATGACACTTGGCCTGGAATACCAGCATGAATTATTCACACTGATGAAGGGGTACAGTGGTTAAATTTTTTTTCTTTAAATAGTATTAAAAAAAATCTTTATAATTGGGTTAAAAAATATTTTTGGCCCTTTGCCTGTATTAAGATTTTTAAATTTTCCTTAGCACTTTACCAATCAATACTATGAAAGCTCTAAAGATCTGAGCAGAATGTGTTCACTTCTTTTATCTTCTGTCTGTCTACAGAATGTAGTAGAGAGGCCTGAACAGATTCTGCCCAAGAAATTTCATATTTGTGAACAAGTTTTTGCGAAGTCTAGTTAACACATCTACAACAATTAAAAAAAATAATATTGCGTTGTTATTAGAGAAGCAGCATGGGTAGTGGGTATAACCTGTCTGGATTCTGGTCCAAACACTATCTCTAAGTAGCTGTGAGACTTAAGAACAAACAGCCCTCTCCCCATCCCCAAAAGCTCTGAATCTTGGTTCAGCTTAGTTCACTTCGGATGCTCTGTCATGTCCGACTCTTTGCGACCCCATGGACTACAGCACGCCAGGCCTCCCTGTCCATCACCAGCTCTTGGAGTTTACCCAAACTCCTGTCCATTGAGTCGGTGACGCCATCCAACCATCTCATCCTCTGTTGTCCCTTCTCTTCCTGCCTTCAATCTTTCCCAGCATCAGGGTCTTTTCAAATGAGTCAGCTCTTTGCATCAGGTGGCTAAAGTATTGGAGTTTCAGTTTCAACATCAGACCTTCCAACGAATATTCAGGATTGATTTCCTTTAGGATGGACTGGTTGGATCTCACTGCAGCCCAGGGGACTCTTATCAGTCTTCTCCAGCACTACAGTTCAAAAGTATCAATTCTTCAGCGCTCAGCTTTCTTCACAGTCCAACTCTCACATCCATACATGACTACTGGAAAAACCATAGCCTTAACTAGACGGAACTTTGTTGGCAAAGCAGTGTCTCTGCTTTTTAATGTGCTGTCTAGGTTGGTCATCACTTTCCTTCCAAGGAGTAAGTGTCTTTTAATTTCATGGCTGCTATTACCATCTGCAGTGATTTTGGAGCCCCCCAAAATAAAGTCAGCCCCTGTTTCCACTGTTTCCCAAACTATTTGCCATGTAGTGATGGGACTGGATGCCATGATCTTAGTTTTCTGAATGTTGAGCTTTAAGCCAACTTTTTCACTCTCCTCTTTAACTTTCATTGAGAGGCTCTTTAGTTCTTCCTCACTTTCTGCCATAAGGGTGGTGTCATCTGCATATGTGAGGTTATTGGTATTTCTCCCGGCAATCTTGATTCCAGCTTGTGCTTCTTCCAGCCCAGCATTTCTCGTGATGTACTCTGCATATAAGTTAAATAAGCAGGGTGACAATATACAGCCTTGACGTACTCCTTTTCCTATTTGGAACCAATCTGTTGTTCCATGTGCAGTTCTAACTGTTGCTTCCTAACCTGCATACAGATTTCTCAAGGGGCAGGTCAGGTGGTCTGGTATTCCCATCTCTTTCAGAAGTTTCCACAGTTTATTGTGATCCACATAGTCAAAGGCTTTGGCATAGTCAATGAAGCAGAAATAGTTGTTTTTCTGGAACTCTCTTGCTTTTTTGATGATCCAGCGGATGTTGGCAATTTAATCTCTGGTTCCTCTGCCTTTTCTAAAACCAGCTTGAACATCAGGGAGTTCATGGTTAACATATTGCTAAAGCCTGGTTTGGAGATTTTTGAGGATTACTTTACTAGCATGTGACATGAGTGCAATTGTGTGGTAGTTTGAGCATTCTTTGGCATTGCTTTTCTTTGGGATTGGAATGAAAACTGACCTTTTCCAGTCCTGTGGCCACTGCTGAATCTTCCAAATTTGCTGGCATATTGAGTGCAGCACTTTCACAGCATCATCTTTCAGGGTTTGAAACAGCTCAACTGGAATTCCATCACCTCCGCTAGCTTTGTTCGTAGTGATGCTTTCTAAGGCCCACTTGACTTCACATTCCAAGATATCTGGCTCTAGATTAGTGATCACATCATCATGATTATCTGGGTCGTGAAGATCTTTTTTGTACCATTCTTCTGTGTATTCTTGCCACTTCTTCTTAATATCTTCTGCTTCTGTTAGGTTCATACCATTTCTGTCCTTTATCAAGCCCATCTTTGCATGAAATGTTCCCTTGGTATCTCTAATTTTCTTGAAGAGATCTCTAGTCTTTCCCATTCTGTTGTTTT
The DNA here is from genome assembly GCF_042477335.2 of Ovis canadensis. Classification (NCBI taxonomy): domain Eukaryota; kingdom Metazoa; phylum Chordata; class Mammalia; order Artiodactyla; family Bovidae; genus Ovis; species Ovis canadensis. The sequence continues at coordinate 40,815,316 of NC_091259.1, read as the reverse complement.
CCTCTATTTCTTTGCATTGATCGCTGAAGAAGGTTTTCTTATCTCTTCTTGCTAGTCTTTGGAACTCTGCATTCAGACGCTTATATCTTTCCTTTTCTCCTTTGCTTTTCACCTCTCTTCTTTTCACAGCTATTTATAAGGCCTCCCCAGACAGCCACTTTGCTTTTTTGCATTTCTTTTCCATGGGGATGGTCTTGATCCCCATCTCCTGTACAATGTCATGAACCTCATTCCATAGTTCATCAGGCACTCTATCTATTAGATCTAGGCCCTTAAATCTATTTCTCACTTCCACTGTATAATCATAAGGGATTTGATTTAGGTCATACCTGAATGGTCTAGCGGTTTTCCCTACTTCCTTCAATTTGAGTCTGAATTTGGTAATAAGGAGTTCATGATCTGAGCCACAGTCAGCTCCTGGTCTTGTTTTTGTTGACTGTATAGAGCTTCTCCATCTTTGGCTGCAAAGAATATAATCAGTCTGATTTCGGTGTTGACCATCTGGTGATGTCCATGTGTAGAGTCTTCTCTTGTGTTGTTGGAAGAGGGTGTTTGCTATGACCAGTGCATTTTCTTGGCAAAACTCTATTAGTCTTTGCCCTGCTTCATTCCGCATTCCAAGGCCAAATTTGCCTGTTACTCCAGGTGTTTCTTGACTTCCTACTTTTGCATTCCAGTCCCCTGTAATGAAAAGGACATCTTTTTGGGGTGTTAGTTCTTAAAAAGTCTTGTAGGTCTTCATAATACCGTTCAACTTCAGCTTCTTCAGTGTTACTGGTCGGGGCATAGACTTGGATAACTGTGATATTGAATGGTTTGCCTTGGAGATGAACAGAGATCATTCTGTCGTTTTTGAGATTGCATCCAAGTACTGCATTTCGGACTCTGCATATCCACAACTGGGTATTGTTTTTGCTTTGGCTCCATCCCTTCATTCTTTCTGGAGTTATTTCTCCACTGATCTCCAGTAGCATATTGGGCACCTACTGACCTGGGGAGTTCCTCTTTTGGTATCCTATCATTTTGCCTTTTCATGCTGTTCATGGGGTTCTCAAGGCAAGAATACTGAAGTGGCTTGCCATTCCCTTCTCCAGTGGACCACATTCTGTCAGACCTCTCCACCATGACCTGCCCATCTTGGGTTGCCCCACAGGCATGGCTTAGTTCATTGAGTTAGACATGGCTGTGGTCCTAATGTGATTAGATTGACTAGTTTTCTGTGAATATGGTTTCAGTGTGTCTGCCCTCTGATGCCCTCTTGTAATACCTACCATCTTACTTGGGTTTCTCTTACCTTGGGTGTGGGGTATCTCTTCACGGCTGCTCCAGCAAAGCACAGCCGCTGCAACTTACCTTGGATGAGGGGTATCTCCTTACTGCTGCCATTCCTGACCTTCAATGTGGGATGGCTCCTATATGATCTCAACCGTCTCATAAATAAAACAAGGCAGTAGATCTGGTTCCAAGTTCTTTCTAAAATGTTCTATTTTATGGTGATGGGTGATGATTACCATTTGGACATTAGGCAGGGTTGCCAGATTCAGTAAATAAAAATACAGGTGTCTTGTATTTTCTGTCAACCCTGATATTAGAAGTTACACTGAGAGGTCCCTGGAGAATCCAGAGTCATCAGGGATAATTTTAGTGTGCATGGTCCTGAAGCCACATAATGCAGTGACTGCTCTTGGTCATTTTTGGAACTTGTAGCATTTCAGAATGGTTTTGGATTGGTGGAAAATGCTCCTCTCCCTGTTAATATAGCCCATAGTCCAGGACATAGTGGAAGTTAGGCGACTAAGCAGAACAGACACAACTGTTATCAGCTTTCCCCAGGCCTGAGATGGTTCCCTAGTGGAGCAGGAATCTGCTGGAAACACTTCCTTTGCAGGGGTCTACCATGTTCTTGCAATACCTCTGCCCTTTCAGACTCCATTGATGCTCTGGAAGAATCTATATTCATAACTAGGTATTTTCAGGAAAGAACATGCAAATATGTCAGGTTTTCTTCAATCTTGAATCAAACTCACCCCCAACCTGGCCGCATTATTCCAAGATGGGAAAGAAAAGTGTTCTGGGTCACAGAAAACCATCTCCTTGGAGAACTTTAGAAATGTCCTGTGCTCCCAAAACATCTTTATAGAAATCAGAAATTTTTTTGTTCTTTATGCCAGGATAGGGTTGCCTTTCCAGCATTTTCAGAACTGACTTCTCATGGTTCAGGTCAGACATGATATAGTAAGTTAGCCAATTTCTCCAACACCATGGCAAAGGAATTGAGAATAGGCATAGCAAAATGAGGCATGTGGGTTCTGGGTTTTGAGGTCATAAATACAGGTTAGGAGCTTTATACCAATCGTGTCTATCCCTTGACACATTTCCATTTTAAGGTTAAGTAGGTTTAATTACACAGCTCCTTTTCCCATCTTTGCTTCTTTTTGACATTACATAAGATATTTTAGGGACAGAGAAAGGTTAATGGGCCTGTGATGGGGCCTAGAATTAACTTCCTTAATTAAGCTCCAGAAGACATCTTTTCATTTCTTTTAATGACCTGTCTCAGTTGAAAAAGACTCAAAGTTCTGGCAGTTTGGTGCAGGTCCTGCCTGTGTAAGACCTGAGCAATCCATCACAGGGTCAGAGCTTTGTCTTTGGTGATGTTCCAGATTCAGGCGACTGCTGTCATCAGCAGGGGAGCAAAGAGGAGAAACATCTGGTCAGTGTTGTGACTTTGGAGAATTTGCCTTTGAGGATTTGGACATTTACAGTGCAGCATCAGTTTAGAGTTGACAAATTAAGCTCTTCCTCAAATTGTGCTCATCAAATACTTGTAAACAAACAAACAAACAAAAAACCTCGATAATTAAACACCTTGCCATGATTCTTCTCTCAAACTCATATTTATACTCTTAATTTCTCTATTATCTGAGAATTTTTATGTTTTTCTTACACGAGAGTCAGCTATACATTCATTTCTTACTTCGTTTTTCAAATTAGATTTGTTTGAGGAGTCATCATTGGTGAGATTTTTAGAGTCCATTGCAACATGATCAGAATGCTCAAAATTTAAACACTTTCTGTGTTCCTGAGGCTTTTGGATTAGTTTATCAACATCTCACTTGTATTTCTTGATATTACTGGAGCAAAATATATATGCTATTAGTGTTCTTGCTTTCCTAGATAATAATTCTAGTGATATTTCCTCATCAGTAATATGTATTAGAATCACCTCTTAAAATTACCTATTTAAATCTCTATCTACATCTCCAGGCCATGGCAGGCAGGTTCTGATTTAGAGAGATACTGGAGTACAGTGAAATCTAATCTGTGTTTTTCAGAGTCCTCCAGAGGACATTACTATGCACTCCTATGCACATGTGTTTGGAAATACAGGCTGTTTACCAGGTCCAAGCCCAGGGCAGTGGGCAGCTTCTGTTCCCTCTTCCGCTTTTGCAAATCTTCTCTCCTACCTGATCACCTAACTGTCTGAAAGGGGAATTATTGCCAAACAGCTTCTTGTGATATTGACCAGAGAGCTGTTATTATCTGAACTATACAAACATGAGAGTAAGTGAGCATACAGTTCATTGAAAAGGCTTGTTAGGGACAAAAAAAATCCCAAATCTGTTCCAGGTGTTTCCACTAATGCCCCCTCCCTGGTAATGCAGCAGTAATGACTTGTGTCTTATTATGCATAGTTACTTCAGCTTGTTAATAGACAGCCTGTGTTTTATTACAGACAGCATTTATGGAGCCTGGATATATGTCTAGGGAAATGTCAGCAAAGTGACGCACTTTGTATGTTGGAGTATAGTTGATTAACAATGTGTTAATTTCATTGTACCCTGAAGTTGTACACTTTCAGCAAAGTGATTTAGTTATACATATACATGTATCACTGCAGATGGTGACTGCGGCCATGAAATTAAAAGACACTTACTCCTTGGAAGGAAAGTTATGACCAACCTAGATAGCATATTGAAAAGCAGAGACATTACTTTGCCAACAAATGTCCGTCTAGTCAAGGCTATGGTTTTTCCAGTGGTCATGTATGGATGTGAGAGTTGGACTGTGAAGAAAGCTGAGTGCCGAAGAATTGATGCTTTTGAACTGTGGTGTTGGAGAAGACTCTTGAGAGTCCCTTGGACTGCAAGGAGATCCAACCAATCCATTCTGAAGGAGATCAACCCTGGGATTTCTTTGGAAGGACTGATGCTAAAGCTGAAACTCCAATACTTTGGCCACCTCATGCAAAGAGCTGACTCTTTGGAAAAGACTGTTGCTAGGAGGAGAAGAAGGGGATGACGGAGGATGAGATGGCTGGATGGCATCACTGACTCCATGGATGTGAGTCTGAGTGAACTCCGGGAGTTGGTGATGGACAGGGAGGCCTGGCGTGCTGTGATTCATGGGGTCACAAAGAGTCGGACACGACTGAGGGACTGAACTGAACTGAACTGATACACGTATCTGTTAGTTTTCAAATTCTTTTCCCAATTAGGTTGTTACATAAGAGTGAAGAGTCCTGTGCTATACAGTATGTTCTTGTTGATTATCCATTTTAAATATAGCAGTGTGTCAGTCCCAAACTCTATAACCTTCCCCCCAAGCAACCATAAGTTTTTCTCTAAGTCTGTTACTATTTTGTAAATAATTTCACTTATATACCATTTTTTGAGATTCTGCATATGTGATATCATATGATATTTCTATTTCTCTGTTTGACTTACTTCACTCAGTATGACAGTCTCTAAGTCCCTCCAGAGAAGTGAAAGGCAAAGGAGAAAGGAAAGATATATCCATCTGAATGCAAAGTTCCAAAGAATAACAAGGAGAGATAAGAAAGCCTTTCTACATGACCAATGCAAAGAAAAAAAGGAAAACAACAGAATGGGAAAGACTAGAGATGTTTTCAAGAAAATTAGAGACACCAAAGAAATATTTCATGCAAAGATGGGCACAATAAAGGACAAAAGCAGCATGGAGCTAATAGAAGCAGAAGATATTAAGAAGAGGTGGCAAGAATACACAGAAGAACTGTACAAAAGAGATCTCAATGACAAAGATAACCACGATAGTGTGATCACTCACCTACAGCCAGACATCCTGGAGTGCAAAGTCAAGTGGGCCTTCGGAAGAATCACTACGAACAAAGCTAGTGGAGGTGATGAAATTCCAGCTGAACTATTTCAAATCCTGAAAGATGATGCTGTTAAAGTGCTGCACTCAGTATGCCAGCAAATTTGGAAAACTCAGCAGTGACCGCAGGACTGGATAAGATCAGTTTTCATTCCAGTCCCAAAGAAAGGCAATGCCAAAGAATGCTCAAACTACTGCACAATTGCACTCATCTCACACGCTAGCAAAGTAATGCTCAAAAATCACCAAGCTAGTCTTCAGTGGTATGTGAACCGAGAACTTCCAGATGTTCAAGCTGGATTTAGAAAAGGCAGAGGAACCTAAGATCGAATTGCCAACATCCACTGGATTATCAAAAAAGCAAGAGAATTCCAGAAAAACATCTACTTCTGCTTCGCTGATGATGCTAAAAACCTTTGTGTGGATCACAACAAACTATAGAAAATTCATAAGAGATAGGAATACCAGACCACCTTACCTGCATTTTGAGAAACCTGTATACAGGTCAAGAAGCAACTGTTAGAAGCGGACATGGAACAACGGACTGGTTCCAAACTGGGGAAGGAGTATGTCAAGGCTGTATACTGTCACCCTGTTTATTTAACTTATATGCAGAGTACATCATGTGAAATTTGGGCTAGATGAAGCACAAGCTGGAATCAAGATTGCTGGGAGGAATATAAATAACCTCAGATATGCAGATGATACCACCCTTATGGCAGAAAGTGAAGAGTAACTAAAGAGCCTCTTGATGAAAGTGAAAGAGGAGAGTGCAAAAGTGCAGCATTCAAAAAACTAAGATCATGGCATTCAGTCCCATCACTTCATGGCAAATAGATAGGGAAACAATGGAAACCATGATAGACTTTATTTTTCTGGTCTCCAAATCACTGTAGATGGTGATAGCAGCCATGGAATTCAAAGATGCTTGCTCCTTGAAAGAAAAGGCATGACCAACCTAGACAGCATATTAAAAAGCAGAGACATTACTTTGCTGACAAAGGTCCATCTCGTCAAAATTATGGTTTTTCCAGTAGTCATGTATGGATGTGAGAATTGGACCATAAGGAGAGCTGAGCACCAAAGAATTGATGCTCTTGAACTGTGGTGTTGGAGAAGACTCTTGGGAGTCCCTTGGACTGCAAGGAGATCCAACCAGTCCATCCTAAAGTAAATCAATCCTGAATATTCATTGGAAGGACTGGTGCTGAAGCTGAAGCTCCAATACTTTGGCCACCTGATGTGAAGAACTGACTTATTAGGAAAGATCCTGATGCTAGGAAGGATGGAAGGCAGGAAGAGAAGGGGATGACAGAGGGTGAGATGATTGGATGGCATCACCAACTCCATGGACACAAGTTTGAGTAAGCTTTGGAAGTTGGTCATAGACAGAGAAGCCTGGTATGCTGCAGTCCATTGGGTTGCAAAGAGTTGGACATGACTGAGCAACTGAATTAACTGAAGTCCATCCATGTTACTGCAAGTGGCATTATTTCATTCTCTTTTTGTGGCTGAGTATTCTGGAAGAGATGAGAATACCAAAGCACCTGACCTGCCTCTTGAGAAACCTATATGCAGGTCAGGAAGCAACAGTTAGAACTGGACATGGAACAACAGACTGGTTCCAAATAGGAAAAGGAGTACATCAAGGCTGTATATTGTCACCCTGCTTGTTTAACTTATATGCAGAGTACATCATGAGAAACGCTGGACTGAAAGAAGCACAAGCTGGAATCAAGATTGCCGGGAGAAATATCAATAACCTCAGATATGCAGATGACACCACCCTTATGGCAGAAAGTGAAGAGGAACCAAAAAGGCTCTTGATGAAAGTGAAAGAGGAGAGTGAAAAAGTTGGCTTAGAGCTCAACATTCAGAAAACGAAGATCATGGCATCTGGTCCCATGACTTCATGGGAAATAGATGGGGAAACAGTGGAAACAGTGTCAGACTTTATTTTGGGGGGCTCTAAAATTACTGCAGATGGTGATTGAAGCCATGAAATTAAAAGATGCTTACTCCTTGGAAGGAAAGTTTTGACCAACCTAGATAGCATATTAAAAAGCAGAGATATTACTTTGCCAACAAAGGTCCGTATAGTCAAGGCTATGGTTTCTTCCAGTGGTCATGTATGGATGTGAGAGTTGGACTGTGAAGAAAGCTGAGCACTGAAGAATTGATGCTTTTGAACTGTGGTGTTAGAGAAGACTCTTGAGAGTCCCTTGGACTGCAAGGAGATCCAACCAAGCCATCCTGAAGGAGACCAGTCCTGGGTGTTCATTGGAAGGACTGATGCTGAAGCTGAAACTCCAGTACTTTGGCCACCTCATGCAAAGAGTTGACTCACTGGAAAAGACAATGCTGGGAGGGATTGGGGGCAGGAGGAGAAGGGGATGACAGAGGATGAGATGGCTGGATGGCATCACCAACTCGATGCACATGAGTTTGAGTGAACTCCGGAAGTTGGTGATGGACAGGGAGACCTGGTGTGCTATGATTCACGGGGTTGCAAAGAGTTGGACATGACTGAGAGAGTGAACTGAACTGAAATGAATAATTAGCAGTGTTGAACAGCTTTTCATGTGCCTCTTACAAACAGCACCAAGTCTTTCCTCTTCTCCTAATTCAGATATTATATAGCGTGGCTGCCTGTCATCACGCAGCATTTTATCCATATGACACACCCTGAGATTTCTTCCAACAGCATTAAGTACCCATATTAAATAGAGTGGAAAATAAATGACCCTGTAATTGTCCTTAGGACAGGGCTAGAATTAGCAGATTAATCAGGATAGGATGGCCAGACTGGGAGGTGGCAGGAGGCGTGTGGCCTGGGGACAGAGGATGTGCAGATCCATCTCCAAGTTTAGAGCATATTATCTGAGGGGTGAGGAGATGCAAAGAAGTTAACTCATGCAATCTGTAGTCAATGGAGAGTCCCTAATCAAGAGAAATCAGGAAGCAAGCAATAGATAGAAATTTTTCTAGGTCTCTACTTCTGTCATCTATAAAAGAATTCAGCACCTAGTAAGTTGGTTTGTAATGAAGGTTAAACTTGTTAATACATGACGTACCCAGACTGGTACCTGGCACATAGTCAGGCTATATTAACCTGTGAAATAGCATTATTATTACAGTTTTCATGAACAAAAACTGGAGGATGAGGTGACTTCTGGGTCTCAGTAGCAGGAAGGGGAGGTGGAAGTCAGGGTAGGGATGTAGCTTGAACTCTGAGCAGTGATGCTGAGGTGGGGCTCCTGAATTCTTCCCTCTCAGGGACCTCATTGATCTTGGAGACAAGTTGAGCTGAGCTTGAAGCATAATACCCCATAAACCCAGTGTGGGCATATGGGGGAGCAGAGGCTGAGACCCACTTTGTGAAACTGTCTTCTCCAGTTTAGCTCACCTCTCAGTTTACCTACAGTTTAGTTCATGCTCTCCTTTTGACAGTAGCATCCAGCCCAAAGGGATAGGGCTCTGTGACCGCCAGAGAGAGTGGCTCATGTCCACCTTCACTGTTGGCTCTGCTTTAGGCTCTAATTCTGCTGATCCGTAGATGATACAGGTAAACAGATGTTTAATAAATGGTTTGAGGTAGCTCATTTCCCTTTAAGGTGGTGGCAGAGCTAACATAATAGCTATTTTCACTACTAATACCAGTTCAATTCCTTAATATCCATCATTGGAGAATTTCTAAGATTAATCCACTGAAAATATTTCCACAAGATCTGTGGTTGCTATGTATTTTTCACAGTTCTCAGAGATAAAGTGATAACTATTTTCCACAGTTACTGTATTCAGTTAATCATGTAATTCATCAGACTGTCATTGCGTTCCTACTGTATGTTGACAGTAGCCCTTGATCCTCAAGATACCAAAGGAGAATGGGACATAGTTCTTGGCTCATGGAGCAGTGCAGGGACAGAGACAAGCTGGCAAACACTGCAGCTCAGTAGAAGTGCTGATAATAGATGAAGTAGATAGATAAAAGATGAAGAGCCGTCCAGCTCCAAGGATGATCAGCTCTCCGTCGGTGGTAGCGTCATGGTCAAGAAGAGCCTCACAGAGGGGATAAAAGGAATCACATGGCCTTAAAAGATAAGACCAGGTTGATGGACAGAGAACTAAAGAGTATTCCCAGCAGAGAGGCACCTTATGTTAGGGAGAGGCAGGGAGCACACGGACGAGGAGAGGGGTGTAAAAGTGGGAGAAATAGAATGGGGCAGGTCTGGGAAAGCAATGTCATCAAATACCCTGCTTCGGAAGCTTGGAAGTGTTGACTTTCTCAGAATCATTAGAGGACTTTAAACCAGAAGATAATATGATGAGGTTTGCCTTTGAGAATATTCTTTCTGATGACAGTTTGGAGGATGCAGTGGACAGAAGCAAAAATACTACATGAGGAGACCAGGAATGCAGTTGAGAGACTATTTTAATGCCCCTGTCACAGATGATGGAGGAACTGAGTTAAAGCAGAGGGACAGTGATGGGAGGCAGGACTCAGATTAAAATCTTTTAGAGGTAAAGGACTTGGTGGCTACCTGGATATCGAGAACTGAAGCCGAGGTACTTTAATGACAAATATAAATATTTACTCTTGGCTATCACATTTCATGATGCATATTCCTCCTCCAAATGATCCAAACCATATCTTTTTTTGTGTGTTTAGAGGGGAAAAAAATGGAGGTGATCATCCTGTTGGAGCAGAAAGAACAAAAAACATTTTAAGGAAGTTTTAAAGGGTTTTATTGGGATCCTTTCTCCATTTAAATGCCCAGAGAACCAGAGGCAGTTCCCTTACCAGAACTTTATAGATGGAGCTAATGGAGAAGCTGAAGTCAAGGTCTTCCTCTCTAGATCAGGGCTTACCACATTTGATGTGCGTAGTCACCTGGAGGTCTTGCTAGAATACAGTTTCTGATGCAGTGGGTCTGGGATGAGATTTGGGATTCCATCCGCTTAACAAAGCTCCCAGGTGACACCAATGCACTTGACCTCAATTTGAACAGCAATTACTTATTCATTATTCCCAGATTATTTATTATTCCTGGAAATACAGCTTGTTAGTGCAATGGCACGGCCACAACCAGATTATAGTGGAGGAAAAGAGTGCAGTCCCAGATTATGCTGCTGGTGGTGGTCTTTCAGACCTTGTCTTGGTGGGGCCTCTTGGGAATGAGGTCTGTCCCGAGAAGAGAGCTGATAAAGTCGTATACAGTCACAGGTAGTCAGAGCCAATAGGTGGTTCTGGTGTTCTACAAAGAGCCGCTAAGAGTCTTCCCTCATGCTGCCCCTGGCAGCTCTCACTGAGTCAGTCAGTCCTGACGCAGACTTGAAAATAACTATAACCTACTGGCCCGCAAGCAGTCCCACCTAACCAACATGGGATAACGTAAGTTTTGTTAAACTTGCCATGGGGTTGAGGAATATTTTGAGTTAAGAGTTATAAAGGGCTCTTTGTAGCCTTTGCAGTATTTATGTACCTGTCACCAGAGACAAACAAGACTGGAAATTTGCAAACTGACTCCTTCTTACCTTATGAGTCAGTACTCGCCCACATTTGGCCTCTCCTCACTAACCATGTCGTGCGTAAGTTATGGTTTGTTTGTGTATGTCAGCCCTTTAATCAAAAGAGCATAAGTGCTAGGGAGCAGGACCAGATGCCAGGGTTGGCATGGCCTGGTAGGAGACTGGCACTGACAAATGGCCCTGGGTGGCTTGAACCCAAGCTGGCCTGCCCTTGTTGCCTGAAATAGACAGGGAGTCTTGCTGTAGGGAGACTGCAGTAGGCTCTGAAATGGAGAGGTGTCTGGTATAAGAAAAAGCTAATCTCGGGAATCAGGAAACTAGTCCCCCTCAGCAGTGACTGGTTATGTGATTTTGGATGAGATGCTTTGTTTTTCTTGGTCTTGGTTTCTCTCTCTGAGAAACGAGGAGGTAGGCTAGATCAGTGGTCCTCAAACTTTCCTCTGCAGGGTCCTGCAGCCCACATGGAGGAGTCAAGAGCATCAGGCAGGACCTACCTGACTTCTTTCCAACTCTGAGTCATATGAGTTGGTAGGTCCCCAACATGTCTCTGCACTTGGTTCTTGCTGTCTTAGTAATTTCTTTCCAGTCTGTAGAAGTGTTCCCATTTGTGAGGCCATTGGATTTAGAATGTGGACTTCCTACAAGAGTTCTTTCTGCACTCAGCACTGATAAAACTCTAGAGGTTAAGAAATCTTTGGAAAAACAGCTCTAATGTGACCCTCAGGAATTCCATGATCATGGATCACACATGTGGAAAATATAAGAAGGCATTTTAATAATACTGTACAAATGCAATCGCATCTAGTATATCTCTAGAGTGTCTTAAGAAAATGGATTGATTTCTGAATAATCAGCTACAGAATTAATTTCAGCCAAACCAGAATTGACCTACTTTTTAAGAAATGCATTTATTTGGGTTCCTGAACCATGAGCTGGACTTGTTAATACACAGCTTATGCAACCACTGGACTTACCTTTGTCTCAAAGTATTTCTTCTAAGCACCCTTAAATCTTAGCACTTCATTTAAAAGAGATTGGCCTGTTTTCATGTTCTCCATTGTGTTTATATACATTTAAATTCTTTCCATGGACTCCACTTACAAGGATACTTACTATAGTATTATTATTTCTCTAACCTGATTTTCCAGGGTCCTCCAGCAGGATGTACAGGAATACAAGTGCAGAAGTGCCTGGCCGCAGAGTTCAAAGGGGCTCTGTAACTTAAAACTTGTAGATACAATGGAGCATTTCACAAAGGGTGTTTCTTTGTCACACTGACAACAGCACCATAAAGACAGCAGGCATACTTGTTGAATGGCTGAATGACCGTTCACTTGTTTTATTTGTTCCCCGTTGACCCCATTGCAGAGCTTTGTATGAATTTTTCTCCTTGGAGGATTGAAATAAAGCTATGCTTTTCCTAATCACTAAGTGCTCATTTTGGTTCATTAGCCAGCTGGGGCTTCAGAGTTACCTGGCTTTGTGGATCAGGCTTCTTTTGGCTGAAGCCGCGCACTGTCCTTCTCCTCTTCTGTCTCCTCCGCAGGGTTCCCCTCTTGGGCTCTTCCCCTTTGGTACAGAAGAATCATTCAACACAGAGGCTACTGACAAAAAGGGACATGTTGGATATTAATAGGGGGTGCTGTGCTGTGACTGTGTCACTTAGTCTTGTCCCACTCTTTGTGACCCCATGGACTATATATAGCCCGCCAGGCTCCTCTGTCCATGGGGATTCTCCAGGCAGGAATAATGGAGTGGGCTGCTATGCCCTCCTCCAGGGGATCTTCCCAAGCCAAGGATCAAACCCAGGTCTCCCTCATTGCTTGCAGATTCTTTACTGTCTGAGCCACCAGGGAAGTCCTAATTGGGGGACAAATCATAATTAGTTAATGGTTAATAATAGATTTTGATTCTCAAAAATCTAGGGAATTTTTATCACATTCAATATGTTTTTTTTTTATTGGATTGTGTCAGAATATGCAAGTTCACGTGCACAAATTTTGAATTCATTTAGACTTTTTCATATTACAGCAAATAAATGGTTGAAATATGACATTAGAAGATTGATAAATTAGACTCAGCTTCCCAAGGGCTTCAGAGAATCTCTAGAAAATAGTATTACAGGGACTTCCCTGATGGGCCAGGGATTCAGACTTTGCCTTCCAAAGCATGGGATGTGATTTCAGTCTCGGGTCAGGGGGCTAGGATCCCTTATGCCTTGTGGCCAAAAAACCAAAAAACATAAAACAGAAGCCATATTGTAACAAATTTAATAAAAACTTTAAAACGGTCCACATAAGAATACCTAAAAAAAGAAAATAGTATTATATTCCTAGGAAATTGGCAGTTTAAAGCACTGTTTATGAGAAAGGTGATTAATAAAACTATAAAAATTATGGAACTATACTGGATGCTTGGGGCTGGTACACTGAGACAACCCAGAGGGATGGTACGAGGAGGGAGGAGGGTTCAGGATGGGGAACACGTGTATACCTGTGGTGGATTCATGTTGATGTATGGCAAAACCAATACAATATTGTAAAGTAATTAACCTCCAATTAAAATAAATTTATATTTAAAAATATGGAACTATAGACTCTAGGGAATCTGTTCTGGAACTCAAAGAGTAAATGAGTACAATTTACTTAGCTAAGAAACTTATAGGTAAGATAGCAGTAGACCCCAGTGAGGGTATACTGGGAGAAGGGAGCAGAAGTTTAGGCTTTTCATCTCCTTGCTTGACCTTGAGCTTGTTTGAAATTAGCATGTCCTCTCTGTCCCTTCCCTTTACCTGGTAGTGGCTCAGATGGTAAAGAATCTGCCTGTAATCCATGAGACCCAGGTTCGCTCCCTGGGTCAGGAAGATTCTGCTGGAGGAGGAAATGGTAACCCACCCCGGTATTCCTGTCTGGAGAATTCCATGGATAGAGGAGCCTGGCGGGCTACAGTTCATGGGGTCCCAAAGAGTCAGACACAACTGAGCGACTAATACTTTAGACTTTCCTTTCTCATAGAGCAAGGAGTCTGTCTCTCACTTTTTTTATGGGGGTTTGATGAGAATATGATAATGTTGCCTCATAGATGTACAGCAACTCATCATGATATGGTCATGGCAAACACACAAGGCACTGAAACCATAGATCATTGTCCAAATCGCAAACCCTGCCCCTTATTATGATACCTTGAGAAGGATATTCAACTTTTCAGAGCCACAAAACTACTACTGTATCTTTAAAATGGAGAGAATAAATTTGGTGGAGTAAAAATGTAATTTAAATATATAAAATACCATACTTTATACAGTAGATACTCAGTTCCTGGTCCTCATTATCATCATAGTATCACAGGTAGGAAATAAGTCATTTACCTAAGCATTTATTTATTCAACAGATATTCTGAATGTTCACTGCATATGTTGAAAGTTAGATAGATTTGCTGTCAGTTTTTCATACTGTTCACACATTGGATCATAGAAAAAGCAAGACAATTGCAGAAAAAACATCTACTTCTTCTTCATTGACTATGCTAAAGCCTTGTGGATCACAACAAACTGTGGAAAATTCTTAAAGAGATGGGAATACCAGACCACCTTACCTGCCTCCTGAGAAACCTGTATGCAGCTCAAGTAGGGACAGTTAGAAGCAGACATGGAGCAACGAACGGACTGGTCCCAAATTGGGAAAGGAGTAGATAAACACTGTATATTGTCACCCTGCTTATTTAACTTATATGCAGAATACGTCATGCGAAATGCCAGGCTGGATGAAGCACAAGCTGGATCAAGATTGCCGGGAGAAATATCAACAACATCAGATATACAGATGATAGCACCCTAATGGCAGAAAGCAAAGGAAACTAAAGAGCCACTTGATGAAGGCAATAGAGGAAGGCAAAAAGTCTGGCTTAAAACTCAGCATTCAAAACAAATCATGGCATCTGGTCCCATCACTTCATGGCAAACAGATGGGAAAAAATGAACAATGACAGGCTTTATTTTCTTGCACTCCAAAATCACTGCAGATGGTGACTGCAGCCATGAAATTCAAAGATGCTTACTCCTTGAAAGAAAAGCTATGACAAAACTAGATAGTATATTAAAAAGCAGAGACATCATTTTGTTGACAAAGGTCTTAAGTCAAAGCTATGGTTTTTCCAGTAGTCATATACAGGTGTGAGAATTGGACCATAAAGAAGGCTAAGTGCTGAAGAATTGATGCTTTTGAACTGTGGTGTTGCAGAAGACTTGAGAGTCCCTCAGACAGCAAGGGGATCAAACCATTCAATCCTAAAGGAAATCACCCCTGAATATTCATTGGAAGGACTGATGCTGAAGCCAAAGCTCCAATACTTTGGCCACTGATGTGAAGGGCCTGCTGTTTGGAAAAGACCCTGTTGCTGGGAAAGATTGAAGGCAGGAAGAGAAAGGGGTGACAGAGGATGAGATGATTGGACGGCATCACTGACTCAATGGATGTGAGTTTGAGCAAACTCTCGGAGATATTGGAGGACAGGGAAGCCTGGTGCATTCCAGTCCATGGGGTCACAGAGAGTTGGACACAACTGAAAACAACAAGTGTCAGCTTATGTTACCAGTGGAGACAACATGAAATCATGGGAATGCATATGCAGGGAGATATGTTGTACTAAAATAAAAAGTTGGAGAAGGAAATGGCAACCCACTCCAGTATTCTTGCCTAGAGAATCCTGTGGACAGAGGAGCCTGGTGGTCTGCTGTCCATGGAGTTGCACAGTCAGACACGACTGAAGCGACTTAGCATGCATGCATGCATTGGAGAAGGAAATGGCAGCCCCTCCAGTATTCTTGCCTGGAGAATCCCAGGGACTGAGGAGCCCGGTGGGCTGCCATCTATGGGGTCGCACCGAGTCGGACACGACTGAAGCGACTTAGCAGCAGCAGCAAAACCAAAAGTTAATAGTTCATAACTGACCGATAAGATTTAAGTTGCACACGTATTTTTTTGGTCTGGTGTTTGTTTTTAAATTTGTATGATAAATAACTCATATCCTTGCCCATTCTTCCTTGTGATTAACAACATATTTGCAATGTGGTCCTATAGTAGATTAAAGCTGGAACCTAGCTAATAAACTATGGGCTCCTTTTGCTGCTTAGTATATTGCATGTAGACTTTAGATTTTATTCTGGAAGAGATAGAAGCTGTTTGAAAATTTTGAGCAGAAGAATATCATGAATGGACTGTATTCACAGAGCCTTTGCCCGGGTGGCTCTAGTGGTAAGGAACCTGGCTGCTAATGCAGGAGTTGTAAGAGACATGGGTTTGATCCCTGGGTCAGGAAGGTCCCGTGGAGGAGGGCATGGCAACCCACTCCAGTATTTTGGAGAATCCCATGAATGGAGAAGCCTGGCGGGCTACAAAGAGCATGCACACGTATTCTGCCTCTGTGACTCTGTGGAGAAGAGATGGTTAAAGGGGCAAAGGTGAACACAAGATGATTTGGATGGTCATTGCAATAATAAGGGGAAATATGATGCTGATTTCGTCTTGAGTGGTAGTAGTAGGAGGTGGTAATACATGGTCAGATTCTTAATCTGATTTGATGGTAGAAATTATAGAGTTTGCTGGTGGATGGTGGTGTGGTAGAACTCAAAATATCTCAAACCTGAGTTCAGGGATTTTGGACTGAATGATGGGAAGAATGATGTTTCACCAAATGGAGATGAAGAAGACTAGAAGCAAATAAGACCATTTTGAGGGGGAAGATGAGGATAGTTTTGTATGACTTAAATGTGGGGTGTATATTAGATACTGTAGAGAAGATGCAGAGTTGACAATTAGATGTTTGAATCTAAACTTCAGGGCAAATACTAAAGCAGGACATAGAAATTTGACAGCCACTGGAGTATAATGGTATTCTATGTCAAGGGAACAGATCACCAAAGACTTGATGTATAGAGAAAAGAAGCTTGGGTCCTAAGACCGAGCCCTGGAGCCTGTTAATGTTTACAGGTCAAGAAGGTGAGAAGGAACCAGCAAAGGAGAACACAGGGCAGACTGGTGAAGATACAGAAAACAAACTTACGGTTACAAAAGGGGAAAGGTTGGGGAGGGGTAAATCATGTGTTTGGACTTAACAAGTACACGGTACTATATATAAAATAGGGGAACAACAAGGAACCTACTGTATAGTATAGGGAACTCTACGCAGTATTCTCTAATAACCTATAAGAGAAGAGAGTCTGAAAAAGAATCACTTTACTATACACCAGAAACTAATAGAACATTGTAAACCAACTATATTTCAATTAATAAGTGCAAAGCAGAAAAAAAAAAAAAAAGGCAGCCTGATGGGAAAGAGAACTCAGAAATTGGTGCATCATAAATGAGAAAGGTGGTTTAAAAAAATGTAGGATGCATTTAAGGAGAGAAAGTGGTTAACTGTGTCAAATGCTGCTAATAAGCCAAATAAGGTGAAGATAGAGAACTGATCTTTGGGGGTTTTTGGTTTGTTTGTTTTTTTTTTTTTTTTTTTTTGAGAACCGATCTTTGGGTTTGGCAAAGTGAAGGTCCATTGATGACCTTGACAAAAGCTGTGATGCTGGAAAGATTGGAAAGGTGACCTGATTGGAATGTGTTCAGAACAAAAGGGGAAGAGAAGCAGAGACTGTGGGAATAGACGTCTTTGCTCTGAAGGCCAAGAAAGTAATGGAGGTGGAGTGGAGAATGACTCGAAGAAAACGTAAGGTCTAAGCACATGTGATATTAATAAATGATGAATCACGTTGGACTCTGGCTGTCAGTCTGGTGCAGAGTCTGGCGGGCCTGCTGATCGCAACTTCAACCCTTTGGTTGCTGGACTGTGGAATGTCCAGGAGGCCCCAGGGGAGAGGTTGGGTTGGCTAAGTAGGGGAGAGGATACTTGGGAAGCTCAGGATAGTGGGTGCTTGTCAGCAGATCCAAATGGCGTCTCAGTGTTTTCTTAATCAGGGATAGCAGTACTGGCATGTTCTAGCTGAACACCTGCCTTGGATACAGAAAGAATTTTTTTCTGTGTTATCTTCATTTTTCAAGATGAGGATATTGTAGCATATTTCTACCATGATGAAAATGACCAAAAGGGAGGGAAACTTGGAATACATGATGAGATCAGAGAGCAAGTTGAGGGTGAGAATTACAGGAGCTCCTTGAGTTGGTGGATGAGAATGGGGCCAGTAAATGAGAGGACTGGTTTTGACTGAGACACAGTCTCTTTGTTCCTTAGGACGGGAAGGCCCATAAGGAGAGCTGTCACGTGGTGATGGAGGGTGTGTGGGATTTCTTGCATGGTTGCTTCTGTTTTCTCTGTGAAAGAGAGGAAGTTTATTGTCACATCATGTTTTTCTCTCCCTCAGAATCACCCAAACTTTATCTGAGATTTATGTAGAATTCTGGAGACATCCTGGTTGCTAGACCAACTTTTTTTTTTTTTTTTTGATTGGAGTATAGTTGCTTTACAATGTTATTAGTTTCTGCTGTACAACAGTGTGAATCAGCTATTTGTATACATATATCCCCTTTCTCTTTAGATCAGCTTTAGATTCAGAATGTCTGTTTCCCATTGTGTGTGTCCTTAGTTGCTCCGTCGTGTCTGACTCTTTTCAACCTGTTGGACTGTGGTCCACCAGGCTCCTCTGATTTTTCATGCAAGAATACTGGAGTGGATTGCCGTTTCCTCCTCCAGGAGGTCTTCCCGACCCAGGAATTGAGCCTGTCTCTCCTGTGTGTCCTGCATTGCAGGTGCATTCTTTACTTGCCAAGCCGTTGGTGTCTCCCACTAGGAGACATCAAATAGCAGAACTTTGGTCCTGTCTTATTCCATGGATGATGATTAGAGCCCAGTTTCCTTTAGAGGCAGTTTGTTTGGAATATGATAAACCTGGGCCATCTAATGTGCTGCTTTGCTATGGAGTGGCCCAGTAGGGCCACCACTGAACCTGGCTCGGTAGGTAGGTGTTCAATACGTATTTGTTGAATGGCTATAGGATGGAAGAAAGCAAGCATGCAAGAAGATAACATTCAATTTGCATCTAGAAAAGACACTACTAATCCAGCCTAGTATCATGTGTTTCTGCTCAGGAGAGTTACATCTTGCTTATAACTAATTCCTCCATCACATGTTTGGCATGCCAAGATTTTTGCCTAGACTCAGGAATACATCCAGAGTGGCTGAAGGATGGCAGTGCTTGATTGCTTGCCTCTCCTTCTACCTCTGAAGTTAATATGATGCTATCTGAGTGCAAAGACACAGACAGGGAGAAATTTAATGCAAATTTAGCCAGGAGTCTAGTGCCACTTCACAAAATATTGATTAGGTGTCTGATTTGCTCTCCCCTGACAATGGGCCAAAGGAACGAACCAATGAGGCGGCTCAACTCCAGCTCGTCACGGTCATTCGATAAAGCCAGGCATCCAATGAGCAGCCGCTATGTTTTGATTGGGCGAGAGGCCAGAGAGGGGGGAAACCATCATAGCAACAGCAAGGAAGAATTGCACACGCCCTTGCACACACGCGCAAACACAGACCTGATGCTTTCCCTGCTGCAGGGAATGGGTGCTGATTGTGTCTCGTAAGGCTTTCGTTCAGTCACAGTCCTAGTTTCCTAAAGGACGGGTTTCTGTACACAGATCACGCTGCTCACCTGGTCTGTCAGCCCATAATCCCTTTTTAATAGAATGAAGGGGCAGCCTTCCTCCCTCTGCCCCTTCCGACCGCACGCACATCTTATTAAGAGCCAACTTTGATCTGCAGGTAAACGGCACAGGCTTTGTTCTTGAAATAGGCTGCTCCTGATCGCTTTCGGGCAGCCGGCCCCACCATTGCCCTTCCCCACACCGCGTGCCCATGGGAAAGGAGGCGGCCTGGAGGCCAGACCCTCTCCTGGTCTGTTGTTTCCTGTGCTTTCTGGAAGAACGGAAGAAGGGGTTTCCCGAGGCCAGTGCAGGCTTCTGTGTGGCTGTTATTTTCCTTACCAGCTTCCCCTTCCTTGTTTCCTGGCCTTCACGGAAATCCAAGGGCCCAGGAAAGCTTTCCTGTTTCCAGCTTGACACTTGGCAAAGCCTTTCGTAGCCACTGGGTTCCCAGCATTTAACACTATCATTTGAAAGACTCCCTTCCTTTGGTCTCCACTGGATTTTTATGTTTTTTGAGCAGTTGCCCTTATTCCCCAGGTGCCAGGGGCTGGAAGCTGCCTGCCAACCCATGGTTTCCCCAGATTAGTGGCTTCTGGTCCCCCCTTCTATAACCCCTACCTCCTGCCCTGGCTCTGAGTCTGTTTGGAGGCCTGTGGTGACCGTGGGTAACTGGTGGGGCTGCACACGGGTTCCCAGCATCTTTCTTTCCTCCATGGACATTGCTGACAGCTGCTCTCAGCGTGAATCTTTGATCTAGGAGCATCTGTCCCTGGGTCACCCAGTCGTGCTGGTGGCTCCCACTCATGTTCCCTGCCAACAGGGGTTATTCCGTCCGGGCAGGAAAGCCTATCAGGAAGGACAGACTTCACTCTAAGCAGCGTGTGGCTATATTCTGTATCAGAGAAAAGGAAGTTGAGATCATGTCATAGGAATTTTCCAGTCCAAGAAGGATTATTGTCTAGGAAATGGTACCCAGCTGTTTTCCATCTTCTAGCCTAACCAAACAAAGGGAATGGCATGAAATGGAAGCCAGAGAGGATTATTAAGACAGACATGAAGAACTCATTCCTGCATATTAGGCTTAAGAGAACCTGGAAGATGTTACCAAGGGAACATTTGGAATTACTTTCCAAGTAAAGTACGATCCCCAATTACTTTCCAAGTGAGGTACAATCCCCATCCACTGGAGTTTTATTTAGGTGTCTTCTTTCCGAGATGCAGTGGGATGGACGTGATGACCTCCAGGGCAGCACTGTTGTCCTTTGGAGTCAGAGTGTCCTGGATTTAAGTTGCAGCTTTGCAGCAGCCTGATAATGTGGTGTCAGCAAATTTATTAACTTCACTGAGCCTTTTAAGAAATCTTTACAATGGAAGTCACAATATCAACCATATTGTTTTAAATAAAATCATATATGTAAAATGCCTTGCTTAGGGCTTGTTGTGTAGTAAGCATTCACAACTATTGGCACTTCCTCCCAGTTCTAGAATTCCCGGAGCTTCATGCCATTAGCAGAGAAGGCAATGGCAACCCACTCCAGTACTCTTGCCTGGAAAATCCCATGGACGGAGGAGCCTGGTAGGCTGCAGCCCATGGGGTCACGAAGAGTCGGGCATGACTGAGTGACTTCACTTTCACTTTTCACTTTCATGCATTGGAGAAGGAAATGGCAACCCACTCCAGTGTTCTTGCCTGGAGAAGGGCAGAGCCTGGTGGGCTGCAGTCTATGGGATTGCACAGAGTTGGACACAACTGAAGCAACTTAGCAGCAGCAGCATGCTATTAGTGGATACAGTGTTATTAATCAATTTAAAAACCTGAGCATCTCCATGGAGCTTAGCTTCATGAGATCTGCCCATGGTTTCTACCCATGACAATTTATGTTTTAAGCCAGTAAAGCAGCCAAACAGTTTACATAATAGGGAACCCCTGAGGCAAGGCAAATCTAATGCCAGTTGTGCAGAGTCAGTGAGTGTAATGTGAAAGGGCTATCTACTCAAGGGCTTTCTATTCAATCACCCAAGAAAATAGTATAGGAAGGGTGTGTTTTTGTTCAGAAACTATCATTTATGTCCTATGACTCAGTTTGCTCAGCTATATAGTATGTAGTGTAAGTTGCTCAGGCATGTCTGACTCTTTGCGACCCCGTGGACTGTAGTCCACCAGGTTCCTCTGTCCGTGGAATTCTCCAGGCAAGAATACTGGAGTGGCTTGCCATTTCCTTCTCCAGGAGATATTCCCGACCCAGAAAGTGAACCTGGGTCTCCTGCATTGCAAGCAGGTTCTTTACTGTCTGAGCCACCCAGCTGTAAAGTGGGCACGATAATTGTGAGGATTAAATGGTATTGGGAGCAGATGAAATGCTGCGGGCATGTTTAACTGCAAAAATCATACTTGATCCTAAACACACACACATTGCCCTCATCACGGGACAGCCAATTGAATATTTTTAATGTGTCAAATGAACTGATAAAAGTTTATGGTACTGGCACAAAGACAGAAATAAAGATCAATGGAACAAAATAGCCCAGAGATAAATCCACACACCTATGGACACCTTATCTTTGACAAAGGAGGCAAGGATATACAATGGATTAAAAAGACAATTTCTTTAACAAGTGGTGCTGGGAAAACTGGTCAACCACTTATAAAAGAATGAAACTAGAACACTTTCTAACACCATACCCAAAAATAAACTCAGAATGGATTAAAGATCTAAACGTAAGACCAGAAACTATAAAACTCCTAGAGGAGAACATAGGCAAAACACTCTCCAACATAAATCACAGCAGGATCCTTTATGACCCACCTCCCAGAATATTGGAAATAAAAGCAAAAATAAACAAATGGGACCTAATTAAACTTATAAGCTTCTGCACAACAAAGGAACTATAAGCAAGGTGAAAAGAGAGCCTTCGGAATGGGAGAAAATAATAGCAAATGAAGCAACTGACAAACAACTAATCTCAAAAATATACAAGCAACTCCTGCAGCTCAATTCCAGAAAAATAAATGACCCAATCAAAAAATGGGCCAAAGAACTAAATAGACATTTCTCCAAAGAAGACATATGGATGGCTAACAAACACATGAAAAGATGCTCAACATCACTCATTATCAGAGAAATGCAAATCAAAACCACAATGAGGTACCATTTCATGCCAATCAGAATGGCTGCGATCCAAAAGTCTACAAACAACAAATGCTGGAGAGGGTGTGGAGAAAAGGGAACCCTCTTACACTGTTGGTGGGAATGCAAACTAGTACAGCCACTATGGAGAACAGTGTGGAGATTCCTTAAAAAACTGGAACTAGAACTGCCTTATGACCCAGCAATCCCACTGCTGGGCATACACACAGAGGAAACCAGAATTGAAAGAGACACGTGTACCCAATGTTCATCACAGCACTGTTTACAATAGCCAGGACATGGAAGCAACCTAGATGTCCATCAGCAGATGAATGGTTAAGAAAGCTGTGGTACATATACACAATGGAGTATTACTCAGCCATTAAAAAGAATACATTTGAATCAGTTCTAATGAGGTGGATGAAACTGGAGCCTGTTATACAGAGTGAAGTAAGCCAGAAAGAAAAACACCAATACAGTATCCTAACACATATATATGGAATTTAGAAAGATGGTAATGATAACCCTGTATGCGAGACAGCAAAAGAGACACAGATGTATAGAACAGTCCTTTGGACTCTGAGGGAGAGGGAGAGGGTGGGATGATTTGGGAGAATGGCATTGAAACATGTATAATATCATATATGAAATGAATCGCCAGTCCAGGTTTGATGCAGGATACAGGATGCTTGGGGCTGGTGCCCTGGGACAACCCAGAGGGATGGTACAGGGAGGGAGGAGGGAGGAGGGGTTCAGGATGGGGAACACGTGTATACCTGTGGCGGATTCATGTTGATGTATGGCAAAACCAATACAATATTGTAAAGTAATTAACCTCCAATTTAAATAAATTCATATTAAAAAAATAAAAGTTTCAGCTATGAATGACAGCTGGACAGAATTACTCATGTGCTGCTGAGGAACTCCGTGACAGTGACCTTTGGTGTCGTCCCTCCCAAGCAGCCGCAGACACCCACTCCTCCCTCTGCGGACTGTGATTCATCTCATACGCATTTTCCCTTTTGTCTCCCCATTTGCATGCTCATAGGCGACATGGATTTGGTTGGACCTGTGTCTGTTGAGATGGCCAGCCAGTAACAGAAGCCCCACGGGGACGACTGTGGTCTGGTTTCGGGAGTGGGTCTAGCAAGTGAGGTCTAGGTCAGGAAGCTATTAGCTGCAGAGTCAGAGAATATATTCAGCTGTCACCACTTTGTAATTAAAATAGCCTGGTGGTGCTCTCATTCCCCCACGCAATTTCTGCCTCACACTCCATCCCCTCCCGTGCACTGGGTGCTTCTGCAGAACAGGGGCAGGTGTTTTCTCCCTGGTCCAAGGTCTCTGGGGCTTGTTTGGAGATGATGAGAAACCTGACTTTTAGGAGGAAATGGACAAAATGCGTGTTTCTCCCTAGCTCCACCTTTAGTAATGACGGGGGAGTGAGGGTCTGCATGGCAGGGAAGTCTGCAAAATGCTACAAACAAGGGCTTTTGTCTCCCTGGAGAGTGGCACGTTAAACGCAGACAGTCACATCGCTAGAAGAGACTTGAGGTCAATTCCCAGCTGATAATTCCTGAGATTACCATAGTAAAGTAGGATTTTCCACACTCTAGATTTTTTCCTTCATTTTCTATCACATTACATCCACGTGTTTCATTGCTTAGATAGAATGGAAACTGGAGAAACAAGATGGGCTCACTTTTAGAGCCTGTTCAGCTACACCTAAGTTAAAATCCCTGCTCTGTGATTGCTTGTCACATGCTTTGACCTTTTTTTATTTACTTAACTGTTTTAAGCATTGATTTTCTCATCTGTAAAATGGGGCTAATAATAGTATCTACTGGTAAAGGTCGCCATGAACATTCAGTGTAATCTTTCATGAAAGCACTGAGTGTGATATCTGGCATGAAATGATCGTGCAGCAAATGTCGGCTATATTGTTAGTATTTATCATTCTGGTTGGGGGACATGATAAAAAAATTGATCAGATGTAGACTCGCCTTGTTCAGTCAGGCTTGTCATGCATGTACAAGTTTAGCAAGGACATTATTGGACACAGTTGTCTGAACCATATAACAGAAGTGTACGAATAGGGTGCCATAACACTTAATTAAAATGTTTAATTTATTACCCTGGTGTTTTCTGCGTTTAAAGATATTGTGCACAACAAAACACAGCACAGTCCCCACTCTCTCAAATTGGCATAATATGCAAATTATATATTCAGCACTTATAGCAATATGCAAATAAAGCGTCAACATAGATGCAGCTTCATCAACACAAAGCACTTATTTTGTGCCTATTTTCCATAGGCATACCAGAACAAAATGATTTTGGACAAATCTAGTTCTACTCTTTTGGAGTCCGTGGTATGTAAGAAATAATATAGGCAAACCTTGTTTCGTTGTACTTCACAGATGTTGCTTTAAAAAAAAATAGGGTTTTACAGCCCTGTGTTGTGTGGTGTTAGGCAGCATTTTTAGCAAGAAAGTATTGTTTAATCAAGGGATATACATTGTTTTTATTGACATAACACTATTGTATACTACAGATTATAGTATAGTATAAACATAACTTTTATAGGTACCGTGAAACAAAAGAATTTTTGTGACATCCTTTATTATGATATTGGCGTTATTGCATTGCTCTGGAACTGAACCCACAGTATCTCAGAGATACACCTGATACTGAAATGTAGCATAGGTGGAAAGACAGATCAGAGATTCTGAAGGCAGACTAAAAAAATTTGTACCAGGAGCTAACTCAGAAATGTGAGGTTCCTCACCGTTGTTGTGAGACAGAAATTCATTTTAGGTGAGCATGAGTTAGCCTCTTGGGAATCATACTTGGGCCAGTAGGCTTTGATTAAAGTTTGTTGCCTAGGTTGACACACTTTAAATTGTTTTTCCTTGAAGTGCAGTTTTCTTCTTAAGAGTGAACCAAACAAGAGTGAGGGGCCAATTTATCAGGGACCCATGGCAAAGCTCACCCAGCATTCAGCATTCTATTCTCAGAAGCCACCCCCACCCCTGTTTCACTGGTTGCAGTGGTAGCTCTGGAATTAATGGTTCTCCACAAGGATCCTCTGTGTGATGTATTTACACTCTGGAGGTAAGTATCGTCAAGTCACCCTGCATTAGAATCACCTGGAGTGCTTATCGAAGTGAAGATTCCTAGGTCAAAATCAAGTCCAGTAAATCATGGGGCTGGGACCTAGGAAGTTAGCCTTTCATCGTGGGCCTTGGATCACTGCTCTCCACAGCACACCCTGCTCTAGATCCTGCCCTTTCAACATTCCTCCTCTCCCTAGGCCTCCTAACCACTTCTGCTGCTTTTGCCTTAGATCATGTGTCTAACCTGGCTCCTTTAACTCTCTCTTAATTGGTCTCCTAGTTGTCCTCTTTACTAGTAAAAATAAGCTAAGAAGAATTCAAATCTTAGTGTCAGATTCTACATAAGACCCTACAGTCAGCCCCTGTTTTCTATAGGATGACTTAGTCTCTTTACTGGGACAAGTAAAGCCATCACCAGCCTTGCCTCCTGTCTTATCCCCCAGGGTACCCCTGTCCAGCCGCACTGAGGACAGGTCTCTGAACACACAGTGTCTGGGCACCAGGTCCTTGTGTTCTGGCATTTGGCTCGAATGACCTCCCATTACCCAACTCCTGACTCTCTGACAAATACCTGCTTCAATAAGATAGCTCTAGAATTACCTCGTCTGGGATGACTTTTCTCTCCTTTTTCTTTTTTGTGCCTGCCGGCTCCCTCCCACCTGTAATTTCTTTGATGACAGCACTTATAACAATCCAGTGTAATATTAGTTGACAAGTCTGTCACTCCTTTGAAAACACAGCCCAGGTCTTTATCCTCTTGGTATCTCAAGAAACATATTGATGTTTTCCAGAATGAATGAATGAACCCATGAATTGTACAATGTGGAGCCTCAGTCTATTCCCAGACTAAACTTGCAGCTCAAGAGTTGGCCAGTCATCTTACATTATCTTGATAAGAAAATGTATAATCTTATCAAGAGTCTTGAAGATCGAAAGCAAAATGAAATCACTTAGAGTTTTTCACATGTGAGTGGGCTCCATCCAGTTTGACGAACACATACTAAAACAGTACGAAGCCCACAGTCTTCCTTCCCTTCGAGATGTGGAGATAAAAATAGGGAGAATGAAATAAATGAAACCAGTGTCTTTGTTATATAAACCGCAGGGTAAATTTGGGTAAGTGAGCAGTCTATGTGGCAAATGTAACTGATCTTTCTGGGGAGTTATTTTATTTAATTGATTAATTTAATTGCCTAGCAAATGAAATCTGAAAATCCTATCCCTGAGAAGACTGACTTGCTACAAATCCATTCTCTTGTCTAAACCTCATTGATTGCAGTTAATTTCCCATCCTTCCTTCTGTCTACAGCATGATTTGAACATTTTACAATTTTCTTTCAGGGCTGAAGTTCAAAGATTAGACATAAAAAGTTGAAGACTTTCAATTCTACTGTCTGAGGCATTTTAAGAAGTGCTCTCATGTGTTGCTGGGGGGGATGTGAACTGGAACAGCTGCTTTGGAAAACAGTTCAGCAGTTGCTTATAATGTGAAGTGGAAATTTAATATGAGACTTCTCTATTTCATCTCTAAGAATCTACCTAAGAGAAAAGAAAATACATGTGCACCTAAAGAGTTGTATGTGAATTTTTGCCTCAGCAAAATCATAATACCCCTGAAGTGGAAACAATTCAAATGTTCATGAGTTAGTGAATGGAGAAACAAAATGGTGTCTATCACACAGTGGCGTACTAGTCAACAATAAAAATGTAATAGTGATGCGTGCTACTACATAGCTGAGACTCAAAAACATGCTAAGAGTAAGAAGACAGACACAGAGGCATTCATACTGTGTTATTCTGTTTATTTAAAATGTCCAAAAAAGGCAAGTTTATGGCGACAAGAAGCAGAGTAGTGGTTGCCTGGGATTGGCAGGGTAGGAGCATAGAAACTGCCTGCAAACAGGTGAGAGGAAGTTTGGGGGGTGGCGCTGACTGAAATGTCTTAAAACTGGATTGCAGGGCATTGGCACTTTGTTGCCTTCGTATTTCTGTCATAGTGATGTTGCATTTTCAGAAACCTTTCCCAGGTAATATTTTTTAAAGTCTTTAATCACACAGTCTGGATTTTAAGTTGGTTTCTTTCCTCTTCTACAAACCTCTGAGACCCTTCACCTTTATGTCACTGGAGACATATTCAGACTAAAAACTTTTTCTTCTCCTTCAAACTAATTAAGCTCTGATGACATCAGCTGTGTTTTCAGTGCACCTGATTAAGGCCATGGCACTAATTAAATTTTTGAGTGATTGGAAATGCAAATTACCAGGCTGGATTGAGCAACAGACCTTGCTTCTGGGCTCCGCGAGAGTAGAGAACAACCGGCTTCATCTCAGGTGAGGGAGCTCTCGTGTCTAATCTGTGTTGAATGAGAAGGTGTTAACTGTGAATGGCTAAGAGTTACCAATTTCATACAGGGCCATATTTCATTTGTAGAAGCAGTACATTTCTGGGTGGCGCATATCCTTGTGAGTACATTGGTAAGTGTTGTATCGGGATGGAATGACCTCCAAGCTTGGAGTTAGAACTGAGTTCACATTCTGCCTCTGACACTTACCAGTGGTGTGATCTTTGTCTGATTATTTAATTTCTCTGAGCATATATATCTTTATAACAGGGAATTTGATGATCTAGTTCAAAGGACTTAAGGGCTAATTCAATGAGATCACTTATGTCGCTGGGCCCAGCATTCAGGGGGCATTTAACGAGTGAGATCCATTCATGAGGTAGCTTAGGTAAGTTCTTCGTTCCAGTCAATAAATACTGAGTGTTTGCCGTTCATTTACTCCTTCAGTTTAGAAAATATTTGTTGAGCATCCGTCTTCTTGATGGTATTCTTAATGAAGTAAAAAAGACAAATTCACACCAGAGCAAAGCCTATGTGGGGAATATCTATAAACATAATAAATAATTAAATTATATGATGTGCAAAGAGATATGATCTGTGATTTAAAAAAAAATAAAAGTATTGGGTTGGCCAAAAAGTTTGGGATTTTCTATACCATCTTCTGGAAAAACTCAAACCAACTTTTTGGCCAACCCAATAGAATGTGGGGGACCCAGAGTGATGGAGGTGAGGGAAAGGATAAATTGCAATTTTGGGTGGTGAGAGAAGGGCTCAGTGAGCAGGTAGAAAATGAGCAAAGCCTTGGAGGAGGTGTGGAAGCTGGCCATGTGAGAAAGAGCCTTGTAGGCTGAGTAAACAGTATAAAGAGTCACGAATGTCATGTCCCAGACACCTTCAAGAAGTACCAGAAGGCCAGTTACCATGCCAGACACTGTATACATGTGGTAACCCAATGGTCAGAACTGCATTCAAATTTTGCCTTTGTCACCTGCGAGTTTGGTGAGGTTTAGCTAATCATCATTAAATTTCCTGGTGTATGTTATCTATAAAATGAGATATGAATCTTTACTAAAGAATTACTTGTCCCAAAGAATTGAAGTAGTCGTTTACCCTAGTCATTTCTGAAGCTAGAGTTTGTAAATCATGCTTCAACAGAATGAAATCTATGGTTTTATTAGGTTGGTGCAAACGTAATTGCTATTTTGGACTGTGAATTTAAAATCATCATAACGAGGCTCAAACACATCTTCATTAATCAAAATAGGAACCATTACAATCAACACATTTTTGCCAACGAGAAATGTTTGTTCCTGTAGCATAAAAACCCAATGCTGCAGGATTCAACAAACTCTTGAGCAGCATTTTCTGCATCCAGCTGGTGGTGGAAGCAGTTTCCCTGCAAAATGTTGTTGAGATGCTTGAAGAAGTGATCGTCAGTTGGCGAGAGATCGAGTGAATATGGCAGAGGAGGCAAAACTTTGTAGACCAGTTCGTTCAACTTCTGAGGCATTGGCTGTGCGACGTGTGGTCAGGCATTGTCGTGGGGATGAATTGGGCCTTTTCTATCGACTAATGATGGCTACAGGCTTTGCAGTTTTTGTTGTGTCTCATTGATTTGCTGAGCATACTTCTCAAATGTATTGGTTTCTCGGGGGTTCAGAAAGCTGTAGTGGATCAGCCTGGCCGCAGACCACAGACAGCGACCATGACCTTTCGTTGGGGGCAAGTTTGGCTTTGGGAAAGTGCTTTGGAGATTCTTCTAAGTCCAGCCACTGAGCTGGTCATCACTGGCTGCCGTATAAAAACCATTTTCATCGCACATCACAATCCAATCAAGAAATGGTTTGTTGTTGTGTAGAATAAGAAAAGATGACACGTCAAATTGGTGACTTTTTTGATTTTCAGTCAGGTCATGAGGCACCCACTTACCAAGCTTTTTCACCTTTCCAGTTTGCTTCAAATACTGAATGACCGTAGAATGGTTGACGTTGAGTTCTTCAGCAACTTCTTGTGTTGTTGTAAGAGGATCAGCTTCAATCATGCTCTCAGTTGGTTGGTGTCAGCTTCCTGATGGCCAGCCACTAAGCACCTCATCCTCAAGGCTTTTGGCTCCTTTGCAAAACTTCTTGAACCACCACTGCACTGTACTTTCGTTAGCAGTTCCTGGGCCAGATGCATTGTTGATGTTTCAAGTTGCCTCTGCTGTTTTACAACCCATTTTGAACTCAAAAAAAGTCACTTGAATTTGCCTTTTATATAACATCATTTTTCAAACTTTAAAATTTATTTATTTTTAATTGAAGGATAATTGCTTTACAGAATTGTGTTGGTTTCTGCCAAGCATCAACATGAATCAGCCATAGGTGTACATATTCACATTATTTCTGTAGTCTAAAATATAAACAACAAGTAATAAGTCATTAGCAAAAAATACAGGGCAAAAAATGCACATTAAAATGATGTATAACATAACCACTTTAAGAATGTATTCCAGTATCAAACAGCAAAGTTCAACAATGTAAAACTGCAGTTACTTTTGCACCAACCTAATATCTGTGTCTGGTTCTGATCTGTTTGGTTACTTATAGCATCCTCTGACACTGAGCCTGTTTCAGTACTTTGGTGTCAGTGGTGAGGCAGCGAGAAGATGGGACTGGCTGAAACAGAAGGACCATTCTAAGATTTAAAAAGGGATGAGAGGGAAAGCATTAATTTGTTCATTCAACCAATAGATAGTTGAACTTCCGCCATGTTCCAGGCACTTACTGCTTGGAGAAGATCAATGTGGAATGTGGTAAAGAGTTTTAAGTACTGAGAGGATAATAAGTTTACACACATATAAATGTGGGTCAGTGTGTGCGTGCATCTGCGCAGTCTTACTTAGAATCAGTTGTGCACCACAGGTGACACAGATATCCATGGAACCTTTGTCAGGGACTTCCAGTGCACTGTGGATTTTGAGGGCTGCAAAACCAGGAAAAGACATGGGGGCTCCTTAAATTTCGATAGGTAAGTCCCCTACATACGAATCTTCCAAGCTGTGAACTTTTAAAGATGCAACTGTTCATTCTATCAATGTCAGGTGTAAGTGAGCTTGCAGCTTGCCCTCTGTCTCCTATTGCTGATGATCCTTCAGCTCCACCATCTCCCACCTCCACTTCCTCCTCCAGTTGGTAACTCTTCTTGCCTGTTCACTCGATGCCAGCCCCTGTATGCCAGCTGTTGTACTGTACTACTGTGCTTTTCAGGGTACTGGCCTGTAAGGTTGAAAATGTTTTTATTTTTGTGTTTGATTTCTATGTGTTATTTGCATCAAAAGTGTTGTAAACCTACTACAGTACAGTATGCCACAGCCGATTGACAGTACAGTATGCCACAGCCGATTGTGTTAGTTGGGTACCTAGGCTAACTTTATTGGACTTTTGAAGAAATTGGACTTATAAACGAGCTCTAGGAATGGAACTAGTTTGTATATAGGAGCTTTGCTGCACTGGCCTTCTCAAATGTTTCTCTCCTTCTGTCACTGGTTATGAACTGTGCCCTGGAATACTGGATTGAGTCAGAAGACCTTAGTTGGACAACCAGCCCTTCAGATCTTAGCTATGTGACTTGGACTTGTCACGTGACTCCCCTGAGCTTTTTCTCACTTATATAATGGAAGTAAAACTTCAATGTCGTTGCCATTCACATGTCAAAGGTCAATTGAAATGCACTTGAAATCTCTTGATAAAACTAAATACGAGATCTGGGCTGGGGTGGGGGGTGTAGCTCATTGTTGGAGAAAGAGGTTGATGGGAAATGGAAATGGGGATGGTCAGTTATCTGCTGTAGGAAAGAATGGCTTTAGCACTTCTCCAAGGAGTAGATGTTGGTGCCAATTTACGCACATTAGTTATTCTGCCTTGCTGGGGGCTCAGATGGGACTTCTTGATGGGTGTGCCATCCGTGACAGCATCATGAAAACCGCATGGCTCAAAACTGTGATCTTTCCAGGGATGGAGCTAGAGGAGAGAGGCTCTTGAGAGGCATAGGCTTAGTTGACAATTTTAAAATGGTTTGCTCAGGGAAACCCTGCTGAGCCCTGGGTAGTGGGGTGAGTAGAGAAAACCCTTTTGTCCTAAAAACCATCAGGTGCATCTTCTACCCTCTCCCTAGTCGTCTGGGTTTTACATTCCAGACATGCAGAGGTAATAGGCACCCGGTGGTAGCTGGTGGTGCTCGGCCCTTCTTCCCAAGCTCTGAAACCATATGGGCTGGCTGAGAGCGAGAAGGGGAAAGGCAGCATACTTTTCAGGAGGAGAAAAACACTCTCAAGAGTCAAACTTGGGGCAGGTTCTTGGAGCACAGAGAAGTATTCAGGGGAAAGGCAGTCAGATGCTCTGTAAAAGCATGTGTCTGGTGATCGCATAAAGTGAAGATGGGCAGGAAAGAAGCACTGAATCTTAAGACTTATCAACATTCCCTGCTAAGCAATGATACGCACATGAGATGGCAAAGTAGAAGGACGTGCACCCATGTTCTCCTGTGAGAACTCCAAAACTGCAACTAACCGCTGAACAGCAGAATGTTGGACCCCACCAAAAAAAGATACCTCATGTCCAAGGTCAACGCAGAAGCCCCAACAGGATGGTAGGAGGGGCGAAATTGTGGTTAGAATCATAACCCATACCTGCCAGAGACGCTTGGAGGGCTCAAAGAAACCCTTCTGCACAGCAGGACCCAGGGACCCCACAAGAGACTAGGCCAGACCTGCCTTTGAATGTTTGAGTGTCTCCTGGGGAGGCACAGGTCAGCAGTGGCCTGCCACGGAGACAGGGGCTCTGGCTGCAGCAGACCTGTGTCAACTACAAATTGGCACTTACCAAGAGCGTTGCCAACAACTTAACAAGGCATTTGCCATTTGCCAAAGGCAATGGCACCCCGCTCCAGTACTCTTGCCTGGAAAATCCCATGGATGGAGGAGCCTGCTAGGCTGCAGTCCATGGCGTCGCTGAGGGTTGGACACGACTGAGAGACTTCACTTTCACTTTTCACTTTCCTGCATTGGAGAAGGAAATGGCAACCCACTCCAGAGTTCTTGGCTGGAGAATCCCAGGGACGGGGGAGCCTGGTGGGCTGCCATCTATGGGGTCGCACAGAGTCGGACACGACTGAAGTGACTTAGCAGCAGCAGTCTACAGAGTCTGAACCCTGTGCTGCTATAGCTGTTGATCTTCAATAACCCCTGAGGGAGTTCAGGGTAGAGTGAGGCACTCTGTGCTCCAGGGAATCTGGTGGGACAGGTCTATAGATAGTTGGATGTTTTTAGGAACAGATTTTATGATCTCACTCCTTGCATCTCCTCATATCTAGAGAAGCACTAAATCTTTTCATGGTGACATCAGATCCTCATGACTAACAAAAACCTTTCATAAAATGAGTGCTTAATGGTATTGAACCCCCCCCCTTCACCAAAACCTTATATACTGACCTTCCCCCACTGCCACTTTGGAGTGGCAGCTATCTGAGATGCTGCCTCTCAGGCTGCAGTCCTCATTTTTCCCCAAATAAAACTTAACTTGCAACTTTCAAGTTGTGCATCTTTTTTAATTGACACCTGGGAGACGTAGCGTGTGAGTCCCACCGTAGAGCCACCGAGCAGACAACCCACAAACTGGAGAACAATTATGCCGAAGAAGTTCTCATACTGTTGCAAAAGTTCTAGGGCCCACAGCAGATTTCCCAACCTGGGGATCCAAGAAAGGAACTGAGAACCCCAGAGATTTTGACTTTGAAGGCCAGTGGGATTTGACTGCAGAACCTCCGCAGGACTGGGGGAACAGACTCTTAGAGGGCTCAGACAGTACTAGGACCCAGGAGGAAGAAGCAGTGACTCCGTAAGAGACTGAATCGGACTTGCCTCTGAGTGTCCAGGAGTCTTTGGCGGAGGTGTAGATTGACAGTGGCTTGCTGTGGGGTCAGTGGCACTGAATACAACAGTCCTGTTATAAGCCCTTTTGAAGGAGGCTGTCGTTACCACCATTACCCCTACTGTAGTTTGGCCCCAGGCCAAACTAG
Source organism: Ovis canadensis (assembly GCF_042477335.2). NCBI lineage: Eukaryota > Metazoa > Chordata > Mammalia > Artiodactyla > Bovidae > Ovis > Ovis canadensis. The sequence goes on along the minus strand of NC_091259.1, from coordinate 40,781,363 downwards.
AGGAAAGGAACACAGCCCCGCCCATCAGCAGAAAATTGGCTAAAGATTTACTGAGCATGGCCATGCTCTTCAGAGCAAGACCCAGATTCCCCCATAGCCATTCTCTCTCATCAGGAAGTTTCCACAAGCCTCTTACCCTTATCCATCAGAGGGCAGACAGAATTGAAACCACAGTTACAGAAAACTAACCTAACTGATCACTCGGACCACAGCCTTGTCTGACTCAATGAAACTATGAGTCATGACGTGTAGGGCCACCTGAGACTGATGGGTCATGGTGGAGTGTTCTGACAAAACGTGGTCGACTGGAGAAGGGAATGGCAAACCACTTCTGTATTCTTGCCTTGAGAACCCCATGAACAGTATGATGAGGCAAAAAGACCTGACACTGAAAAATGAACTCCCCAGGTCAGTAGGTGCCCAATATGCTCCTGGAGAGGAGTAGAGAAATAGCTCCAGAAAGAAGGTAGAGGCTGAGCCAAAGCGAAAACAACGCCCAGTTGTGGATGTGACTGGTGATGGAAGTAAAGTCTGATGCTGTAAAGAACAGTATTGCATAGAAACCTGCAATGTTAGATCCATGAATCAAGGTAAATTCAGTTCAGTTCAGTTCAGTTCAGTCACTCAGTCGTGTCCGACTCTTTGCGACCCCATGAATCGCAGCACTCCAGGCCTCCCTGTCTATCAACATCTCCTGGAGTTCACTCAGACTCATGTCCATCGAGTTGGTGATGCCATCCAGCCATCTCATCCACTGCCTTCCCCTTTTCCTCCTGCCTCCAATCCCTCCCAGCATCAGAGTCTTTTCCAGTGAGTCAACTCTTCGCATGAGGTGACCAAAGTATTGGAGTTTCAGCTTTAGCATCATTCCTTCCAAAGAACACCCAGGACTGATCTCCTTTAGAATGGACTGGTTGGGTCTCCTTCCAGTCCAAGGGACTCTCAAGAGTCTTCTCCAACACCACAGTTCAAAAGCATCAATTCTTTGGTGCTCAGCTTTCTCTATAGTCCAACTCTCACATCCATACATGACCACTGGAAAAACCACAGCCTTGACTAGATGGACCTTTGTTGGCAAAGTAATGTCTCTGCTTTTGAATATGCTATCTAGGTTGGTCATAACTTTCCTTCCAAGGAGTAAGTGTCTTTTAATTTCATGGCTGCAATCACCATCTGCAGTGATTTGGAGCCCGCCAAAATAAAGTCTGACACTGTTTCCACTGTTTCCCCATCTATTTCCCATGAAGTGATGGGACCAGATGCCATGATCTTCGTTTTCTGAGTGTTGAGCTTTAAGCCAACTTTTTCACTCTCCTCTTTCACTTTCATCAAGAGTCTTTTTAGTTCCTCTTCATTTTCTGCCATAACGGTGGTGTCATCTGCATATCTGAGGTTATTGATATTTCTCCCGGCAATCTTGATTCCAGCTTGTGCTTCTCCCAGCCCAGCATTTCTCATGATGTACTCTGCATAGAAGTTAAATAAGCAGGGTGACAGTATATAGCCTTGACGTACTCCTGTTCCTATTTGGAACCAGTCTGTTGTTCCATGTCCAGTTCTAACTGTTGCTTCCTGACCTGCATACAGATTTCTCAAGAGGCAGGTCAGGTGGTCTGGTATTCCCATCTCTTGAAGAATTTTCCACAGTTTATTGAAAGTGGTCAATCAGGAGATGGCAAGAGTGAACATCAACATTTTAGAAATCAGTGAAGTAAAATGGACTGGAATGGGCAAATGTAATTCAGATGACCATTTTATCTGCTACCGTGGGCAAGAATCCCTTAGAGGAAATGGAGTAGCCCTCATAGTCAACAAGGTCCAAAATGCAGTTTTGGGTGCAATCTCAAAAATGACGGAATGATCTCTATTTGTTTCCAGGCAAACCATTCAATATCACAAGAATCTAAGTCTATGCCCCAACCAACTAATTCCAAAGAAGCTGAAGTTGAATGGTTCTTGAAGACCTAGAAGGTGGTCTAATTCTAGACCTTCTAGAACTAACATCAAAAAAAAAAAAAAAAAAGATGTCCTTTTCATTATAGGGGACTGGAATGCAAAAGTAGGAAATCAAGAGATACCTGGAATAACAGGCAAGTTTTGTCTTGGAGTACAAAATGAAGCAGTCCTGTGGCCACTGCTGAAATATCAATAACCTCATATATGCAGATGATACCACCCTTATGGCCTAAAGCAAAGAGGAACTAAAGAGCCTCCTGATGAACATGAAAGAGGAGAGTGAAAAATCTGGCGTAAAGCTCAGCATTCAGAAAACTAAGTTCGTGGCATCCAGTCCCATCATTTCATGGCAAATAGATGGGGAAACACTGGAAACAGTGACAGGCTTTATTTTCTTGGGCTCCAAAATCACTGCAGATGGTGACTGCAGCCATGAAATTCCAAGATGCTTGCTCCTTTGTGGAAAAGCTGTGACCAACCTAGATAGCGTATTGAAAAGCAGAGACACTACTTTATTGACAAAGGTCTGTCTAGTCAAAGCTATGTTTTTTCCAGTAGCCATATATGGATGTGAGAGTTGGACTGTAAAGAAACCTGAGCACCAAAGAATTGATGCTTTTGAACTGTGGTGTTGGAGAAGACTCTTGAGAGTCCCTTGGACAATAAGGAGATCAAACCAGTCAATCCTAAAGGAAATCAATCCTGAATATTCATTGAAAGTACTGATGCTGAAGCTCCAATACTTTGGCCACCTGCTATGAAGAGCTGACTCTTTGGAAAAGATCCTGATGCCAGGAAAGATTGAAGTCAGGAGGAGAAGGGGATGACAGAGGATGAGATGGTTGGATGGCATCACTGACTCAATGGACATGAGTTTGAACGAGCTCCAGAAATTGGTGATGGACAGGGAAACCTGGCGTGCTGTAGTCCATGGGGTCACAAAGAGTTGGACATGGCTGAACGACTGAACTGAACTGACATGAATCTTGTACCCTGTTTACATGTTGGTCTCAGTCTCTACAAAGTAAGCTCGTCCAAACAGGACCAAGATTTTTGCACTGTTTTTCTCTCTGTAGTGGTTGTGCCAGTGTTGGCATTTCACGTGGCTTCAGATATATGATGGAGTGGAATGGTTCACTGGCGCTTTGCACATATCAAGGCTGGTGAAGGAAGGAAGGTAACCCCTAGGTCCTCTGAGGGGAACTTCAGTGTTCCATAATCCTTAATATTTGAGGAAGATATTATTTTGGTTAAAAGACAAAACTGTTTCTCTTCTTTGGTATCTGTTCATCTTGACTCTGCCTTTGTATTATCAATAGGGGGGCTAGAAATGAATGGGAGTGATCTCATTCTCTAAGGCAGAGCTGCTCAGGGGCACTGTGGACAGGCTCAGGGTGGCTGGCATGGTTTATAGGCATTTGCCCAAGATATAGATGGTTGAAAATTTCTTATTGGGGGAAAATATTTAAAAGCAGTTTTGTTAACTATTTAGAGATTTTTTTCATTCTATTTATTTGAGCATTCAATGTATGGCTTAATCTGTAAACTTCCTGACTTCTATAATGACTATTTAGGTGTCTGAAACTCTATAAATAGCAATCACTGCCCCCTCCTATTCCCACCACCCATATTGTGTCCAAAGCTATTCAGTACAGTTGACTTTCCTCTGATTATTCTGTTAAAATGTCCTGATTTGATTAGTTGTTAGTCGTGACTTTTTTTAACCATCAGTGATGTTCTTTGCCTTGTTTGTCCTATAAAATGTTAGATTTTTTCCTAATTTCATTTGCTCTTATATTTTATATTTTGTTTTGTAACGTAGGAGGCATATGTGATTTTAATCATTGCAGCTTTGATTTTGGCTGCACTGCGAGGCTTGTGGAATCATAGTTCCCAACCAGGGATTGAACCTGGACCCTTGTCAGTGAAAGCATAGAGTCCTAAGCACTGGTATACCACCAGGGAATTCCCTAATTATTACATTTTACAAGCAGATGCTGGATGTTTCTAGAAAGAAAATGATTTATTTTGCTGGGAGAGTTTATGAAAGTTCATATTTAATATCTTCTGTAACATTTTCTAATTTAAAACATAAATAATGAAATTTAATTAATTTTATTACTAAGTCTCAAATAGAATCTCCTGATGTCTTTGCAGTGTATCCCAGTTATACAGTTGTTGTAACTTCCTGTGTGTGGTGACATCAAAAAAGGTAGGGCAACACTGCCATAAATTATTCTTGTTGCAGTTTTTTCTCCCTGGGAGATGGGAGTGTCAGTGGAAAGAATGTTAATCTTGGTGGAAAGGTTTTGTTGGAGAAATCCAAGATGTTGCTATTTTTGCTTTTAAAAGTTCCATTTGCTAAAATAGTGAAATAAAGAGGGCATGTTGAACTTGAAATTTCACAGTGATGGACATGGTATGATGGGCTTGGCTGTGTTTCTGCAGGTTCGTACTTTGCCAGCTGTATCTTCCTGCTTCTTCCAGGACAGAATGGGTTGAAAGAGGCACGGAAACTGAAAAGGTATATATCACTGCATCCAAGTGGCCATACTTTGAAAGTCAGCATGGACTTAATAGGTTTCAAAGTGTCAGAGAATTCATACAACTCATGAATGCACACTTAAATGAAGAGCAAGTGATAACCCTCCTACTTAAAAACAACTGAGCAAGTGTTTTTATATTGAACAAAACACTTACACTTCATTTCTATTGAATGAATACATCCAGTCAGTAAAGGTGAAAAACACGAAATGGGTCTGAATTTGACCTTACTCTTTCAGTATTCTAGAAGTGAGTGTGCGAGGGGTACCTCCTTTCTTCTGGAAGGTAGGCTGGGGAGAGAGGTCCGTGCTGAGCAAGCGCACTTGCAGCTTTGATTGCACACTCCCAACCCCCACTGCAAGGGGATGGGGAGGGGGCGACAGTCATGAGCTCAGGGGTCTCAGGAATGGGGCTGCTATATTTAGCAAATATAGCAGCAACACAATATTGGGGATATACTTCTACTAAAAATTATTTGTTATCTGAAATTCAGATTTAATTGGGCCTTCTGTTTTTATCTGGCAACCCTGCTTCGGACTTGATGGGAAAGGGATCTGGGAAAACACGGAGAAGTAGAAGGGCAGAAGGCTGCAGCACAGCAGGGAGATTTTATCGGGGACGGGGGCAGCAGCCTCATTTCTATGTCATGTGCTTTGAGTGAGATTTGCACAGGACAAGGTGCTGGTTAGGGAAGGGCTTCAGGTGGGATCTTTATTGATTCTTGAAGAAGGTGAAAAATTACCCACAAAAGGAAGATGATGGGAGCTGATGAAGGGCATTCCAGGCAGAACAAAGCAAGTCCAAGACACAGAGGGTAAAATAGCTCTAATATCTGTCTCCTTTCTGGTCCCACCCAGAGGAATTCATCTCTGTGTTCTCATGGCCATTTGATGAAGCCTAATTGCTGAGCTGAGTGCCAAAGAATTGATGCTTTCGAAATTGTGCTACTGGATAAGACTCTTGAGAGTCCCTTGGACACTAAGGAGATCAGACCAGTCAATCCTAAAGGAAATCAACCCTGAATATTCTTTGGAGGGACTGATGCTGAAGTTCCAATACTTTGGCCCCCTGATACGAAGAGTTGACTCCTTGGAAAAGACACCAATTCTGGGAAAGATTGAGGGCAGGAGGAGAAGAGGGTGACAGAAGATGAGGTGGTTGGATGACATCACTGACTCAATGGACATGAGTTTGAGCAAACTCAGGGAGATAGTGAAGGACAGGGAGGCCTGGCATGGGGTTGTAAAGAATCGGACACAACTTGGCAACTGAACAACAACAACAAATATCTGAGCTCTTATGCTTTCTGCTATTGAGATGTCTGTGCTGTGGCCCCATCAAGTTACAAGGGGCAGGTTATAGAACAGACTCATCTACTGTTCTAGTTGAGCAGTAAACCCAGCAGAACAGACCCTGCTTTTTGCAAAAGATTAAGAACAAATACATCGAATATTTTGTTTCTCAATGCAAAATTTTTCATATATGTCCATGTAGTTAAATAAACACAGAGAGTTGATTTATAAAACATCAGACCTTAAATATCTAGGATTGCTTCCCCACGAGAGAAATTAACAACATGAAACTAAACCAAATGGAAAAATAAGTAAAATTCCTTGCATTCCCTAAGACTTATCCCCAAGCTAACCCACACTGCTTCAGTATGGAAGGTCAGTCCTCTACTGCACGTCTCAACAGTCTACTGCTTTTGAATGTTCTGTCTCAGAGGAGAGAGATTGTCCTATACCCATGTGTGTGATAACTTTTATCCCCCCTCCCATTTAGAACTTCGCCATTACAGTTCTTCAAGTCATGGTGATGCATAATTAAACAAGTAGGGCCACGCTTTCTGCCCCTTGGGGCAGAGAAACAGAAACCTCGGGGGTCTATGGGAGAACTTTTCCGCCATATGCTTCCCATAGCTGTATGATTTAGGGGTAACTCACCCAGGGATAGGGGGCTTCCCTGTGGCTCAGATAGTAAAGAATCTGCCTGCAATGCATATGACCCAGGTTCGATCCCTGTGTCAGAAAGATCCCCTGGAGAAGGAAAATGGCAACCCACTCCAGTATTCTTGCCTAGAGAGTCCCATGGACAGAAGGACCCTGGTGGGCTACAGTCCATGGGGTCATAAAGAGTCAGACATGACTGAGCGACTGACCCCCAGAGATAAGAAGGTGGAGAAAGTGGCTTCGTCTAGCAGCTTTAAAATGGGAATAAACGTCCTTTTTGTGTGTGTGTTTGGAAATGTTGCCTTCCAGAGCTTCACCAACCAAATTAAGTGGGTTGTGGTTTTGTTCTGTTTTGCTTTGTTGGTAGTGGGGAGAGGTTATTGGGGAAATTATACTTTACCCATCTAAGGTTCAGAGTCTAAGGGTTCAGAGTGGTTTGAGCTTTTCAGCTCTAGCAGTGTTTATCTTGTCCCCTCAGTTAATATTGTATGTTGTGTTCCTCTTTCTTCTACGTATTTGCTAAAGGTGCTGACCACTCAAGGATTTTACTCAAACCTCTGAGCCCCTCTGTTGGTTTACCTTTACCTGAGAAATGCCCATATCTGGCCGTATGTTCCATCTGTACAATCTCCCTTTTTTTTTTTTTTTTTTTTTGGCACCACGCGGAGAGCCTGGTCGCCTTGGCCTTTCTTGGCCCTTGCACCTCTTTGGGGTGGAGTTAATCCCATGCTTTCTTTGGGCCCCACAGAGGGTTGGTTTCTGCTCTCCTGCGCCACCTGCTGTAACCTGCTCCAAATGCAGCCTTCCGGGCTCCGGTCCCAGGCTCCCCACAGGAGCCAGAGCCAAAACCTCAGCCCAAGCAGATGTTACTTAGGCTGCCAGATTGCTGTCCTGGTCTTATCTGTGCTGCCTCCACTGGCTCACCCGATCAGAATCTCAAATGTCCCCAGATGACTTGCCCCAAGTCACGCAGACCCTGAGCTCCTTGGCCAGAAGAAAGGAGGCTGCCAGTGTGGGGGTTGCTTGGTGACCAGGGGCTCCTGCCAGCTTGCTGCATATGTGGTCAGTGGATGCCAGCCTCTGCCCAGTGGTGAAAATGCAAATGGATTTCTGTCACAGTATCAACACATCCAGGGTACTGATCCTTTCATGGGCTCACCAACATGTCCCCAACATGTTCCTTAACTTAGCCACTAGTTTTCTCTCAAGCTGCTCAGGAACCAGAAACTTTTTTTTTTTTTTTTTAAGCACTCTGGACTTTCTTGTATTTTCGCAAAACTTGGTAATTCTAATCAAGGCACTCCAAAGAAAGTGGAGTGCTGGTATTTATTCCCTATTCTAGGTCACAGATCTCTTGATGGTCAGGACTTTGGCATGCTTATTCTCTCTCACACAGCCTGGCACATAATAGGTGATTCCCAGAAGCTTGTTGAAACGCACAGATTCTCTCCAGCCAAAATCCTTCTTGAAAGTCCTTCTCTATTCTCCTACTTGTAAAAACTGTCAGATCTGAGATTCTGATAGTTCATTCCTGATTTAAACCTGAAAAGAAAAGTCTGACTTGGTAGAAAGAAATGATGAGTGATAGCTGTGATTTCTGTTAGTACTCTGATAAGGATGAGGATGGTCACCAGCTGTTGTCTCCAGCTGAGGTTAGAAAAAGTAGCAACAAGTGTGTGCAGGGGAGAGTTGGGTTAGATAAGAGAAATAACTTCCTGAGAGCAAAGGTTACAGGAGGCTCTTATAAATTATAAATGGAGGTTTATGCCAGCAATCATGATAGATACACATCCACTGAGTTCAATAAACATTTGTTAAGTTACATGTTGCCAGCACTGTGCTCGAAGGTTGATAACATATAATTCCTGACCACAGAGAAAACTGAGACACTTAAGCAGACAATTTCAAATCATTTCCTAAGTGCCACAGGAGAGGTGTGCCAGGGGCATTGTGGGAGCATGAGGAAGGGGCACTGATTCGAGCTATATAGCCAGGGCTTCCTGGAAGAGGTGGTATATGTACTGTGTTTTACCACTGGATGAGAGCTATCTCAGTGAAAAATGCAATCAGTGCATTTTAGAAAAGGTGAATAGTTGGATTAATTGATGAAGAACCATCCATAGATCACAGAAAATCCCTTCAGTCCTTCCGCGTTGAGTCATTTGCAGAATGATATTGTCTCATAGGAAATGTCTTACAATCCTGGTGGCAAAAGAGTGCTCAGTTTTTGGTTCCATTATTGGGATAGCCTTTCATAATTTTAGAATGGTAAAGGTAAAGGAGGGAATTTTGTTTTCTCCACGTGTCGTGGTCCTTTAAGCAGCCTCTGTGTTTCAAAATCCTGAGCACCGCAGAGCTGGCGTGCTCTGAATGCATAAGATTTGACTTATCTGGGGGCTGCACACACATCTGTGCAGACAGGAACCCTAGTGTGGGTGTTCTCCATGCGATCTAGGGGGCCACAGCCTGCCTGCTGGATTGGTGAGAATGGACAGGCTGCTGCCTAGAAGCTCTCTCAACAGCTACTCCTTGGTCTTTGTGTGTGTGTGTTTAAATTAATTTTTACTGAAGTATAGTTGATTTACAATGCTGTGTTAGTTTCAGGCTTACAGCAAAGTGAACCAGTTATGCATATATCCACTTTTTAATATTCTTTTTCCATAGAGATCATTACAGAGTACTGACTAGCATTCCTTGTGTTATATAGTAGGTTCTTGAAGTTGTCTACTTGATACATAGTGGTGTGTTTATGTCAGTCTCAGTCCCTCAGTTTATTCCTCCCCGCCCCTTTCCACCTTGGTAACCTTAAGTTTCTTTACATCTGTGACTCTCTTTTGTTTTGTAAATTAGTTCATTTAAACAGCTACCCTTTGAGTGCCAACAGATTCTTTTACCAGGCCCCATTGTACAGATGGGAAAACTGAGGCTGAAGACCATGAAGCCACTGCCTAGGTCCTGGGGAATAATGGGTGGCTGCCGTGTGTTAATTTAGCCTCTTGTCTGTCACTTCAGTGCTGCAGCTCGTACTTCCCCAGGGTGGGAACCTCTGAGAGGCTTTTTTCCCAGAAAGAAGTGCTTTTGAAATGGCAGGCCAGTTAGTAATGGCCCGTTTCCACTGGATACCCGGCTTAGTGGACTGGCATGGTGGGGGTGGGGGTTCCCAGCCTCCTCGAGGGAGGTCACTCAGCCCCAGCCATGGCAGCTGGTGAATCCAGGCTCCTACGAGGGAGGACAAAGAGTGCGGCCCGGCTGCGCCCCGAGCCCTCCACGCCCACTCGCCCGAGGCGGCCCCGCAGGGTCCGCAGGGTCCGTGCCAGGCGCTGTATCGCCTCTCCACCCCCTGCCAGGGCCCCTCCGCTCATCTGCTCACTCTCAGAACTCCTGAATGGGTCTTTGTGTGCACCCCAGGAGCTGGCTGGGCAGAGCCCGATCGAAATGCTGGACCGAGATATCTCCTCTGGGTCCAGGCGCCGCTCGGCGCACTGCCCATCTTGTGGGAGGCAGGTCTTTATTTTGCCGCTGGCCTGTTCTCTTATCTGGGAGCGAGCTGGGAACTGTGTGAATGGGAGAATGTTCTTCACCCCTGCACAGTGGGGTCATGGCCAGGGACATGGGGACGGTGGTGCTCCCTTCCTGGGGCTCTCTTTTCCACTCTCTCTCTCTTTGCTAAATATTTTGTCCTCGGAGGTGACTCTACTAATACTAACACCAAGAAGGGCAGTTACATGGTCCCACCTTAGGTGCCAGGCATTGTGTTAATACAGGTTTCAACCCATTGAGTTAAGTCTTCTCAACAATCCCGTGAGATATAGCCCCATTATTATACCCATTTCACAGGTGAGGAAACCAAGGTCAGGAATGTTAAGGAACTTACCCTGGTGATTCTGAACACAGATTGAATGGCCTTCAGGACATCACTCACCAGACACAAAAGTCCTAAGGCCACTTCTTGCTTGGCCCCTTGAGCAATCACCAGGCTCCAGGGGGCTGGCTGCCTCGGGGAAAGCTAAAAGGAAGCAAAGCCTGGTTCTGGCAAAAGGCAGACAGCCTTGGGCTTTCTCAAGTCTCATCTTGTTTGTACTGTCACCCCTTTGTGCTCTTTTTAAAAATAAAGTCAAGAGTAACATTTTATTTTTTGAGATAGAAGAAACTAGGGACTTCCCTATAGCTCAAATGGTAAAGAACTGCCTGCACTGCAGGAGACCAGGGTTCGATCCCTGGGTCAGGAAGAACCTCTGGAGAAGGGCATGGCAATCCACTCCAGTATTCTCGCCTGGAGAATCCCATGGACAGAGAAGCCTAGCAGGCTACAGTCCATGGGGGCGAAAAGAGTTAGACATGGCTGAGCGACTAACACAAACACACACAGGGACGTATAAGGAAAAAGTTGAGGAGATTTTTCCATATTGGAAATTTTGCTAAAGAGCCCTACCCTCACTCTCAGGAAATAAAATGGTTTTGTGAGGCAAACATAACTGAAAACTAGAGCCCAGGATGGGCCTCGGGGAGACCCTCTGCTGTGGCCCAGCGTCCTGCTCTCATGAGGGGATAGAGCGTAATCCCGGGTGGCCGAACCTTTAGTGATCTCTGGGTGGGCTGAAGTTCAGGCACCAATTTGGCTTTGACTCTTTTCTTAGTAGATAGAAGCAGTGGTCATGGCGCCATCTGTATTCACACGCGTCTGGCAGGGCTGCCTAGCTTGAGCGATGTGGTCCAGGGCAATCTTATGGAGCAAAGCTCAGTGGCCCTTTTCAGGCACAGACATTATAACCATGGATTTTAGAACAGTCCTGTTAACTGAGCCAAATGGCCAGCTGGAGAGGGCTGTGCGTATTTCTCTACTGGCAGAGAGGCTAGAGCCATCTATGGTCAAAGAGACAAAAACAGCAGCAGAAATGCAGTTTAGATCTTGAGAAGAACTTCCCAGTCGTGTATCACGGTATACTGATAATCACGCACAATAGATTGTCCTTTAGAGTCTGTGTTTGCTTGTTTCTTTTCTTCATTTTCTCCCTCTCTCTCTCTTTTTTTTTTCTCAAAGAAAGATTACTCTTCACCCCTAGGCTCTTATTGCAGTACATGCTACTTCTGGGAAAAGGAGAATGAAACTGTCAGAGGCCTTATGGAGAGGGAGATTCCTGTATGTCCATCCTTCACACATGACAAGAAGCTGTATAGAATTGGAATCTTCACAATTGTGTGTGATATAGTGTGTTCCCATTCAGCCCCAGAAATGGCAATGCTGTCAAGATGTGTGAAGTAACTGAGTAATTTTTCTATGCATTATTCTCCAAGTTGCTTTCTATGATCTTTATGGATTGCTCTGATACCCAAGGATCTTTACCCAAACATATTTCTCCATGAAACCATTCCCATCATCATGGAGTATTATTATGGTCAAATTGTGGTGATACATAATAAATACTTGTGTTTTCAGTAACTGAAGCATATGCATGGCAAAGAAATCCCCCTCAAAGTCAAGAGAATAGTCTGTGGACATTTGCGGCCCTGAGATGCAGGGTATCGAACAAGCAAGAGTCACAGTTGCCCGTGAGCTCCCATTCTGTTCCAGGTCTTCCCCTCTCAAGCTGGCCATTCAGCATTGTTTTCCTTAGTAGTCCCTTGTTCCTTTTTTACTGTGCTCATCTCATTTCTGAGAGTGGGACTCACTATTAAAAGATGTGATAGTGTTAAAGTGAGCAGAATTCAAGAGCTTGAGACATAATTCAGGATAGACACAGGAAAGGACTTTCTGATTGTGACAAGGCGGATGTAGAGGAGAGAAACCCATTGAAACAGGACAAATGAAATTTACCACCAGTACATGGGCTGCTGAAGCTTGAGCAACTTTCTGGGTCTCAGTCCTTTATTCATAGGGTGACATGGGAGTCTCTGGACAGTTTCCTCTTTATGAATAAAGCTGTCCCTTTATCCATTGATTTTGGTTGGTAAGCAGTGCAGAATCACCATGTTTGGACTGTGAGCAGTAGGCAGCAAAGCATCACCAAGAGTGAACAGAGAGGCATGTATCAGGAAGACTCAACTGAAAGTCATGTGTGAAATGGATTACAGCTGCTAGAAGCTGTTATTGGGAAACTAAATGGGAAGATAGAGGAGAAGTCCAGCAGAGAAAAAATGAGACCGTCAACCAAGGATGACGGCAGCAAGAATCAAAGAAAAGGACTGATTCAAGAAATAGAGGGAGAAAGAATGGACAGAGCTTGGCAACTAAGCATCCAGGAAGGAGGGGCTTGGGAGGGAGGAAGTCACTGACATAGTTGCTATGCCATTTCCCTGGGGAGCAGTTGGGCATTTGTCCAGTGGCCAGTGGGAGTAACTGAACTTTCTGCACTTTTCTTGCTGAGAAACAAGGAGAGAGGAGCAGTGGCCCATTCGCTCTGTAAACTTACCCCTATAACCTATCATTATGGGTAAGCCACGGCCTTGACATAGGGTGAGTGGGATCATGTGACTCCATTGCCGCTGCTGTGGCCCCACTCTTAAAGGTGATGCTCTCTGACCCTCAGGTTACTGTGAGTTACTGGGGCTCTCTGCATGCAGAGGCAGGGAGAATTCTCCAAAGAACTGAGAGGGAAACTTTTTTTTTTTTAATAGCAGAAAGTGCCGTAGCAGCATCCTGCATGACCAGTAGCACTGGGTGACATTCAGTGTTGTGAATGATGTCACACGTTCACTCTTCTTGTTACCATTTTCCAGCTCATAATTCCAAGGCTCTGGTACCAGATTTCCTTGGTGTTAATGCTGAAATGGGAAATGAGTGGCAGTTGGGTTCTGTGTTCATTGCTGTCATGCGGCCTGAAGACAGCAGGCATGGGGAAGGGTAGTGAAGATGGCATCCTGTTTGCCTTCAAGATGAAAGAGTTCGGCGTGGGACCGCTGGGCTTGTCCCAGTGGCATCTCCCTGCTGGCCTCTCAGATAACCCTGCATCACATTCTTTACCCTGACTCCAGAACAAGAAAGAATATTCTTTCAGTAAGCACGCCCAGATGACTCAAGCTTTCTTTAAAACAAAAAGCTCAGGGGGTTTCCTCTTAGGATCCAGGTTGGTCTGTGGCCAAGGACCTATGAAATCCCCTGAAGATGAGCATCTCTGAAGGATCCAGCTGTATTAATTAGGAGCAAGAAATTTGACTCTTCTCACAACCTCATTTGATTTCCCACATTGAGGCTGATTTTAGCCTAAGGTATCTCCCCCGACCACCCTTGGCTAGAAATGTCAGTGCCTAATCTTCATTTGTTAATATAGGAAAACTAAGCATCCTTGTTGTTAGGTCAGTTAACCTTCAGTTTGTAAATTTCCCTCCAAAGCATGGAGATGGGGTTACTTCTGCCTGTCATGTTCCCACTGCGGCTGGAAACTACTAGAAAGCTTCTGGGTCAGACAGTGTGGTGTGCTTTGGATGAGCCCATTCCTATGAGGGTTTTCAGTATCAAGCCTCCTGCTCATAATGCCAGGGTTTTTGATAAACTTGTTGAAGCTACCTTAGTTTCCTGCTGCTGCTGCTGCTAAGTCACTTCAGTCGTGTCCGACTCTGTGTGACTCCATAGACGGCAGCCCAGCAGGCTTCCCTGTCCCTGGGATTCTCCAGGCAAGAATGCTGGAGTGGGTTGCCATTTCCTTCTCCAATGCGTGAAAGTGAAGTCGCTCAGTCATGTCTGACCCTTAGCGACGCCATGGACTGCAGCCCACCAGGCACCTCCATCCATGGGATTTTCCAGGCAAGAGTACTGGAGTGGGGTGCCATTGCCTTCTCCACCTTAGTTTCCTAGAAGGTATTTATCCATCTACAAATGAGACTTGCCCTGATTTCTTTAGGTTGAAAATGACAAGTTGGATCCTGGAACCCTACTCCATCTGAGTAGGAGAGCTCAGTACTGAACGACTGCTCTAGTTATTTCTGGATACATATGGGTCATCTTGTCCTGTGAGAATGTGTCCAAATCTTACTTTTCAAGAGACTATCTTTTCCCATCTGAAGAATACCCTCAGACTCTGACAGTGAACCTGCAACTCTGTTACCTTTGTTATCCATACGCTGATGCCAAGAATTGGGGATGCAATTCTATGATCATCTTCTTATTGTTGTTGCAGGGCTATTTGGCTAATCTTGGCAGGCACCTCTCAGAGACAGTCAGTTCTCAATGATCTGCACATGGATTACACACTTTGTGAATTATTCACAGATAATTTTTTAATCCCAAACTGGCTGTGCAGCTGCTTGACAGGCTCCTGTGAAGATACTCCTCAAGGTTTTCCCCTCATTCAGGGACACCTGGGGAACATTCCTCATTCTAATGTTCACATGATAGAAAATAAACGGGAAAGTAAGCTGATTGAAAAGTCATCAAATGTAACAATTTCCAAATCAGGAAAAAAAAAACCCAAAAACTTTGGGGTAATCCCTTATGGAATTGGATTATTTCTACCCAAACATCCCTCTATGATTATTTAAAAAATAATAAAAATCAAGCAATATATAGACTGACTTCATCTTCCTCCCAAAGCCACAGCTGACAAGAATAGAACTGCAGTATTGAACCCTAAACTGAGTGGAAGCTCGGGAATGAGAGAGGGTATTGACACACAAATTCTTCTGCCAACTTGGGATCCCATGGGGCTTGCACTAAAAGCTTCCCTAGTCCTTTCTCAAGACAGTCTTCAAGGGAGCTGACTCTGAGCCATCTGGTTCATCCTCTTAAGTGGAATGAAACCCAATCAAGCAAGGTAAAACCAAAGTGAAAATCAGTTGCGCCTCGTCCCATCTTTGGTTGAGGCCTCCCATGCCTCTACCACCTTAAACGTGGAGCGTGTGCATTCTGCGCACAGAGACTGCGCGGGGTGGGCCCCTGCCCTTTTCAGGGAGGGAATGTAAGCAGATCCCCAAAGAAACTGCCTGGCTCAGCAATTTAGGGGCTTGTTGTGACTGGCCTGGCCTAAAAGAATTCAGCAAGCTGCACCTTTGCCAAGGAAAATGCAAACGCTTCCCCGAAACAGGCGTTGAAGGTGATGGGCTCATCTGTGAATCCAAGCAGGAAAAGCAAGGCGGACAGAACATTCAGGAAATCGGAGAGGCTCCTTAGAGATGGTTTTCTCACTGAGCCATGGGCGGAGGCCACATGAGCTAATGAGGTGAGTGGGATCCAGAGTGGAAGGAGCTCGGGCGGACGGCTTCCTCCTTCCACCCTGAACCTCCGGATCTCCCTGAGGAGCAGAGCCCCATTTCTTACCTAGTCCAGCTCCTCCCTGGTGCCCCAGTGGTCCTCTGCTGGGCTCGGCATCTGCCACCTTGCCCTGGACCCTGAGAAGTTGTCAGGGGTGCTCTCAGCTCTTCTGAGGCCAGGAAGAACCCTGCCATGACCTGACTCCTCCTGCTTCTGGTGGCTCCTCGCATCTCTTTTTTTGTTAAAAATGTAAAAAGAACACAGACTGTATTTTGCATATCATCTTGTGGCTCAGACAGTAGAGAATCTGCCTGTAATGCAGAAGACCCAGGTTCAATCCCTGGGTCAGGAAGATTCTCTGGAGAAAGGAATGGCAATCCACTTCAGTATTCTTGCCTAGAGAATTCCATGGACGGAGGAACCTGGTGAGCTACAGTCTTTGGGGTCGCCAAAGAGTCAGGTGACTAACACTTTAGCTTTCTTTTTACATTTGCCTGCCACCTGCCCCCGCTCCAACTTTGTGATTTCCAAGTCCCTAGGCCTGGTGACCCAGCTATATACCTTGTGCTGACCATGGTCCCCAGCTGTAGCTGTCACTAAATCAGTGGTTGTTAGTTGAAGACAGTAATTAAGATTACTACGGGACATTCTTTAGCATGATTTTTTTTTTTTTTTACTAACACTTGTATTTCTATTTCTGTCACATGTGTGAGCATATAGGCGGTGTTCAGTCAACACCTGACGGATTCAGGTCTTTCTGATGGATTAACCATCTTTTGCAGCCAGGAAGAAACCAAGTCTTATGATGAGTCTGGCTTCCTCTCTGCTTCTTTGCACTCAGGAGATCTTTCAGGACTTTGTTTCAACTACACCCTCAACATTTACCCTTATAGCCACCTCACACCATCTCTCGAGGCCCACGATGGTTTTGGAAACGTCCCCAGCATCTTGTACCTCCCTTGAGGGTCTCTCCTCACTTCGCCCTGCCTCTGAATTCTCTTATTGGTCTCTTGTGTCTCCCTTTTCCTCCAACCTTAAACTCTGTCTTTTCCCCTCCTCTGCTTAAGTCCTCTGTCCTCTCAGAGGTCAATTCTCGAATGCATCGTTTCTCTCATCTACCACCCCCACCAGCTTTGCCCTCATTTTACAGATTTGCCCCAGCTCTCATCATACAAGCAAGCCACACACATACCACATACCAGCATCCCTCAAAGTCCCATCCCTTGCCTCCTCCTTTGTTATCAAGCTTCACCTTTTTAATTTCTCCCGCCCCTCTTCTTCCCTCTTCCCACCTGGCGCAGGAAGTCTTACACATCCACTCAAAAGATATCATGACAGGCAACAATTTCACCTATGCTTTTTATCAGCACTGTGTGTCTTAATACACTCACACCGGAGGGGGTATTTTTATTTTTTTCATTTTTTGAATGGAAGTACAGTTGATTTACAATGTTATGTTAGTTTCAGGTTATAGCTAGTGTTTCAGTTCTACATATCTGTCCTTTTTCAGATTCTTTTCCATTACAGGTTATTATGAAATATTGAGATAGCTCCCTGTGCTATACAGTAGGTCCTTTTTGGTCATCTGTTTTATATATAGTAATGTATTAATTGCATCCTCCTAGTTTATCCCCCTCCCCCACAACTTCCCCTTTAGTAACCATAAGTTTTCTGTTTGTGGGTATATTTCTGTTTTGTAAATACATTTATTTGCATTGGAGGTGATATCGTTAAAATTTACTATAATCTGGTTTTTTATAATCCTTATTAATTTTAGGTTCTGTCTTTACATTCTGACACAATGCATAACATTTTTCTTTTCCTTTGTTTCCATGTCTTACTGATGCATTTTACATGTGTATATTTCTGCTCATTTCCCCATTAGAATGGCCAACAATGAAATTAACTTTGGAGGCAGCCTTCAAATAGAGATCAGGCAACACTCAAACCGAGAAGATAAGGAAGAAATTCAGACATGTAGAGTGTGGGGGCCGGGGGTTGGGTCTTTGACAAGCTGGCTTCTAAGCATCTCTTTTAAAACCTGAGCGTCTCCATAACCTGATGAGCGTATGGGAATGTGGCCTTCTCCTTTGTGTTTTGCACTGTACTCAATGGTATTTGCCTCACCTGAGAGGTACTTAAATATTGGAATCACCTGACAGAGTGAAATAAATGATTCTGTTCAAGGGAAAGAGAGGATAAGATGTAAGCACATTTTTGATTTAGGTGATCGTTGAATATATTCGGGTGTGAGATCCCTCGATAGGAGTTACATGCGCTGTGGAAGAATTTCCTGCATTTCTTTTGTCCTTTCTCCTTTTGGCACTCAGGTTGTTCAGAGACCCCAACACTCTCAGAGCTAGAGGAATGCCTGGGGTTATTTCTGTCCAGGAGGTCTTCCTGCCTGGGCCCATCCTTTGACCAAGGAACTTCCAACAGCAGAACCCTCCTGATCTTCTCCAGACAGCAGATCCTTTTACTTTTGGATGGAACTAGCAGAATGTTTTTCTTTTGTGAGTCAAAAAGCATTCTCTTTGGAGTTTCTCCCCACTGGTTCCACTGTATTCCCTCAAACCTAGAGCAAATCTCATCACTTTCTGCCTGAGAGCCATTTGGATAGTCGAAGACGGCGGTTATTTCCTATATGGAGTTGTATCTTCACCTGTGAAAACATTTCCACTTTTCCAGAGTCCTCCTGAGATTACTGCTGGTCTCTTCTATACTATAGCTCTTCAATTATCAGCGTGCTTGATTTTTCCTGCTGTGGGGTCCAGAGCAGAAGGGGATGCTCCGACTAGCCCAAAGGGGAACGAGAGTCTCCCTCCCACCCCTGTCGTTTTCCTGTTCTTCTGCCCCTGACCCTGTGTCCTTCACATGCTTCAGGCCCTCTGTTATTTCCGCCTTTGGAAGTATTCCTGGATTCTTATTCCATCCTTCATAGCAAACCTGTCACTGAAGGTCCTCAGGTTGAGATCCAGTTACATGAAAAGGAATCTTTTGTTTTTGCAGCTTTCCATGAATTCTCCAAATCCTTAGTGATGTTTTTTTACTTGACTTCAGTTTATAACAACATGTAAGCATCTTCATGCCAGGGAGGCCTGGTGTGCTACAGTCCATGGGGTCACAAAGAGTCAGACACAACTGGGCAACTGAACAACAGCAAGCATCTTCAGGGCTGGTTGCCTTTTTTGTATTCGGTCCAGAGCCCAGTATAGGTCTGAGAAATATTTAATGAGTCTGTATTATGAGTTGACATTTCTCCTTCGCTGCATCATTTCATCCTCTCTTGCCCAGGGTGTTTGTGTGTTTGTTTTGTCTTTAGTCCTATAGTGTCAAGGTTGTTTATGGAGAAGGAGCCAGTGAAGAAGCCATTTATTTTTATTTTCTTATTTTTATTGGAGGATAATTACTTTACAATATTGTGATGGTCTCTTAAAAAGCAGAAACATCACTTTGCTGACAAAGGTCCCTATAGTCAAAGCTATTCTTTTTCCAGTAGTCATGTATGGATGTGAGAGTTGGACCATAAAGAAGGCTGAGCGCTGAAGAATTGATGCTTTCCAACTGTGGTGCTGGAGAAGACTCTTGAGAGTCCCTTGGACTGCAAGGAGATCAAATCAGTCAATCCTAAAGGAAATCAACCCTGAATATTGACGTACTGATGCTAAAGCTCGAAGCTCCAATACTTTGGCCACCCGATGCGAAGAGCTGACTCATTGGAAAAGACCCTGACGCTGGGAAAGATAGAGTGCAGGAGAAGAGAGCAACAGAGAATGAGATGGTTGGATGGCATCATTGACTTGAATGGACCAGAGTTGAAGCAAACTCCAGGAGCTGGTGATGGACAGGGAGGCCTGGCGTGCTGCAGTCCATGGGGTCGCAAAGAGTCAGACATGACTTGGCTACTGAACAACGACTACCATAGGTCAACAGGAATCAGCCATAGGCATACATGTGTCCCCTCCCTCCTGAATCCCCAAGTCTATTATTTTTACTCCCAGTTCAGTCTTTCCACGTGATTCAGCACAGAGCTGCTACCAACATCAGGGAGGTAATGGAGTTTAAATAGAGATTGGTGGGGACTGGCTTGAGTTTTGGCTTTCTGAACATAGTATGCGGTGGCCCCAGTCCCCTGGCCGGACAGCTAGAAGAGTCATGGAGGCAATATGATACGGTGGAGAGAGCTCCAGGCTGAAACAGATTTAGGTTTGGTCCCTATCATGGTCACTTATTTTATGGGCACTTAACCACTCTGAACTCAGTTTCTTCATCTGTAAAACGGGGCTAACCCAACTCCATTTCAGAAATGGTATGAAGGTAAAACGAGGCAGTGTGTCACCACACAGGCAGTGGCATGTGAACTCTGGCCGGGGCACTGTTGTCATTCTGTAGTTACTCTGTTCTAGCAAATAACGAGCATCCCAGCAGGCCCACTGGCTGTCTGCTCTGCTTTTGATCTAATCACATAATGATGCAGTCTCTCCGGAAGGCTTGCTCTGCGTCTCCTCTGTCTGTGTCACACCCAGCACACTGTCCTCATGATTGCCCAGTCGATCAATATCAATACTCCTTCCGGGTGCAGCTTATTGCCCTACACCAAGGAAGGTCTGGGAGTCCCCCCCCCCCCCATCCCCGTCTCTCCAGAGGTTGAGCACAGTCTGAATGGGGGAACGGCAAGGAAGTTGGGAGACTCGGGCCCTTAACTCCACCAGTGGCTTCTCTAGGGCACTGGATCCCTTTCTTGGGTGCATGATCCTCCGATTCTGTTTGCAGACAGAGTGCTATATTTGATTTCCTCCTTGCCTGCCAGGGTGGGGCTTCCCTGGTGGCTCAGATGGTTGAGTCTGCTTGCAATGCTGGAGACTTGGGTTCCATCCCTGGGTCAGGAAGAAGGAATTCCCTGGAGGAGGGCATGGCAACCCACTTCAGTATTCTTGCCTGTAGAATCCCATGGACAGAGGAGCCTGGCAGGCTCCAGTCCCTGGGGTCACAAAAGAGTCAGACAAGACTGAGCGACTAATGCTTTCACGTTCACCTCTACTTGCCTGCCAGGGTAAGTGGGAATGAATGAGATGGAATCTCTCCAGAGAAAGACACTGAACATGACAGTCTGTTTCCATCAAGGTGGGGAGCAGGAAGTTGCCAGGACTCCAAAAGGCCAGGTGTCAACACTGGTGCGAGTCCAGGAGCCTGGACCATCCTCCTCTCCTCAGATGGCGGACATCACGTCCCTCTCCCCGGAAGAGCCCGGTGTGAATATCTGACTTCATGATCCGTTAGGGCCGGTGAGGGAATTGGACATGAAACGGAGGCAAGTGGTGGCCAATCACCATGTCCACAGAGCATAAACTGTGCAAGCTCATGACTCATGCCGTACTCACCTGGACCGGAGACCCCCAGGCACTGGGAACTCTGTCTCCCCAGACTGTTTCTCTGGTCAGTTGCGGAGGACCCCGACCCTGCAGCTCACACTGGGGCTGCTACTTGTGGCTGGAACGGGTCTCCACAGCCCCGGGCAGGGGCACGCCCCAGGGGCGTGTGCACGCCCCAGGGGCGTGTGCACACCTCTCCCTGCTCCTCCGGGAGGCCCTGGCCTGGCTGGGTACCGCCTTGCCATGCCCCGCATCTTCCACAAGGGGGAGCCCCCGGAGGGCAGCGGAATTTGGGAAGCGCTGAAGTTTTCTCCTCCTGTCCTCTAGCTGATTTTCCCCGAACCCAACTGTTAGATTCCTTTGTTGTAATGTGGGGGCCTGAGCTGACACTTTTGGAGGCTGCGGGTGAGAACCACTGCTGATCTGCCATTTTTTCCTGGTTTGTTGTTCTTTACCTAGCATCATCAGCTAAGGAGGAAAAGTAACAAAGAACTTGAGGACTTTCATGGCTCCCAGGCCCTGGATGGAGGCCGGCGGCATCAGGCAGCTTCAGACAGAGAACCGTGGAAGCCGAGGGGCAGCCGGGATGCGCCTGGGGCTGCAAAGCCCAGGTAGGTACCTGGGAGGGGTTGACAGAGGGGCGCCGGGGGCCCAGAGCCCCTGAAGGTGGGAAAAGTGGACGGACTGGAGGGATGGAGGACGAGCAGTGCAGACAGGACCTGAGAGGTTGAGGGAGAGTGAGGGAGGAGCCCCAAAAGAGTGCAGAAGAAAAAGTGATGCAAAAGGGTGACCTTGGAGCCGGAGAGGGAGGGTTTGGGGGCTGACTCAGAGACTTTATTTGAAGTCGGTTCCAGCTCGGCTGCCCTAGAAACTTTATAGGACATCAGAGGCTGGGAGTTTGAGAGCGAAGGCTCAGTTGCACAAGAAATTTCAAAGTGAGTAGGTGTGCCTGGGAGTCTCTCTAACCATTTGGGTTGTGTGTCATCGAGCCACACCTACTCCGGCTTTTCTACCTAAACCAGGAGGATTCCTTGCCTGATGGTGTGTTCAGGTTCTCTCCACCTGGAACCACTGTCTCGGGCTTTCTCTCCATGCTTCCAATACCCACAGTTACTCTCGAGAATGACTAGGAGGCAAGTTCTCATTCTGCCACTTAGTGAGATTCGCTTAAGCAAGGAAACCTCAGGGTCTTCATTTTCCTTGCCTATAAAGGGAGATAATAATATATTACTGATGAGCCTTATAGGATTTTTCTGAGGATTGAGTAAGTACGATAATGTGAATAAATGCTCTTAATAGATTATAATTGCTAGCTAAATAAAAGATGGCATTAGTACTAATTAATCAGTGAATGTACCCTTCCTACTCTCAGTGGGATATTTTCCTACTGGGCTTTGAAAGAACCTGTGTGAGCATGTGTATGTGTGTCTAAGTGCATATGTGTATCTGTGTATATGTATATCTTTGACAGATAAGTAGGAAACTTTGTGTTCTTTCGCTTCCAGCCACCTTCAAATGTTCCTTTTCGCGGCCTCGGCTGCATTTTTCTATTTTTCAAACACGCGGATAATGATTGATGGTGTCTGCTTGGCTCCCTGGACAAGTGATTTTTCTGTGTCCTGGACACTGTGCTGCCCAGGTCAATGTCATACCATGCCTTAGGCACATGATCAGACCAAATACGCTTGGAAGAAGCAAATAAGAGGTTGTTTTTATAATCCCATCATCATATTCCCTGACAACGTTCTTTCCAGTCCGCTTGTTATTCACAGAAGTGTCTCATATGGGAGGCTGGGTTCTGCATTCTGAGTCAGGCTGGTTCAAGCAACCTATGAAGGCTGCCGAGCTTGGCTTTGATACCTATGGACACATTCACTCTTTCCTGGGGTTTTCCAGATGACTGTGGTGTACAAGGAAGGCAGTGTAGACCAGGACAAATCCTTTGATTCCACTGAGCCATCTCTTCCCCATCTGTCAGGTGGAGTCACTACTCCCCTTCCTTCCTGTACCCTTTCATGTAGGGACACCCAAGATAGATGTAAGGCACTCCTAAGATCATACCTGAACCCCCGGAAAGTCTGTAATTCTACAGTGTGATCTCGTTATAAGGTATTACCATTGCTATTCTGCAGGTTTTTCACTAGGGATTTACCTGCCTTTCATCACTTAATTTTAAAAGCTATCTTTTCCTGGATGTTAATGTACTCTCCTCTTCATCTCCACCAACTGGCTGATGAGTCAAATATTTACAGAGATGCTAAGTGATACACTTACTTTCAAAAAACTGGTATCCCGTACAAATCAGATGTATACATGCACAATGTGTGCATAGACTGTATTTTTCTAAAACCGCCAAACATATATATATTCCTTCTATTTTCAAGCACGTACTTACTCCCTTTGAAGTACAAAATATACACAAATATATATTCTAGCAAGAGACATACACCGACATTGATGCAACGTACTTACTTAGCAGATTTAATGGGCAAGAGGAATGAACAGAAACCCTATCAAGCATTCCAACTCCTTTAGAGTCCCAAAGTGACCGCAATACACAATTCACGTGGTTAAAAAAATCATGGATCAATTTCTGCCCTGTTCCTAGTAATGAATATCAATATCTTGCCTCTTCCAGACAGACTCTCAGCAGCTTCAGATAATTTTAAATGTTTTTTTTTAAATAATTTGCAAAGTCAATTATTTTGAATCTCATTTGAAGCAATTAAAAAACATCCTGACATTTTAGGTGATATTTTTTCCCAAGTAAAATAATTATAAATAATACTAATTATGAGCAAATCATTCAGTTACTCTCAGCCTAGTTCAACCTTTAGGTTAATAAACCAATCCATTAAAATTCATCTTGCTCAAAGGACCAATTTGTTTAAAAAAGTGTAGCGACCTTTCACCACAAGTATGATTGATATTTTCTTTAACAATAATCAGAGCTGTCTTTCCCAGAAGAGAGTGTGGTCAAAAGTGGTAGGTATAGAAAGCTAGGGTTCCTTTACGCCTGGTCTCATTAATATTTCTTGTGCTAAGTCACTTCAGCTGTGTCCTTCTCTATGCAACTCCAAGGAGGGTGGCCCACCAGGCTCTTCTGTCCATGGGATTCTTCAAGCAGGAATATTGGAGTGGGTTGCCATGCCCTCCTCCAAAAGATCTTCCCAACTCAGGGACCGAACTTACATCTCTTATGTCTCCTGCATTGGCAGGTAGGTTCTTTACCACTAGCACCACCTGGGAATCCCTAATATTTCTCAGTTAGGGACAAAATGATGTTGGTGAAGATGGTAATGGGAATAGACAAAACTAAAACTCTGATTTCAAAAAGTACTGAAAGAGATGTAAGTCTCAGGACAGTTGCTCACAAAAACTGACAATATCGTTCTTAGCACTGGGAAAGATCTTAGCCCCTCTGTCTACCTCTGGTATTCCATTTCCTTCAAGGATGTAGGCCTGGGATTTGCAAATGTGGCCCATCAGCCAAATCCAGTCCACCACCTGTTTTTGAGATAAAGTTTTATTGGAACAAAGCGCATCCTTTCATTTGCATATTATCCATGGTTGCTTTCCTGCTATAAACTCAGAATTGAACAGTCGCAGTAGATGCCATATGGCCCACAAAGCCTAAAATATTTATTTGGCCCTTTACAGAAAAAGTTTGCTGACTCCAGGTGCAGGATGATGAAAAAAAAAAAGTCGTTATCTTTGAATGTACACCAACAAGTGATACTGAAGCAGCGCTTTACAGTTTATGAAGTCTGACAGCATTATTTTGCAACTTAACGGATGAGACATTGCAGACTTTTCTGCGGTCATCCAGCCATTATGTGGTGTGGGCAGGACTTGGCCTCTGCCCTCGCGGCAGCCTGGAGGGAAGCGGTCTGTGGAGGTGACTCTCAGGCTGAAGTGATGGCCGTGCATCTCTTTCATCTGCCCAGAAGTGCTTGCTGCTGAAAGAGGGTTGAGGAAGCAAAATTCTTCACATTCTGTTCCCTCTTTGTCTGACCTTGACCTGGTTGACTTTAACCTTGTTCCAATTCTGGCCCTCTTCTCATAATCAGAATGGGGAAAAAGTGAAAGTATCAGTCGCTTCGTTATGTCCAACACTTTGCAGCCCACCAGGCTCCTCTGTCCAGAATGGTACCAATAAACAAAACAGAGAGGAAAGTGCTTTGCAGTCAAACAAAGCTAAGCTTTATTGCGTCAGCTCTCGCTTATCCACGCTGGAGGAATGTGTCTGCTCTGAAATTGGCACTTGGGGTGCTGATACTCTGAAACAACCCGGGACAGCAGTCTTGGTGGAAGATGCTATCTTTTGTAAAGTTTGCTTTCTGAGATGGCAGATACCTCTCAATTATTTTTTTCTTTTCCTTGGTTTACAGTCAAAATTGTATTTTCTCCCACGAGCTTGTTCTGTCTACTAGCAAGGTGGACCACAGGTGCTGGGAATGGGAGGCAGGAAGGCTGGGATCTTGCTTTTGAGATCTATGGATCTAAAATAAGTTCTTTGCAGAGACCAAAGATTTTCTTAATCTTATATCTTCTTGGAAAGGAGATAAGGATAAAGCAAGAGAGATGAAAGTAAAAAAATTCCAAGTCAAACCTTTCCTGAAGATTCTGAGTCAAAGATAAGGATGTTTTTTTGGGGGGGGGGTCTTGGATTTTTTTTTTAATTGGAGGATAATTGCTTTATAGTGTTGTGTTGGTTTCTGCCATACAACAAGATGAATCAGTCATAAGTATACATATGTCCCCTCCCTCTTGAGCCTCTCTCCTACCCCTTACCCCATCCCACCCCTCTAGATGATTACAGAGCACCAGGTTGAGCTCCGTGTGTTATACGTCTCACAAGCCATCTCTTTTACTTATGGTAATGTATATTTCAGTGCTACTCTCTCAATTTGTCCCACCTTCTCCTTCCCCTGATGTGTCTAGAAGTCTGTCCTCTATGTTCCAGAACCCTGCTAATAGCTTCATCAGTACCATATGTCTAGATTCCATATATATTTTATTATGTGATATTTGTTTTTCTCTTTCTGACTTACTGCACTCTGTGTAACAAGGCTGTAGGTTCATTCACCTCAGTAAGATTGACTCAAATTCATCCCTTTTTATGGCTGAGTAATATCCCATTGTGTATATGTACTGCAGCTTCTTTATCCATTCAGCTGTCAGTGGAAATCTAGATGGCTTCCATGTCCTAGCTATTGTAAATAGTGCTGTGATGAACATTGGGGTATATGTGCCTTTTCCAAGTATGATTTTCTCAGGGTATATGCCCAGTAGTGGGATTGCTGAATCATATGGTAGTTTTATTTCTAGTTTTTTAAAAGAAATCTCCATACGGTTCTCCATAGTGGATGCATCAATTTACATTCCCACCAACTGTAAAAGATGGTTCCCTTTTTTGCACATCCTCTCCAGCATTTATTGGTTGTAGATTTTTTTGTGATGGCCATTCTGACTGGTGTGAGGTGATACCTCATTGCATACAACAAAATGAATCAGCCATAAGTATATGGGTTGATTTGTATTTCTCTAATAATGAAATCAGATGGGGAAACAGTGGAAACAGTGTCAGATTTTATTTTGGGGGGCTCCAAAATCACTGCAGATGGTGATTGCAGCCATGAAATTACAAGATGCTTACTCCTTGGAAGGAAAGTTATGACCAACCTAGATAGCATATTGAAAAGCAGAGACATTACTTTGCCAACAAAGGTCTGTCTAGTCAAGGCTATGGTTTTTCCAGTGGTCATGTATGGATGTGAGAGTTGGACTATGAAGAAAGCTGAGCACCGAAGAATTGATGCTTTTGAACTGTGGTGTTGGAGAAGACTCTTGAGAGTCCGTTGGACTGCAGGGAGATCCAACCAGTCCATTCTAAAGGAAATCAGTCCTGGGTGTTCATTGGAAGGACTGATGCTAAAGCTGAAATTTCAATACTGTGAAGAGTTGACGCATTGGAAAAGACCCTGATGCTGGGAGGGATTGGGGGCAGGAGGAGAAAGGGATGACAAAGGATGAGATGGCTGGATGGCATCACCGACTCAATGGACATGAGTTTGAGTGAACTCTGGGAGTTGGTGATGGACAGGGAGGCCTGGCGTGCTGCGATTCATAGGGTCGCAAAGAGTCGGACACGACTGAGCGACTGAACTGAACTGAATAATGAAGGATGCTGAACATTTTTCATGTGTTTGTTGACCATCTGTATTCTTTGGAGAAATGTCTATTAGGTCTTCTGCCAATTTTTTGATTGGGTTGTTTGTTTTTCTGATATTGAAAAGATAAGGATTTAAACAATTGATCTAATTCAGCTTTTCTGCTCAACAGTGTTTATTTGGAGTGTCCTCTCTGGCAGGCACCACTAGGAGCTAAAAGAGTATCACATTGACTAAGATTCAGATATTCTTCAGGAAATGATTTGTTAGAGAAATGAACCCACACATATGTGTCTATACAGTGAGCCTCCTACATAGGAACCTTTAAGTTCGTGAACTTTCGAAGGTGCAAATGTGCATTCTCATGTCTAATCACATAAGAGTTCGCATTTCTGATTTACACTGTCACGTGTGTGCGTCCTCTACAAGTGGTTGTGCTCTTGTGTACTTTACCGTGCAGTAGTGTATAGAGTATAGCAGGACAGCATCTTTGTTTCAAGCCCAGCATGTCCAAAAGCAAACAGAAAAGAAACATTGATGTAGCTGGTACTACTAAGAAGAGCCAACTATTGTACTGTACTTTCCAAGATACTGTACTACAAGATTAAAAATGTTTATTTTTCATGTGTTCATTTGTTTTTCATACATTATTTGTGTATTGCAGTACAGTACTATGTAGCCAATTGTGTTAGTTGGGTACCTGTAACTTTGTTGGACCTATGAACAAATTGGACTTATGAACATGTTCTTGGAATGGAACTCATTTGTATGTAGGGGACTTACTGTAATTAGGGCAAAGGGGGCAGAGATAAAATCTGCACATGCTCAAGAAGACATTGTCTTCCTGATTGAGTAATCACTGATGATATTGTGGAGGAAGTGGCGTTTGGTGAGACTTAAAGAGTATGTAAGTTTTAGACATTTGGAAAAGGTAGGTGTTGGGCCTGCTAGGAAGAAACAAAGGGAGCAAAGTCATAGAACAAAGTATAGGATTTGTGCGTAATCAGAAAGTCTTTCGTCCTGTTTGGAGCATATGGAAGGTATGCCAGGTAGACTAGGTCAGAGTCAGAATCTACAGGGAGTTACAGATTGAGAAGTTTGGTCTCTATTCTACAGATGATGAAAGCCATCACATGTTTTTCTGCAGGAGAATTACATGGTCATACCTGTGATTTATTGAAAAAGAGTAACAGATGTTTGAAAAGAACTTGCATGGAAGGTCATCACTTAGCAGCTAGAGCAGTGATCCAGGCAAGGTGAATAACATAACTCCTTTGTCTTGTGCTATGTTTGCAGGAATGCTCCTCCGCAACCTGGCTGTCATAGGTTGCAGCATTGGCTGAGGGCTTTCCAAAGGCATTTATTTAATGGCATGCCAGTAGCATTTACTCATAAAACCAAAAAGCCATTGGGGCCAGAAATAGGGGTTTTGGTTACTTCCCCAGACAGGATGCAGTTGGGGTGATTATACATGTGATTCATCGAGGTCGGGAAACAAGTCCTCCACAAACAAACACCCCTCCCCTCCAAGCCCAGTGACTCACGGCTTCTTCACTCTGGAAAGCTCTGGAGTCCAGGCAGAATGTGAGGTATGATGTTAAATCATAAATCTTTGGTGTTCATTGTTACAAGAGAAACATTTTTATTCATTCTTTTCGCTCATTGAAGCAATAAATATTGAGTGAACTCTTACTGTTTTAGACACAAAGACATGGAGTTATAAAACATAGTTCCTGCCATAAAATATTTTCCAGTTTAGCTAGGAAAGCAGGTGTAACGTGTGTTATCATAGAGAGATACAAACAGTACAAACAGATCAGGGGAAAGACCCATAACTGCTCTGGGAAGGGAGGAGCAGTGTTGGGATTGGGTCCTGCCCTGTTCATCATTCATTCATGCATTCATTCAGCAAATGAATAATCGAGGACTTCCTGTATGCCAGTATTCTTGCCTGGAGAATCCCATGGGCAGAGGAAGCCTGGCAGGCTGCAGTCCATGGAGTCACAAAGTATCGGATACAACTGAGTGACACGCAGATATGCCAAGCATCGTTATGAGCATGAGATTTCATGCTTTTGCAGTGCTTACTTTCCAGCAAGACACCTCAGATGTTAAATAGAGCTGGGAGCCAAACACATCGCTCTCCTCAGGGAATTTACTTATAGAGGAACGTTACGGACTTCCCTGGTGGCTCAGTGGTAGAGAATTCACCTGCCAGGGCAGGAGATGCAGGAGACATGGGTTTGATCCGTAGGTCGGGAAGATCCCCTGGAGAAGCAAAAGGCAACCCACACTAGTAATCTTGCCTGGGAAATCCCATGGACAGAGGAGCCTGGCGGGCTACAGTCCATGGTGCGCCAAGAGAGTCGGGCATGACAACTAAACAACAGCAGCAGCAGCAGCAAAAGGAACATTACGGGGCCAGAGGGAGCTTGCACTGCATTCAGAGAAAGAACGTAGTCGAAAAGCAGCATGGATCCTACCCTACTAGTAAAGAATAGAGAGAGAATGCTCAGGTTTAGGAGTACCAGTGTGACAAGAGGGCTTATTTATAGACCTGAAACGGAATGCACAAGTCGGCCTGGTATTCTTTGGCTGGAGTTACCAGAAAATGGAGACTCTTCTCACACAGAGACTCGTGCCATTGAGTCCCCAGACTTTCTGATTTTGCAGTGCCTGTTGGGCAACTGGGGTCACTGTTTTCAGGGATCCGAGTTCTGTGGTGTGAACTCACAGATGATTTTTCTGTACCTCTGACTGTCCTGCAGTAGCCCAGTGCTATGAACATTAAAACTGAAGACACTGGCTGCCTCCTTGCTTAAATATCCAGGTCAAATTCTGTCACAGCCAACTCTGGCTTGGAGGTCACGCTTGATTCTCATTTGATCAGGTTGTCTAAAAGAACCCGGCCATGAGGTGGTTATTGTTATGGTACTCATTGGAATGGGATTTGACCTATATAAGGGAAAGAACTAGGACAGAAATAGCTCTTCAGCCCATCACAGACCTGGAGAAATCCAGTATAAGCAGCTGCAGAATCACAGAGTTGGAAGGGACTCAAGGTGACTTAGGTGTTATTGGCATCTGCCTCCAGGCAGATATATGCCTGTCTGGAAATTTAATATAAATTCTAGAAGTCATTATTTTAACAATACATAAGAATCTGCCCATCCTGAATAGTATAGTTCCCTCCAGGGCAGTGATACTGCCTAGCCTCAGGCAAAATATCTTTGAACCTCCTAGTCTACACTAGACCTCAGAACCTATAGCATATTCTTTTGAATATACTTAGAGGGAGGAAATGGTTGTCTTTGGAGGCTATTTCGCATTTTCTACAAACCAAGTGCTGTATCCAGTTGGTCCAGCAGAATGATAACATTTTTGATTGAAAATGAATTTCAATGCAGCTGTGAAATGATGAGGTGACATTTTTATTTGGCTCATAACTAGTTCAAAGGAGATTTACCAGCACTTGCAAAAGTAACAAGTACATATTCTCCCAGATGGCTAATTTGTGGGTCTGTGAGCTCTGGTTAGCTGTACAATTCCTCATTCTACTTGGTGAACTACTTGAGGTCAAGGAGTGCGCCTTGTCTCAAAATACCCATCTACCGCAAGGGCAGGTGCATGCCAGGGGCTATTTATATAATTAAACAAAATTTATATTTATAGCATTAATTATATCCTATAATTAGAGTTAATTATATTAGAATTATTTATATATTATATTTAACTTATATGTATAGAATTTAACAATAATGGCATCAGTTTACAGTCGGGTCATGAACTCTTTGTCCGTTTCGATATTTTCACCAAATATGAACCCTGTGATCACTTCTTACCTTGAGGCTAATTGCCCAGCATGTGGCAACAAGGCAGCAGTCTGTGTGGATATGACACTGCTCTGGGAGAGAATTCAGCTTCTGCGTTGAGCTGGATGGCTGACTTTGGGAAAAGTGCACCAGCCTGTGTCCCCATCTTTAAATAAAGAGGTTGAACTTGATGCTGGGAAAAGGCCAATCTGAGAAACAAAATATCAAGGAGCTACTTGGCCCCTGACTCTGTGCATGTTGTGGGCTATTTTCTTAAGGTCTTAGTGTTGATCCAGACTCTTGTGTTTGCAGGAGACAGAAACCCGGCTCAAACCTCAGCCAAGGCAAGGGTCTATCAAACTCCAGAAATAGCCCGAGTCAGGGATTCAAACCCTTTCCAGACACCCTTCCTCCAACTTGCAACAGAACCCAGCACATCCCGGGTCTATACGACTCCTCATGTTGCCTGCTGTGGTCTGTTGATAGGTTTATCTTCCCCAAGAGACTGGGGGCTCCTCAAAGGCCCCAACTGCCTTGATTGGTTTTGTGTTACTTTAATTACTAGATTATTTATTTATTAGTGATTGACAGCCTACTGTGTATTAGGTTCTGGAAGGTCAGAAGAGAAGGAACCCAAGATCACTGTTCTCAACATGACCAAGGTCAAGTGGGAAACGTATGATAAACAGGCACTTGGAGTATAGTGAGGTGGTGTGAGTCCTCCACGGATGTCCACACTGCTCCATAGGAGCACAGGGCACACAGGGGAGGCTCCTTCCTAAGCGAGGACAGGGGTGGGGAGGGCCAGGGAGAATTTCCGGGAGGTAGAAAGGGCCTATCCCGGGTCTGTGCTGGGTTCTGTTGCATAGGCTTGAACGTGGATGTACAGTCTAGAGGGAGGGGACATTCTTCAGGGATCCCTGAAAGCACAGTGTAATCACAGGCTTATGTTTGAGTGGGACAGATAAGGCAGACATACACAAATTATTGAAAAATTGGACAGTTTCCAATGAAGTACTAATTTTATTTTTGCACAAGGAGTATAGAAAAAAATGAGATTATCATGGAGTTAGAGTCATCCTTCAGGACTGCTGGGTCTGGAAGATCCCCTGGAGAAGGACTCCTGGGCCTCCCTGGTGGCTCAGACAGTAAAGAATCTGCCTGGAATGTGGGAGACCTGGTTGGGAAGATCCCCTTGAGGGAGGCATGGCAACCCACTCCAATATTCTTGCCTGGATAATCCCTATGGACAGAGAAGCCTGGCAGGCTACAGTCCGTGGGCTCACAGAGTCAGACATGACTGAGCGACTAACACTTACACTTTCAGGACACGTGGGCACTGCGTCACTTCGTGGTGAGTTGACGGTGCTAAATCTGAAAGCAGAGAGGCTGGGTTTCAGCCTCTCTTTGCCAGCTGTGAGTTTAGTGGTAATACCTCAAATCTCTAATTTCTATATCACAAAGTGAAAATGCTAAGATTCATCTCTCAGAGGATAAAATAAGACACACAAATGAAAGTACTTCATAAACCATAAAGCACAGTACAAACTTGCTATTCTTTAAATCTGTTTTTTGTTACAACAGAGAGTTCTTAATTGACAAGAATATTTGGAAATATGAAAAATGAATAAATACACTTACATGGAAAGATACAATATTCACATTGAGAGTTATGTTAATTTTACTTGCTGGCTAAACATTGTGGTTAATGCCTTTGAAAAATGAATCACATGTTAATGAGTTGACTGACATTTCCTACATTTCTGACTCTGAGGATAGGGCAGACTGACTCAGCTGGCCATGTGATAGAGTAGGAATTAAGTCATTTGGATGTAGTGATTGTAAAGTGTTCTCTCTACCAAGTGAGCTATATTCCTGTAGACAGAAGGTTTACCTAGGGACCCCTTCTAACTGTATTTCTCTAAGAGATGAAACCTTCCCTTCGGTGCCTCTGTTTCCTCCTCTTTCAATCACCAAAAATAATGATGGCATTTTAAGAAGTTACACTCATCTAGAAGATCTGAAAGAGCGTGATCCATTATATTCTGGGTGAATCTATCTTACGGTGTGAAGGCAGGGAAGTACAGCCAGTAGGTACAGAACAGATTCCACTGAAGGAATCTGCACTTGGAGTCTTTGAGTATATGTCAGAGACTGGGATGAAACACTAAATTTTAGTTGTCCAGCGGTTTAGGCATAACTCTCTCTCCGTGAGTCGCTTAGTTGTGTCCGAATCTTTGCACCTCCATGGACTGTGGCCCGCCCGGCTCCTCTGTCCATGGGATTCTCTAGGCAAGAATACTAGAGTGGTTTGCCATTTCCTTTTCCAGGGGATCTTCCTGACCCAGCGATCGAACCAGGGTCTCCTGCATTGCAGGCAGATTCTTTACCAAATCTTTCACTCCATGTGCTCCTTCAGTTTTCGAGAGCTCTTAGCCACCACAGCATGGAAAGAAACCCCTGCCTTGTGTCCCCAAGTTCACCACCAAGGCCAACCCTGATCTGATGATTGTAGGAGAGAGTAATTCTAATGCTCCTTCATGTTTCTGTGAGGGTGGCCCTGAAAATTGGAACGAGACATTAGAAACTGTCACTTCAGTGATGAACCCAGAGGCCATGAAAGAAAAGGCTCGTCACTCCCAGGCATAAGGTCAAAGCCGTGGCCAGCGGGTAGTTTTCTTTCTCCACCTTCTGTTCACCTTCTAACCTCGCCTTTCTAAAACTTGGACTTTCCTGGTGGTTCAGATGGTAAAGCGTCTGCCTATAATGTGGGAGACCCAGGTTCAATCCCTGGATTGGGAAGATCCTCTGGAGAAGGAAATGGCAACCCACTCCAGTACTGTTGCCTGGAAAATCCCATGGATGGAGGAGCGTGGTAGGCAACAGTCCGTAGGGCCGCAAAGAGTCGGACACGACTGAACGACTTGACTTTCTTTCTTCCTTTCTAAAACTACATAAGGAAAGAGTACGTGGCTCCTTTTTGGAATACTAGACCTATGAGATAGGATTACAAGCTCCACAAAATAAAAGGGTATTCTAAGGTCAAATCAGTTTGAGAAATTCTGAGTATGTCCCCAATGAAGATACAGAATATATATGCCTGTATCTAAGGCTGCAACAAAATATTGAACTCAGCTTTCCCAAAGTTATTTGACTGTAGAACTGTTTTATTTAGTAATATTCATTAGCATCTTTTATACTTCTTGTTCCTCTTTAGTGCAGTTTGGAAAATGCTATTCTCAGAGAAGCTTCAGTGAATCTTCCAGTTAAAGGCTGAAGTCTATGTCTTAGATTGGAGAAAAGTTGACTAGAGCTTAGATACAACTTTGTCAATAGGGAATACTTGCTACCATTCCAAAGATTCTTTTCAACAGTGGTTTGCAGGGAGGGGAGCTAAAACCAGCGATTGGCATTCTAGTCCCTTCATCCAGTAAAACTTATTTCCAAGATTAATTCAGAAAAAAAATTTTTCTTCTTTTTTGTTAGACTGGATAGATCTCGTGGAAGATCCCTTGAAAATATTGAGATTGACTTTCTTCCCTCCCCTCTGCCCTTCTGTCTTTTTTTTTTTTTTTGTAGAGAATATGAATGGGTTTGATTTATAACTATTATGGCTAGTGTTTGATGGAACCCTATGGAAACCTATTTGGCAAGGGAAAGAGTAATAACTAGTAGTTTTAGTTATAATCACAGAAAAATCCTTTTCTATCCTTCAGTCTTTCCATTGTTCTCTGATCATAAGCCATATCTTTAATGAAACCTTTGTACTAAGTGCTAAGGTTGTGTTTTCTCTCCATAGGCTCCCCAAAGTATCTTTTCTTTCTATCGACAAAACAGGAAGATAATGGAAATGGGATCAACTCCATTCATCATGTGCTTCATTTTATTCCTCTTCTCTGCTTTCATTGATTGACTTTCTCCTCCTATCACTGCTTTCCCTGCACGGGTTCAAAATTTATTTAGTTTATAGGATATCATTTCACCTCTGCTTTGTAACTGACCTTAGTCCATTCATATATGTATTTTCTCTGCCAACTAGAATTTAAAGTTTATTGAAGGTAGGTACAATACGTTTATATCTTTCACAATATCTTCAGAGTCTCATATGTAGTGCTCTGTACATCTGAACTGATTTAAAAATACTTTACGTGAAGCTGAATTTGAGTGAGGATAGCAGCTCCTCTTTTGCGCTTACTATCTCTGTGTCTAGAACATAAACGGAGCCCACGTGCATGCTAAGTCACTTTAGTCATTTCTGATTCTTTGCTACCCTATGTACTATGGCCCGCCAGGCTCCTCTGTCCATTGGGTTTTTCAAGCAAGAATACTGGAGTGGGTTGCTGTTTCCTTCTCCAGGGGATCTTCCTGGCCCAGGGATTGAACCCACATCTCCTGCATTGGCAGGCAGATTCTTTACTACTGAGTCACTTGGGAAGTCCCTGTTCTCTCTTAAATGGCACCAAAGTCTTCTGAAGAAAGGGCTTTTTTTATGAGGGTGGGTAGAGGTCGTGAACATCTAGATTAAAAAGAATTTACATTCTGAAAGTGTGGTGAGCTGGAGATATCTTTTATTGAACATAGCCATTTTGTGATTTGATTTCCCCAGGATATGAATCAGAGAGAAAAAACTGTAGTCTTGTCCCAAAAAAAGACAGGGAGGGCAGCAAAGGATTTTTCACTGGTAAGGCAGTTTATACACTTGTCCTTTTTGTAGTGAGTCACGGTCTGTGATACATTTCATAGCGATGTCTATGAGTTTCCAAATCTGGAAGAAGACAGATCAGCCAAATAAGGGAGATGGAAGAAAACAGACTGTTAATCCACCTAGTTACCATTCACAGAGCATTAGAAGTGGAACTCCAAAAAAAAAAAAAAAAAACCAAAAAACAGAAAAGGCTATTCCAGCACCCCACTTTTAGTCACATCTTTAAACCCATTGAGAAAGAATTAGCTAACCACTTCCAAAATATCTTAAGCAGAGCAGCAAAGAAATTCAATAGCTAGCTCCAGGGTTCCAGAAAAGTTCTCTCTTCCTAATCTCTTCTCTAAAACCTCCCCTCCTTGTTTTCTCCCCTCTTTTTTTGCTATAGTTCGAAGCTAACTCTTCTTTTTCATCTTTCATATTGTCTAGCCGATGTTCATCTTAAAATGAGATTATAAACGTTTTTGAAGGTAATTATCACTTAACCCCTTAGTGTTTTTATTTTTCTATTTAAGCAATTTCAACTCATTTTAAAAAATTGTCTTACATCTAATTTTTTCCCTCCTTTGTGTCATTTTGGGTTACTGTTCTGAGGGTGTTCCTCAGATATTCTAATACTAGAATTAAAAGTGCCAACACTTTGTTATATCTGCTTGGGTACCCCCAGGACCTAGTGCCACTCAGAGTATATCACAACTGCTGAATAAATATTGAATGAATGCATAAATATGGCCTCATATTTGTGTAGCTTCTAATATTCTATGGAAAGCTTTAAGTTCTTCAAAGATTATCTGAGGTTCTCTTATTTTCATTCCCATCCCCCCCCCCCACACACACACACACACAAATCTTCCTTTTAGTTATAAAGCCAGTCAGAGGTAAAATGGAGACCTGAACTTAGGTCTCCAAGTCTCAGTCCCATGAGTTTCTTGAGTTGACCTGAACATTTTTTAAAGCAGGGCTGGTAGTGTTTTGAAAAATATAGACCCCCAAACTCAACCTTATCCTGAGATAATGAAGCACGTAATGGAGGGAGAATATACCACTTCTAAACCATCACTTCATGGGAAATAGATGGGGAAACAGTGGAAACAGTGTCAGACTTTATCTTTTGGGGCTCCAAAATCACTGCAGATGGTGACTGCAGCCATGAAATTAAAAGACGCTTACTCCTTGGAAGGAAAGCTATGATCAACCTAGATAAGCATATTCAAAAGCAGAGACATTACTTTGCCAACAAAGGTCCATCTAGTCAAGGCTATGGTTTTTCCAGTAGTCATGTATGGATGTGAGAGTTGGACTGTGAAGAAGGCTGAGCGCCAAAGAATTGATGCTTTTGAACTGTGGTGTTGGAGAAGACTCTTGAGAATCCCTTGGACTGCAAGGAGATCCAACCAGTCCATTCTGAAGGAGATCAGCCCTGGGATTTCTTTGGAAGGAATGATGCTAAAGCTGAAGCTCCAGTACTTCAGCCACCTCATTCAAAGAGTTGACTCATTGGAAAAGACTCTGATGCTGGGAGGGATTGGGGGCAGGAGGAGAAGGGGACGACAGAGGATGAGATGGCTGGATGGCATCACTGACTCGATGGACATGAGTCTGAGTGAACTCCGGGAGTTGGTGATGGACAGGGAGGCCTGGCATGCTGCGACTCATGGGGTCGCAAAGAGTTGGACATGACTGAGCAACTGAACTGAACTGAACTGAACATGGCTTTGTTTGAAGGTGTATCTGAGCATCATGTTATTTTTTCATTGTAAAATGTGATTTCTTCATAGATAGCTTTCCATCTTCTCTGACCCAGAACTCCAATTCCCACTGCCTTTCTGCAAGCTTATCATTTTTTTTCCAACATAGTATGTCCCTATTTTGTTCTGGGCATGAACTATTAATGGGACAGGACAGGGGACTTTTAAATCCTTCATCAAGAGGTACATGGTGCCTTGGTTGAATGGTGTGTGGTTGCTTAAGGGTGTTGGGACACCTCATGATTCAGTCCCTTGCTGGTCCAAGATTTCTCTAGTGTTGACATAAACCGTCTTTACCATTCCATTCACTTTGCTAGAACATACAAAGTGAAAGTTGCTCAGTCGTGTCCCACTCTTTGCAACCCCATTGACTATACAGTGCATAGAATTCTCCAGGCCAGAATACTGGAGTGGGTAGCCATTCCCTTCTCCAGGGGATCTTCCCAGCCCAAGGATTGAACCCAGGTCTCCTACATTGCAGGCGGATTCTTTACCAGCTGAGCCACCAGGGAAGCCCAGAACTTACAAAGGTGGGTATTAAATGATCAAAGAGACAGGGTTTCTTGAATTGAACTCTTTAATGGCAGGGACTATGTCAGAAATTTTTATATTGCCTTCCCCTTATCCATGGTCTGGCACAGAGCAAGTACTTAACATGCATTTCTTATATTTAATTGGCATCCGTAAGAAAATCCAGACATCTAAGACTTGGTCTTGACTTTGTCCAAAATAGTGTGCCCTTGGATAGGTCACTGAGCTTTGTTATGTCATCCAGAAAAATGGGATATGTATCTACTTTTAAAGAACTAATGAGAATGTGAGAGTTACAGGAACTTGGACTTTACAGAATATTGGTTTTGGATTTCACAGACCAGGCAGGGTTCTATTTTTTAAATAAATACTTTACGAACTGGTGGTCTCTATGTCATAATCCTCTATCAAGCAAATGATCAAAGCAAAAGGACTCTTGGTGACCTACTTGTGGATTAATATTTGTAATTAGTATGTCATTTTTGACAAATTTATCCAACCCTCAGTATCTATTTTTTCCTTTAATTCACATTCCATTGCGGTCGTCTTTATTGTTGAAATGGAATTGTCAGCTTGAAGCTAATTTGAAAAATGGTTTGCTGCAATCTGGGTTCATAAATCGTAACAGGAAGAGCTAAGAGCCAAGTAGCTCAGAGCGTTGTGAAATCATTAAATTAGGCTCCTGGAATATGTGAGTATTCTACTTTCTCGTTAATCTGAAGCAGAATGCCCAGAAAGAGTATTTCATAAATGTTAGTGTTGGGTGCTGGATGACCTAGGAGTGTGTTACATTTATCAGTGAGGGAAATCTGTACTCTAATGTTGACTTGTTTTTTTAAAAAATATCTTTGTAAACTTGAAAGTGAACAGTTGTGATGTCTCTCATTTTGTTTCCTCCATGTTTCTTAAACCACAGCTTCCCATAAATGTCTAAAGTAGACATTATAATTATCTGGAGGAGTTGTTAATTCACAGGTAGTTGGGCACTGTCATCAAAGTTTGTGACAGAGTAGATTTGAGATGGGATGGGTCTCAAGAATTTGCGATTCTAACAAGTTTCCTGGTGTTGCTAATGCTGCAGGTCCAAGGACCTCACGCTGAACTTGCTGTGTTTCCTGATCTCCCTTATGATTCTCAAGGGTGGTATAAACAAATACTCATGCATTGCTCCTCTTTATTGAGACTGCTTTAATAAAATGGAACTAGATAGCTATCAATGGCACAAACCCTAGGTGGACATCCATGGGTCAGAGTGTCTGAATAGAACTATGGTTAATTTATAGCCAGATTTTTTTTTTTTTTAAGTTAAACTTCGAGTTCCTTCATGGCTTTTTAGAACACACTGTTGTGGTCTTTTCCAAATTCCTTCTTGAGTCCTCTGAAAATAGATTACCTGAATCTTTAAAAGCAAAAGAGGGAAGACACGTCTCCATTTTTTTTCCCAGGTTGTCATTTTTAGTTCCATACTCTCTTTCCCAGAAAATGGACCAGGTACGTGGACAACAATTCTCTATCAAGCTATTTTAAGCTGAGCACTTATTTCCTATAGACATGATGTTATCAATTCAGGATTTCTTTTTGTTACTGGAAGCCTATTTCATCCAATGCATTTCAATTCAATATGATACCCACTGAGTGACTACATACGCCGGCACTATTTTCAATCAGATGTTTAGGAAAAGACATGACCTAGATCTGCTCAAATTCCTGCCCTTGCAGAGACTACATTCTAGCTGAGGCTGACAGTGAACTTAATACATAAAGCAATATATTAAGTTCCTGGTCGTAGATGCTGTGGAAGGGAGGAAAATAAAGCAGGGTAGTGAGATTCAGGACTTCAGGGACTGGCCCCAGAGGGTTGCATGTGCACTTGCATTTTTAAATAGAGGGGCCGAGTAAGCAAAGACCTGAGACAGATAGGACTATAAGCATGTATTAAGGAAGAGTGTCCTAGGCAGAAAGAATAGCCTGTGTGAAGGCCAAGGGGCAGGAGCAGGTCTGGCATATTTAAGGAAAAGCAAAGAGAGCAGTAAGGCTGAGGTCAAATGTGTGAAGGGGAAATAATGGTAGATAGGAGAGGTGGCATTGAGGTAAGGTCAAGACCATAGGTCACTAAAAAAGATGTTGCCTTTAATCTGAGTGAAATAAGAGTCACTGCAAAATGTTGACTTTCAAAAAAAGACCTAATCAGATGTTGTGTTTAGAACATAGTGAGTAGGACTAGGAAGGAGCTAAGAGGCCAATTACAAGGTTATGCAGTAAATAAACCAAGAGATGATCTGGCTTGGGCCATGGGTTTATTGATCACTAGAGATGGTGAGAAGCAGTTCAGTTCTGTATGTATTTTGAAACTGAAGTTCAGTAGGATTTCATGATAGGTTGGCTGGAGAATGTCAAAGGAAAAGAAATCAAG
Source organism: Ovis canadensis (assembly GCF_042477335.2). NCBI lineage: Eukaryota > Metazoa > Chordata > Mammalia > Artiodactyla > Bovidae > Ovis > Ovis canadensis. The sequence goes on along the minus strand of NC_091259.1, from coordinate 40,740,979 downwards.
GTTTTGACCTGAGAAGCTACAAAGGTGAAATTGCTGTCAGTTGAGAGGTAAAAGGCTACAGGAAGATCAAGTTTGTGGGGAATGTTGGGATCTTGAATTGGGCATACCGAGTTTGAAATGACTATTAGATACCTGATGGGAGATGTCAAGGTGGTTGTTGCTTATGCACATGCGGGGCTTATGAGAGTATATGGCATGTGTTTGGGTTAACGATGGGGTCACCAGTATAATGGCATTGAAAGTTGTGAGGCTGAATGAGATTGTCAAGTGAAGGAGAGATTGAGAATGAGCGACAATCCAAGCAGAGAAACTGGGAGTGGATGGTGTCCTAAAAAGCCAAGAGAAGGAAATGTATCAGTTAGAGGGGAGTGAAAATGGAGTTAAATGCTGCAGATAGGTCAAATGAGATGAAAACTCCAAACTTACTGTTGAGGTTCACAACTGAAGAACTGTAACAAGGACATGCTTGGTGGAGCAGTGATGGTTAAAGTCTAGTCTAAGTAGCATAGGGGAGAATGGTAGAAGAAGAGTTGGGACGGTGAAGAAAGACAACTTTTGAAGCTCCTGCCAAAGAAAGCAGGGAAATGGGTGGGAAGCAGGTGAGGAAGGTGGGGTCCAGCTAAGGGTGTGTTGGTGGTGCTGGTGTTTGTGTTTGTGGGGGATTGGGAGAATCACCAATATGGTTGTGTGCTGCTGAAAATGATCCAGTAAAGAGGGACAGATGAATGTTTTAGGCAAGATAGAAGGGGTTCCTTAAGCAATTTCATTGGGTTGGCAAGCAGTGATAATATCTAAGATCCAGGTAGAAGATTTGGCATCCAGGAAAGCAGGTATTTTCATCAGTGGTAACAGGCATGTTTAGGGGGAGCAGTGCTGATGGGGTGGCCAGTGTGGTATTGAGACTGGGTAAAATCCCTTTTGATTGTTTCAGTTTTCTCCATAAAGGAAGAGCCAACATTATCTCATAAAATACCAAAAAAGAATCCAAAAGAAAATAAAGCCCACATATACGCTTCCACACATATTTGTTCAGAAAATAAAGCAAAGCCAAACACAATATGAAAAGTATGCTATAAATGTTTCTTTTGGGGGCTTTTTCTAAATGAACTGAATTGACTGAGGTTTTTGAATAGAGACGTAATATCTTTTCATGTAGGGACTCTTCTTCTCCTGGAGACTGCCTCTGTCTGAAGCGTAGGCATTCTTTGTTGCTCTGCTAACCTTCACATTGATTTAAAATTAGGGCTATTTGTATAGAAGTTTTTATTTGCCAGTTCAGTGTGCATGAATATCTGTAACATTTTTTTCAGATGGTGTATGGCGGTAGGAAATTTCCATGAGACTTCTTTCGCAATGATCTCTTGCTCTCCATATCAACAGTATGGATGATCTCTACCATCTTATCAGTGTGGTCCATTTTACATTTTGTAGATATTGGCTGCAGTTCTTTTTGTTTGTTAATTTTTATTAGAGTATATCTGCTTTACAATGTTGTGTTAGTTTCCACTGTATAGCAAAGTGAATCAGCTATATGTTTATATATATATCCCCTCTTTTTTGAAATTTCTTCCCATTTAGGTCAACTCTACCACATTGAATAGAGTTCCCTGTGCTATATAGTAGGTTCTCATTAGTTATCTGTTTTATGCATAGTATCAATAAATGTATATATCCCAGTCCCCTAATTGACTGTTCTTAATTAGCTGTGGCTTTTCTTCTTTTTCCAGGGGGAGGTCAGGAAGAGGATGACAAAATATTATTGTAGCCTAACATTATTAAGAACAAATGTTTAGCAATGGAACCATATAGGGGTCAAGTGATCAAGAAACAACCCTTTAGCTCTTATGTCCCAGGCGCTGTGTGTGCTTAGTTGCTCAGTTGTGTGCAACTCTTTGCGGTCTCCTGGGCTACAGCCTGCCAGGCTCCTCTGCCATGGGAATTCTTCAGGCAAGAATACTGCAGTGGGTTGCCATGCCCTTCTCCAGGGTATCTTTTGACCCAGGGATTGAACCTGGGTCTACCTCATTGTGGACGGATTCTTTACCATTTGAGCCCCCAGGGAAGCCCACAGGCACTATCGGCAGCATCTAACGTATACTTTTTATTTGGTCCTTATGATAGACCTGTACCATAAGGTATATTACCCAACTGTGAGGATGAACGAATTGAGGAGAAATGACTCAGTGCTATCACAGGAAAACTCCCTGTAAAATTTTAAGTAAATTGAAAGACTGACCCCACCTACTAAGCTGCTCACAAAAGAGCAAAATCCACCAAAATCACAGTGTGGTTTGATTCCTAAGTTCCCAGTCTTACTATATAAGTTATTGCACAGTTCATCTAAACCCAACTGAAATCCAGGTGCCTATTGCTAGCTAGATCAGAATCAAGGAGGCAGCTTGCTTTGCTATCTCATGGTATTCAGTTGGAAGCATACACACTTCCAAACATGTATGTAAAAATGATTCTTAAAAAAGTACTTCCCTTGGTGGTCCAGGGTTAAAATTCGGTGCTTCCCAGGGGGGCCCAAGTTCTATCCACTATCCAAGAAGTTCTGCAAGCATAGGTATGGTCAAAAAAAAAAAAAAGGAGTGGTTTATGCTCTGTTATTAATTTCTTTTTAATTGCTCAGTCATGTCTGACTCTTTGCCACCCCATGGACTATACAGTCCATGGAATTCTCCAGGCCAGAATACTAGAGTAGGTAGCCTATCCCTTCTCCAGCAGATCTTCCTGACACAGGAATCGAACCAGGGTCTCCTGCATTGCAGCTGGATGCTTTACCAACTGAGCCATCAGGGAAATTAAAATTATTAAACGGTTAAAGACAAAAGGAAAATCTCACCTTCTGTCCCCTGAGGGAAAAAGCTCCTCCCATTCCTGAAAGCTTGGACATGGCTGCATTTCATACTCAAACTAGTATCGGTCTGGTTGATGAAAAAGAGAACATTCCCTTTCTCTTCCGAGAGGAATACTGAAATTGAAAGAATGAGAAACCCCTAAAGAATATCCAACTAAGTTTAAAATTTTTTCTATTCAGAACAAAAGAAAATCTGGTAGAACAATAAATTCCTTTGTTCAAGAGGAACCAAATGGTGGTATCTTGGTTTTAAAACAAAGAATTCTTCATGGTAATTGTTGATTAACATTGAGCAGCTCTATTTGTTAAGGAAGGAGGAATAGTTTTGCTGGCAGAGTAACTTAAAAAATTATGTTCATGAATATTATGTAAATTCAGTAAATTCATTCAATAATGAATATGTGAAATACAATATTTTACACCTGAGTGAAAAGTGAAAGTGTTAGTCACTCAGCTGTGACCAGCTCTTTGTGATGCTGTGGACTGTAGCCCACCAGGTTCCTCTGTCCATGGAATTCTCCAGGCAAGAATACTGGATTGGGTTTCCATATCCTTCTCCAGGGGATCTTCCTGACTCAGGAATCCAACCTGGGTCTCCTACATTACAGGCATATTCTTTACCATCTGAGCCACCAGAGTTTAATCCAAAACAAAAAAGTAATCAACACCAACATTTTGTGGGGTAGGGGGGATGTTAGTAAAGAAATGTCAAATCTCTAGGTATTAAACCTTCTAATTTTTTTTTTGTTTATTCTTAAGATTTGAAGTTATAAACTCTCTACTCAGTCTATACTGGGGCACCTGAAATAGGAAAAATGATACCAGGACATCAAAATGTTTTTGTTTTGTTTTCCTTTCTATAACTTGGTGGGGGATGAGAAGCTCTCATTTGAGAAGGGACAGGAAAACTTCTGGGTTTTCATTCGGAGTTTAGTATGAGAATACCTACATGAAAATATATGCAGGATGCTTATTTTTCAGTGGGCAAAACTAAATCACTTGTCCTTGTCCACAAAGATCACGTTAGAGAAACTTAAACTAGTTTTTGCATAGAAGTTAGTGGCTAAGAGGGTATGCAAAGATAGAAATGAATTACTAAGAGGAATCATGATTTTCTTTTTCCTCAAAGAATTTAAAATTCTGTTTAGCCTCCAAATTGGATAACCTAGGTACCCTTCTATCTTGGTACATCATTTTATAATGGAGACAGGATTCAGCAGGAATGAGTCTCACAGGTCCAGAGGATCCTGCTAAAGTCTTTCCTCCTCCCCATCTCAAGACTTGTTTATATAGTGTGTATATATTTTATATTACAAATGAAACTTGATTTCACTTTTTTGACAATTTCTCATTGCCTAGTGGCCAGCTCACTTGTTCCTTTTGGCTGATTGCAGAAGGGCTAAAATCCCTCGAGAGAAGGAAAAAAAAAAGGGAAAAGGGCAGAGACTCAACCCAGTTTTCTCCAGCTTTAGTCCACTTCATTTTAGGAGTCTATGACTCATCCCTGAATTCTCCCCACCCACAAGCACCTTCCATCAAATCATAGCCCCCCAAATGTATTGTTGGACATTTTCTTTAGTAGTACCATCTTGTTGTGAGATTATAGGGAATGCCGATTTTATTAGAGTTTTTTCAACAAAATTGTTTAATTGTTGGTGCCCCTTGGCAAGTGCTATGTTATTCTCAACGCTTCACAGCATTCTACCAACACCCCATCCTTCTAACTTTCCTTTTTTCTTTTTTTGAATTCCTCCTTTTGTTTGGTTTAGAACAAGTCTTCCCTTTATTTCCCCTACAGACTTGTCTTTGGAAAAGACTCAGAAGAGCCCGTTAACTTGGCTTCCTCACTTCTGCTCATCATGTGAGTGCAATTTATATTTCTAACTATTATGCAAGTGCCATTAAACAGCGTTTTCCCCAGGTTTCTATGGAAGAACTGCTTGCTTGATCTTTGCGACGTTGGCACTCTTTTAGAATTAACCACGGAAAAACTTGATGACACTTCTGAGCTTCTTGTAAAATTTATCTTCAGGGTAATTTTATGGTGTGTGTTTCCCCCCTTGAAAGTTTTAAAGAGCTGGATTTCTGTCTCTTTGCAGTGCCTTCTAGCAGCTGTGTCTCATTTGCTTTGCAAGGGCATTGGAAGAAATTGCTATTTTGGAAGCTCCTTAACATATGGGAGAATTGTACAAAGCACTTTACAGTTTGCATAGTGCTTGCCCATTGTTTTACCCAGTCATTTCTCATAGAAGCCCAGGACATATTATTTACATTTCCAGAAAGAGAAATAGAGGTCCTGAATAAATAGCAGGAGCTTGGCAGGACAATTTATCTTACTGTGGAATTAATCAATAGATTAAATCTCTTCCTTCAGATCCTTTAATAACTATGACCAGAAAGCCTCATGTTTTTAGACCAGTGTACTCACTGTATATCTGAGGACTATGTGGTCCAGCTAGTTTTAGGTCTATCCTAACAAAGAGCTGTCTTATTGACTGGACATTGGGAGCTGTGCTGTTTAATGCTTTTATTAAAAGTGATATAGTGGATGCTAAAAGCACTTGTTCCAGGGTCACACTGCCTAGGTTTAAATACAAGCTCAAACCTTTATCAGCTGTGTGATATTGGATGAATCACCTGACCTTTCTCAGCCTCATTTTTCTTATCTGTAAAGTGGGAATATTAGTTGCTCCTTCTTGGGATTATTGTGAGGCTGGATTGATTGAATTCATGTAAAGCTCTAAGCATCGCACCTAGCACAGAGTCAGCCCTCATTCAGTATTCGCTATTACAGTGTTACAATTCAAAAACTGACTACCTGGTCATTTTTTTCCTAAGAGTCCTTAAAGTTGATTTGTTTCATGAAATTACACATATGACCCAATCAGGACTGGAGATAGCTGGGGATCTCAAGAGATAGTTGGTGGGATACACACTACTATATAATATAATTAGATATTATACTAATATTTCCTCCCCTCTTCTTAAGATCATCATAATTTCTCAGTCTCTCTGGCATTCTCTTTAAAACACAAAGCTATTATTATTTCTCCCAAATAATATGGGATTTTGACAAAAGACCCTATTTGCTAGTACCCACTATTTCACCCTAGCACTTTTGGAATGGTAGCACACAAGAAAGATGAAAGATGACACTGGTTTTCCTACAGTTCCAGGCGGAGGTAAGGGGTAGAGGAAGTAGCAGGATTTGCCTAGTGGTGAATGTTCTCTTGTTGGAATATAGACCGAGTCCCTCGTCTGCTTCCGGTTTGCTGGGCAAACTGGACAGAGCACTCTGCTTCTCTGTGCCTCAATTTCTGCAATTTGAAGAGGGGTTATAACATCCACAGGATGATCCACCAGTTTCCCACTTGCTGGGACCTTCCCATGGCAAGCGCCACATCTCACGAACTTCCTCAGCCCCAAGGAGACTGGGATGGTTGGTCACCCTGAACATCTTAGGGGGCTCACAATAAGGGCAGTGGGCATAAATGTGCTTTATCATTTCATGGACGAAGGAGTACAGGCAACCCAGTTCTTAACACCTAAGTTCCCAAAATAGTGCTAGGGGTTGTTGGAAGAAAAAAAATTGGAAATACAGTGTATCATTTCTTAAGTAAGAATATACTTTAATTCTTGGTACATTTTTTTTTAACAAACTGCTTAGAAATATATAATGTGACTGGCAAGTTCCACTAACGGATATGCCATTTTACATCATTCTTACATGTTTAAATATATGTAATTGAAAGTATACAAAGGCATATTCATGCAGAACAGTTAGGACAATTACTTTCAAGTCATGACAAAAATAATTTGCATTGGAAAGACCTCCTTTGAAACATTTTTACCGCCTGAAAAGTTCTGTTTTGCACCCAAGGCATATTGTTGAGAGGATTACCATTTACAATAAATGGATTAGTGATTTGTCTTCAAAGGAAAACAAGAGAGTCTGGGGAAGATGACATAACTGACCATCTATTTGCTATCCAAAAAAGAAATAAGACAACAAAGGATGATAGTCCATTAACTGAGGCAGCATCAGTGTTCAAAAGATGTGCAAAAATATTAAGCAAAGTGCACACTCAGGAATTAGAGTAGTTTCCCTGAATGATGCAAATGATTCATTTAGATTTCTTTGAATGGAACTTCAAAATGTACAAGTATGCATTTGCTTGGTAATTCAAACACTTTTATTTGTGTTTGACCTGGAGGCATCCAACCAGAATTTAAGCCAATGTAAGATCTATTAGTGAGGCTTCTTGTAGACATGAATAGCAACATAAATAATACAATATTATATATTAGTAAAAGCATAAAAACAAGTTCAGTCAAACTCAATTGCTTACTTTAAGAGAAAAAAGTAATATGTATCTTAGAAGTTAGACTTTTAAAACATAATGGCTTGTTTTCTGCTTGGCTTTTAAGTGGAACATGTAAGGAATTCCCTGGTGGTCCAGTGGTTAAGACTGTGCTTCCACTGTACAGGGCACAGGTTCCATCCCTGGTTGGGGAGCGAAGGTCCCTCATGCCATGTGGCATGGCCATAAAAAAGTGAACAAGCAAATAAATAAAATGGAACATATAAACCTCTATGAAAATGTTAAGATACTTGAAGACCCTGAACATGTCACAAAGTTTTTCTTTATCTACCCCAGAGGGCCTATGGCAGTCCTGGGTACATGTCAGATGCTTAGTAAAATCTTGTTAACTTATATTGAGTGTTCTGTGTATTAATAACATTAATTCAAAATAACATAATGAAACTGGAGTGAAAAGGGCATGGTCTGCCATTCCACATTCAACTTTTCCCCAAGGAATGAACTACTTTGCCTCTCAGAAGCAAAGAACTCATTCAAAAGCAGAGCTGAAGGCTGATGGAGTTATTGTTGTTTATATTTCCCTGGACAGAGGAGTAATTCTGTTGGCTTCAAAGGCCTTTTCTTCTACCTTCCATCACGACATGCTTGCGCAGGAAGAAGCCTTCATCCTATTCCTACATTTTACAAATGGAAACCAAGAGGAGGGAAAATTTGCCCCCCGGGTCACAGATTCAAACCTTCCCAAATATTTGTTAATCCTAATTTAATTTTTCCTAATTTCACCAAATCGAGCTGTAGGGAATTTTCTTGGCCCTTTAAATTTTTTATTTTAATTTTTATTTTGGCTATGCTGGGTCTTTGTTTCAGCGTGCGGGCTTTCTCTAGTTGCAGCTTGCAGGGGCTTCTCCTGTTGTGGAGAACAGGCTCCAGAGTGTGTAGGCTCAGTAGTTGCCCAGTGAGGGCTTATAGAATGTGGCATGTGGAATATGGAACATGGTGTGTGGAATCTTAGTTCCCTGACCAGGGATTGAACCTGAGTCCCCTGCATTGGAAGGTGGATTCTCAACCACTGGATCACCAGGGAGGTCCCTGGGCCCCTTGTAAGTCCAGGAGTCTCCCCTGCTCCTTGTGCCCTGCCTTACCATTCATTGTTATTCCAATGCCGATACTCCTACATCACTCCACTTCCTTCTGTCACTTTCCAGTGGCATTTTGTTAGCTTTCAGACAACACACTTGAACCTCCCCTTCAAGGTCTGAAGCTGAAGGAATTTTCTAGATTACCCAAAGCGCTATATAAATTTAAGGGCCGCTCCTGCATTTCTTCTTAAGTCCGTACCCTTGGAAACAGTGATGCCTAGCTCTGGGCTAGTACGGGTTACTCTCAGGCTTCGATAATGCAAGTCAAGACTCTGCTTTATGGTTAATTTAGCTGATGATGAGAGCAAGCTGAAACTTGTGAAGACAGACATAAGTTGGAACAAACCGAGGTCATAGCTTGAGCAGAACCTCCAAGAAGACAGATTGCCTATGGCTCTTAGAGCATCCTTCCCTCAACAGTAGTAAGGCAGACTGAAAGTAGAAAAATGGCAGTCTCCTTTGAGGGCATATGAGGGCACAGAGATTTTTCAAAACTCAGCCCCACAGAGAGGAAATCTGCTTGATATTTATTCAGGCCTCTTTCTTTTAAATCTTGATTACCCTTGGCTCAGCTAGGTGCTAAAATTTATGCACCAGCGACAGGTGATTCTTATGTAAGGATGGAATCTCGGGTGTGATAAATTTGGTCTTGAGACATCTCAGCTCGCTGGCTGCAGATGGCAGTGTCATGATGGCAGAGTTAGAGAGTGGTGTCCTGCCGGGCTGTGGGCTGTCTGTGAAATGGCTACTCAGTTCAGAACTGCCTGAGCCAATTCCTTGAGCCTCAAGGTCATGACCAGGGGCTCAGTCCAACTGTATGGTTGACAGTCATTCTAGCAACATTCTTTCCTGCTCCCTTAGACACTCCTCTGACTCACTCCTACTCAAAAGACCAGCAAGAATCAGCTAATCTGTGTTCTTTGTGAATATCTTATCACATGAGGTCTGTGTCATGGTTAACTATTATTCGGGGTGAATTCTATGTTTGTAAGGAATTGCTTATATGATACTATAGGATTTGTTGGTTTGGCCAAGGGTGTATTTTCACTCACTACGTCCCTGTTGGGTCCTGCAACTCTTAGGTCACAGGTTCTTAGCCTTTGTTTTAAGGACTCTAGAAATCCTCCTAAAATGTGTATATGCACACCAATTGTAAACATACACATCTCTTTCTAGGGAGAGCAGTGTTCATAAAATTATCATAGAAGTCGGAGATCTAGCAAGTAGTGAGGGTCACTATTGTAGATGAGGGAAGCACCTCTTGTTTTCTTCTAACTGAATTTCCAATTTTGGATTTTAGATGGAACTTGATCAGAGGTTAGAAACATCAGGCAAACTTTGGAGTCAGATAGCCTCGATTTTGGCTTAGACTCTGGCCCTACATTTCCTGACTCTGCATGCTGAGAAATTCCACCTCTGTGTGCCTCACATCCTTGTTTACTCAATGGGGAAAATATCACCTCCCTTGTTATGCTATTGTGGGACTTGAGGGAGGGATATATTCAATATAAATTTTGTGTTGTACCTGGCATTTGTTTACTTTTCAATCAACAGTGGCTAGCAGTGGTTATGAAGAAGGCAATGGCAACCCATTCTAGTATTCTTGCCTGGAAAATCCCATGGATGGAGGAGCCTGCTAGGCTGCAGTCCATGGGGTCGCTGAGAGTTGGATACGACTGAGTGTCTTCACTTTCACTTTTCACTTTCATGCATTGGAGAAGGAAATGGCAACCCACTCCAGTGTTCTTGGCTGGAGAATCACAGGGACGGGGGAGCCTGCTGGGCTGCTGTCTATGGCGTCGCACAGAGTCGGACACGACTGAAGCAACTTAGCAGCAGTAGTAGCAGCAGCAGCAGCAGCAGCAGTGGTTAAGGGTCAAGTGGAATTCATATCTCTAGAGCATGGGGTGTAGTGCCCAATCCCATGTGTTTTCTACCTTGCTGCATTTTAAAAGGTATCTTCTGTGTTTGTCTAATTGCTGAGTCATTAGCTGCATTTCACAGTCCTGATAAGCATCAGCAGGATCTACGCACCACTCTTAAGAGATGTCACATTCCAATCTTCTAATCCACCTCTCATGGGCAAAACGGAGAAGGCAATGGCACCCCACTCCAGTACTCTTGCCTGGAAAATCCCATGGATGGAGGAGCCTGGTAGGCTGCAGTCCATGGGGTTGCTAAGAGTCGGACACGACTGAGCGACTTCACTTTCACTTTCATGCATTGGAGAAGGAAATGGCAACTAGCCTAGAGAATCCCAGGGACGGGAGAGCCTGGTGGGCTGCCGTCTATGGGGTCACACAGAGTCGGACATGACTGAAGCGACTTAGCAGCAGCAGCATGGGCAAAAAAAGGTATTAGACCCCTGGAATCCCATTTTACATTTGTTAGTATCTTTAGAAAAATCATGTTTTATGAATTTTAACAGTTCTTCAAAAGGGGTATATGATGTATATTTTAGCAGGGGACATTTTTCCTTACATCATGTGCAATAACTTACTTCATCTCCTAGCACATAGTAAGTACTGCTCAATGTTTGCTGAATGAATGAAACAGAAAATCTTAACAAACAAAAAGCAAAAGATGTACACATGAGAACATTAGTTCTTTCACTAGTCATTCCCTCATCCACCCTCATCTTCCCATTCTTTGTCTCCAAAGACCCCCACAAACATGACTCACCTTGGGAATTATGGAGAAAATGATTCTATTTGAGGACGCTTGCCATGCCAGGTGGCGCTAGTGGTAGAGAACCTGCCTGCCAATACAGGAGCCATAAGAGATGTGGGTTCGATCCCTGGGTGGGGAAGATCCCCTGGAGGAGGACACGGCAACCCACTCCAGTGTTCTTGCCTGGAGAGTCCCATGGACTGAGGAGCCTGGAGGGCTATGGTCTATAGGGTCACTAAGAATTGGACAAGACTGAAGCGACTTAGCATACATACGTATCGTCCTGGTATCAGGTGCTGCTTTCCTATTCGGGATCTGAAGCCAACAATATCTAATCTCAGCATCTCTTTTTTTTTTTAAAAAAAATCGGTATTTCTATAACAAGTGTAAAATCGTTCTAATTGGGGAACCCTATTTCTTTTTTTTTATACTAGAGATTACAGTTTTTTGATACTGGTCAAAAAGAGTTTTTGAAGAGCAATGCACAGAGTGAAAAAACTATGTTTATGTAAATATCATGAGAGCTAAATGTGATGCCCTGGAAGACAGCAGACTTCACTCTGTATGCATGAGATCTGTATCTCAGCTATACCAATAAGTACTACTCAAGAATGTATAAAAATTCCTTCTGCATATATGCATTTTTGTTGATCTAGCTCATTGCCTAGTTCACAGGAGTTACTTAATAAATATTTGTTTGATGGATTCATATTATATTTCTATTATAATATGTATAACTTATTTATTTTATATTTATATCATTCCAATCCCAAAGAAAGGCAATGCCAACGGATGTTCAAACTACCGCACAATTGTACACATTTCACACACTAGCAAATTAATGCTCAAAATTTTCCAAGCTAGGCTTTAACAATACATGAACCAAGAACTTCCAGATGTTCAGGCTGGATGTAGAAAAGGCAAAGGAACCAGAGATCAAATTGCCAACATCTGCTGGATCATAGGAAAAACAAGAGAATTCCAGAAAAACGTCTACTTCTGCTTCACTGACTACGCTAAAACCTTTGACTCTGTGGATCACAACTAACTGGAAAATTCTTAAAGAGATGGGAATACCAGAACACCTTATCTGTCTCCTGAGAAATCTGTATGCAGGTCAAGAAACACCAGTTAGAACTGGACATTGAACAAGAGACGGGTTCCAAATTGGGAAAGGTGTACGACAATGCTTATGTTGTCACCCTGCTTATTTAAGTTATATGTAGAGCACATAATGTGAAATGCCAGCTGTATGAAATACAAGCTGGAATCAAGATTGCCAGGAGAAATATCAATAACCTCAGATATGCAGATGACATCACCTTATGGCAGAAGGTGAAGAAGAACTAAGAGCGTCTAGATGAAAGTGAAAGAGAAGAGTGAAAGTTGGCTTAAAACTCAACATTCAAAAAACTAAGATCATGCCATCTGGTCCCATCACGTCATGGAAAATAGATGGGGGAACAGTGGAAACAATGACAGACTTAATTTTCCTGGACTCCAAAATTACTGTGGATGGTGCCTACAGCCATGAAATTAAAAGACACTTACTTGCTCCTTGGAAGAAAAGCTATGACCAACCTAGACAGCATATTAAAAAGCAGAGATATTACTTTGCCAGCAAAGGTCCTTCTAGTCAAAGCTATGGTTTTTCCAGTAGTCATGTATGAATGTGAGAGTTGTATCATGAAAACTGAGCATCAAAGAATTGATGCTTTTGAACTGTGTTATTGGAGAAGACTCTTGAGAGTCCCTTGGACTGCAAAGAGATCAAACCAGTCCATCCTAAAGGATTTCAGTCCTGAATATGCATTGGAAGGACTGATGCTGAATCTCCAATACTTTGGCCACCTGATGTGAAGAACTGACTCATTGGAAAAGACCCTAATGCTGGGAAAGATTGAAGGCAGGAGGAGAGGGGGACGACAGAGAATAAAATGGCTGGATGGCATCACCAACTCGATGGAAATGAGTTTGAGCAAGCTCCGGGAGTTGGTGATGGACAGGGAGGCCTGGCGTGCTGCAGTCCATGACTGAATGGCTGAACTTAACTGAGTAAGGAGAATGCAGTAGTTTCCGTATAATATCTTTATGGACATTTATTTCTGTAGCCCAGCTGACTGATAAACCATTAAAAGAAAGTGTCTTCTGCACCTCTTTTCTATGACGGATAGAAATTTTAGAGATGGGTGTGAGGCTGGTGAGTGAGTGTGAGTTGCCATTTAGTGTGTTAACAGTGAGTTTTGCTGTTACACCCATTCAGAAGGAGCTTTCTGCAGTCATGTGGGTGTGTCCCCTTTCCTCTTTCTGGCAATCTTACCTTTCACAAGAGAACTAACCAGTAGCATCAGAATGGCACTGGCCTGCCTGACTTAGGGCTCATACCATGTAAGCACAGCAGCACATTCAGCAGCAAGTCTCTGGAGCATCCCGTCCCAGGGGGCAGACTCACCTGGGAAGTTTGGGGAAAGGTGGCCACGTGGCCAGAAGAGCTCCCTCCAGTCTCCAGTTTTCTCATAAGCCATACTTAACATCTGTGGCATTGGCATCCAGAAGCCAGTGGTGGGAGAAGCATAGAAACTGGGAGGTCAAGAGAGTAGAAAGTAATGAAATAGAAAGAAATTATCCCTCAAGTGAACCATGTCTTTCTTTCTTCTTTCTTTTATTGATACCCTAAGCCCTGTCTTTGCCTTTGATACTCAGTACCGTATCTCAAGTGTGTTTTCCCATTTCACCACTGATGCTGCTCTTTAATCCTCGTCAAGGACTTACCAGGTGGTGCAGTGGTAAAGAATCTGCCTCCTGCCAGTGCAGAAAATGCAGAGATGTGTGTTTGATCCCTGGGTCAGAAAGAGCCCCTGAGGAAGAATGGCAGTCTGCTCCAGTATTCTTGCCTGGAAAATTTCATGGACAGAGGAGCCTGGTGGACTGCAGTCCATGAGGTTGCAAAGAGTCAGACACAGCTGAGCATACAGGCCATGTGTTGTCTGCATGTGTGTGTGTCTTACAAAACATCTAAGCAAACAAGGCATTGGTCCTTGCCTTATATTTCAATTAGGGAATGAGAAAAAGTAATCAGCATTTATTGGGCACCTATAAGAGCTAAGGAATTGTACGTACTCGTCAACTCAATGAGTTTCAGATGAAGAAAAATGAGTATGAGGGACTAACTTATTCAGAGCTGCCACCTAAGTGGTGAGACAGGATTTGAAACCCTTAGCTGTTTGGACTTCCCTAGTGGTCCAATAGTTGAGAATCTGCCCTGCCAGTACAGGGAAGGAGGGTTCCATCCTTGGTTGGGAAGCTAAGATCCCACATACTGAGGGAGAACTAAGCCCGAAAGCCGCAGTGAAGCCCCAGCACAGCCAAAATTTAAAAAAAGAAGAAAAAGGAAAGAAAAGAAACCTTGGCTGTCAAACCTCTGCTTTTCTCCGTGGAACTCCTTAGAACAGATAGAAAATCCCAGGAAACTGAGTGCAAAGACTTGTTTGGTGATAAAGAGCATTCAACTTGGAGATTTACCATTTTACTTCCTTGAGTTCCTTCTCTATGCAGACCCACACAGAGCTACACTCATTTGTTTACCCACCTATGTGAGTGTAAGTCTCCTTCCTATTCATATAACAGCAAAGGTTCCATCTCACAGATACGGAGATCAGGGTCTATGACTGCACTTCCAATGTTAGGCAGGCCAAGATGGTCATGGGAGGTGATTAAGTAGAAGGGGAATGGCTTGATAGTGTCAGACTGTGTGACCACATACCAGAGCACTTTGGTTTTCCTCTTACCCGTGTTGATGTTTGGAGTCATTGCACTTGAGTTTGAATTTACTCTAACTCAATATTATTACCCATTTCTGGGTTCCTTATTCAAGTAGCTTCATTAAATGTTGAAGTGCCTATGCTCCCACCCTGCTAATTTCTCAAATTCCTTCCTCCTCATCCTCTCTCCCTGACACTCTTCTTCCACTCAGTTCGACTTCTTGGTGCAGAATAGCACCCTGAATGCCAGGTGTAAGTTAATAGATATCTCTGTGAAAATCAGGAGAAACAAAAGCTTACCACTTCCCAGTACTTGTTAAAACATCCCAAAACAGCTCATGTGCTAGTGCCAAGGTCAAGGAGGTCAGCCCACACTTGAGCTCAGGCATTTGAGTCTGTCAAATGAATCAGTCAAATGGGAATGTTGAGCTTCTTAGCTGGAAGCATGTCCCCATTACTGTATATGAAGATGTCTGTTTGCTATACCAGGGTTTGCCATCATCCTAAACCATCAGTTTAAAGAGTGCCTAATGCCCAGAACCCATTTGTCTTTACATGAAGTTCCTTGTTTCAGGGGAAGATGAATTTTGTTGTCTGGTCTTTGGTCTCCTGTTTCCTGGCCTCTCCCTGATCACCTCCACTTCCTTCACGCCGCCTCTGCACCTCTCCGTGCCCATTGGCAACACAAATGCACATGCAACCCCTGGTATGCCATTCGTCTTCACCTCTAGAGTGGACATTCCATCTAGACCTGTTTTCCCACTTAAATATAATTCATGTGCAAGTCACTGGTGCCAAGTACATGGCTAGCACAAACCAGACGTTCAGTAAATGTTTGTTGAATGAATGTAAGATAGAATGAATAGACAGGTTAGTTTATTTTGCTGCATGTTTGGCTTCACTGAATCATTTGGGTTTTTTTCCTTTTCAGTATCATTCATTCTTACTCCCTCTCTGCCTTCCTCAGTCAATATTTATTGAGAGTCTTTGATGTGTCAGGCACTGGGCTCTATGTCAGCATGAGTGAGACATGGTCCCTACTTCCTTGGAAGGTCCAGAGTGGGTTGTACTGATTATGTTGGTTCTGAGTCAGGCAGCCATAGTTGATGAATCACCAGCCACTGAGAGCAGAGCCTTGAAGTGGCTGTTTGGGGGAGGATGCAGAAGAGGAGAACATTATTCTGATCTTAAGACTCTCACAGCTCACGGGGTAGTGAACAAATAAAGACATGAAATATATAGGATTATATATGCCTAGTAATAGCAAATGATGGAGTTCAGTAGAAATGGCTAGGATATCTCAAAGAGGTAAAGCAATGAATTTTTCTCCCTGTTTCAGATCTCCCTGATACCTTTAGCCAGTATGTAATTTGCATAACAGATATTTTTTCTACTTCTGTGTGCTCGATGCTATGCCAGGGTTGGGCACATGGCAATGCAAAGTGTGAAACTTGCTTCTTGAAAGGTGCAGGCCAGAAGACAAGTGTCTGACTCATATCTGAAAATGAAATTAAGGGTGAATGAGAAGAAAAGTAAAGATGAGGAGAAATGGATGGGGATGGGAAGAAAGCAACCAAATCTAAGGGTTTCTTCTCCTTCCCCTTTTGGGGTCTAAAGATGGGAGCTTTGAACTCAGGAATTTTAACTTTCTCCCTGAGAAATGTTTTCAGGAAGGAGCTTGATATATTCAAGGTGATAGAATGTGAATTAAAAAAAATAGAAATGTGAAAAATGTCTAACTCCAGCAGTCTAAATTATTGGAGACTAGCTCATTTCCTGGAGAAGGCAATGGCAACCCACTCCAGTACTCTTGCCTGGAGAATCCCATGGACGGAGGAGCCTGGTAGGCTGCAGTCCATGGGGTCGCAAAGAGTGGGACATGATTGAAGCGACTTAGCAGCAGCAGCAGCAGCAGCTCATTTCCAGGTGACTTAACTCTGACCTAAGATTTCCAGAGAATTTTCACATTAAGCCATCTCTCCTATCCATACACTGTCAACTATTTAAACAAAATTTTAAGTCTGTTTCTGTTACGATGGCTGGGAACGTTAGATCTTGTGTTCATTTAGTGCGTATTTATTTGGTGTTTGGGCTTCCCAGGTGGCGCTAGTAGTAAAGAATAGTCAACATGCTATCAGGCACCTATGAGGAAGGCAAGAGAGGCTCAAAGAACAGTTGGCCTCTGTACTGTCACTTGAAGAAAAGTGGTTTCTTTTAAACACTGACCTCACGCTTAATGTGCCTTGGACACAGGGGTAGGCACTTTACATGTATTATTTCATTCAATTCTCCCAATAACTTTATGGAATAAATCTTATTAACCCCATTTTACAGGCAAGGCCTCTGGGGCTCTGAGTAACTAAGACAATACCCCTCATAAAGAGGGCAGAGAACACAGACAGGTTTCCTAGGTGGCAGTAGTGTAATGAACCCACCTGCCAGTGCAGGAGACCTAAGAGACACAGGCTTGATCCCTGGGTCAGGAAGATCCCCTGGAGGAGGGCATGGCAACCCACTCCAGTATTCTTGCCTGGAGAATCCCATGGACAGAGGAGCCTGGTGGGCTACAGTCCCTGGGGTCACAAAGAGTCAGACATGACTGAAGCGACTTAGGATGCACGTAGGCAGAAAGCTTACATCCAGATTCACTGACTTCCAACATTGCCTTCGGCAAAACTGTCTTTCAGAATGTCCTTTTTAAGACTTAGAGCCATTTCTTGATGACTCGGAGAAGCTCTTCTCTATCTGAAGACTGAGGAGGGGTTAATTTGATCTTGGATTTTGTCTTCTACAGACCTTTGGGGTTTCTTGGAGGATACTATCACTTGCCATATCTTGGCCTGTTACCCACAGAACACGCTAGAGGGTCCCTCTTCAGCTCAGCCATCTGTGCTCTTGGCTTTCAATTTCCATGAAAATGACTGGACACATTCCTCTCCTCCCATCTATACCCAGGGCTAGAGAGATAGTCTCTTGGCTCTCTTCAGTAATATTTCCGAACGTTGTCTTTAGCATCTGTTCCAGGGTCTTTATACCACGTTCCCTTTCTCATGTGTGTGTCTTTATATGTGTTTGTTATATTAATTCTTACAGTAATTGCGTTATGTTAATATATTACAGTTTCTAACACAAATATATTAAAATTCAGAAATTGTAAATTTTGATCATTAAGAACCAATGCTGAGAGACTGTCCTTGCCAGTTTGTTTTAGTAATTAAAGAATATAAGGTACAAGAACGAATAATATAAGCAACTTCTGAATCTTGAAAGTATCCATATGACAGCCTGGGTACCCAAAGGCAGCTCACACCAGGTCTGAACAGTCCATCTTATATGGCTGATGGACAGGACTGCCTCAAGGCAGGGAACTGGACCACTCGTGGTCATAGAATTCTCCAACTTCAAGGAGACTTTGCCATGCAACCTCTGCACTGTACAGAAGGAGCTGAATCCTGGAAAGGTTAGTGGTTTGCCCAAAGTCAAAAAGGAAGGCGTGATATGATCTGAAGCAGTTATTCTCAGACTTCATTATTGTTTTATCTACACGTAAAAAGGAAATTGTTACAATAGAGATTCCTGAATCACAGTCTCAGAGAATCTGATTCAGATCAAGGGTGGGACCCAGAAATCTGTATGATTAATAAGCCTGTTGGGTGATTTGGCAGCTGGTGGTCCTGAGACCACACTTTAAGAAACATGACTCTGGAATCTAGGCTTTGTGACTCTCAGTCCAATTTCTTCCCAAAGGAGTAGGCTGCCTTCCCACATTAAAAAAAAAAAAAAAAATCCAAACAAGACATGAGACTGTTGGTGACTCACATTAGGGCTCTTCTTGCCTGACTCAACAGTTAATTCCTGAAAGCATCACTCATTGAGTAGTTTTCTTTCACTCAATCCGTCAGCCCCTCTGATGTGCCAGGTGCTAGAGATGTAAAGATTAAAACACAGCTCCACCTCCAAGGAAACCATCTATAGCAGGAGTCATAGCTACTATTTCCATTGTTTATTCATGCTTCATAGAAGTTAGCTCATTCCTTACCTTTAGGTAAGCCTGTGTGTAATAAGAAACTGAGTTGGGAGTTGTTCATATATATATATATATATATATATATATATAGTATCACACATATTCTCTGAAACTTGTTCTTTACCTTTAATATGTCTTTCAAGTATTTCTCTTTATTCTTTATATATGTTAATCTTTATAGTAGCTACAGAGTATTTTCCAGTATTGACATACCATCATATATTTAACCATTCCCATACTGATGAATACTAAATTGTTTCTATTGCCTCCTGTTACAAATAGTGTCACAATAGACTCCAAACTAAGGCTTGTTATCCCTATCTTACAGATGAGGGAAGTTGGGTAACTTGTCCAAGGTCTCACAATGGCAGAATTAGGATTCAAACTGAGGCTTGTATGTCTTAAAGACCACAGAGTTACTTTCTTTTCACTATTACACCTTTTAATGATTATGGAAGAATGGTGTGAGTGCTGGACGAGGTGCTACTAAAACCTAGCTACTGATAGAGCCTCGGGGTCGTCTGGGGAATAACGTTTGAGCAGAATTTAGGAGTCTTCTGGGCAGAGGGAGAAAAGCCAGTCTAGAAGGAGGTACAGGTTTATTGCAAACCAGTCAGTCATATGTACTGATCAACTACTAAAGGAAACCTACAATACACACTGTATGGAGATTCACCGAAAAAAGTCATGGTGTTTGCACACTGGAATCTTGCAGCATGATTATGTGAAATGTGCGTGAGAAAAATACTAGAATAATAAGCTAGTGAGCATAGTATAAACAAACAGCCACCTCATTTGGCAGCTTCAGCAGAGCCCTGGAAATGAGTGGGCTGTGGGGTCTTTTCTATGTAGTGTGGCAAAGAAACATGCCCTCTTAATAACTCTGTTTCTTTCTCTGAAATGAAGGAAGTACTGTCTAGTCCCTGACTACTTGTTAGGGATGGTGCAAAGCTTGGTTAATTTCTGTAAATGTTTTGAGTTCCTCTAAGGTGTGTGTTCTGTAAATAAGAGGTATTAATAGCAGCCATCTGAACCCAGGCAAAGCTGACGTGAACTGTAGTTCTCTGAGAAAAACCCAGAAAGGGCCACAAAGCCTGAAGTCCACCCTGGGCCCGTCACACTGACCTTGCTTGAAAAGGCAGCGTGGTTTTCCTATGAGGCGTTGCAGTAACTCAGGCCCTGATCTCAAGTGGGAAAATTCAGGAGACTAGCTGGATTTTCTAACATTTAATTTCCCAGCTGATTACTGTGATTAAGAGTCCATCTGGCACAGCCCATTTGTGAGGTATGTGTGTGCAGGGAAGTGGGACTCTAGTGAAGGCAGAGATCTAACCGAGAAAAAGAACAAGCTCAGTGGAGCCAGGCCATGTTGGAGCCCTTGGCTGAGATGTGTAAGCAGGACTTGCATCATATTAGCATTAGCATTAGGCCATATGTTGCAAGAAAGGCAGTTAGGGAGCCAGCATTTCTCTTGCTCAGGGCTTTTATGTTCGCTTAGTGAGGATTTGGTGGTGCCTTTGTCTGCCATGGATCTAGAGGGGCTGTGAGCAAGCTAAGAAGAAAATCCAGCCCTGGATTTCAGCAGCAGCATACCAATGTTTCTATCCACAGACTCACGGGAACTGAGCGGAGGCTGGGAGATGCACCCCTACGCTCCTGCCCAGGGTTGGGGGGATTGTTTAGGACAAGGGATGCCCTGGATCTCGTGCTCCCCTATCTCATCCCTGCAAAGAGCAGGGGGTAGAGGAAGCCATATGTTCCACTCAGATCCTCATGGCTCCTTTGGCGTAACTGCAGTTCCAAATCAACCCACAGGCATGTCGGTCTCATAAGCACTAATAGGACTTACAGATGTGCACAAACCGACGTCGAGATGCTCAGCTGAACTCCTGGATGGAATTTCTCGTAATTTTCCATTACCCGGGGGATCCTGTGTAAACCTGGCCCAGACAGAGTTTTTATTGTATTTTATT